>NC_052073.1:29352693-29660324 GCF_015852505.1 Tachyglossus aculeatus | reverse complement strand
ATAGTCACCTAATCACCTAGGTCACTGCTCTAAACTTTGAATAGGTGTATTCCATTTGGTAGAGGTAACAATTGAGTCCAATTCTACTGTTTTATGAATCAGCTCTTCAAGTGCACCATGCACTTCACTATAACTGCCTTTAGCCTGGTGAATGTTCCCTTGGTAGAATGGATGCATTAGTGAAAAATAAACGCTATGAATGACAGAGCCCTAAAACTTTCAGTACAAAATAGTTCGCTTTTCCCTTTATTTATGTTGTTCTTGGTTTTCTTCTGCTTTTCTTTAATACTTTATAGTGTTCTCCTCTGCTTCTTAGTAACCTGAAGTTACTTTCCAATCCAGTAACTCTTTTTAAGCAACTTCCAATCCCTGGTATTTACCTTAAAGGTTTAGAATTAAGAGATAGACCCAGGCAGAGAAAAAAAATGATGCTGTCACAATGTAATGGTTCTATCTTGCTGGAAGATTATTTTTCAGAGTAGGTGATGGGGACCAATGACATTATTTCTTTTAGAGCAAAGGATCCAATTTAGATTGGATCAGTAAATCTGATGGAATGTCGGTGGTGGAGTTGCAGCTGGTCACTTGTTACATTACAGAACATCTGCAGTGTGATTGGGCAGGTGAATAGACCTTTTTGGAATTCCTCCCAATTAGATAGTAGTATGCTGTCATTCTTTGAATAAAATGGCTACTGATTGGATGAAAGGCTACAAATATCAGAGCTTGCACCCAGGTTGGCAGGGGATTTACTTAAATATTTGGTTAAATATAAAAATTCTCAGTTCCCTCGTCTGTAAAATGGGGATTAAAATTGTGAGCCCTTTGCAGGACAGGGGCTATGTCCAACCCAATTTGCTTGTATCCACCCCAGCACTTCGTCCAGTGCCAGGCACCTAACGATGCCATACTTATTATTGATCTCTGTGAAAAGAAGACTATAATAAATCAATCATATTATCAAGCACTTACTTTGTGCAGAGCACTACATTAAGCTCTTGGAAGATTTCAATGTTATTATATTACCTAATTTGAGAAGCAATCTAGCATTTACATATAGATATTTATAATACTGTGAATTGGACTACTTATTCCATTTACTCTCTTCGAAACTCCTTTTATGTTTGCCTCCCCCATTAGTGTGTAAGGTTCCTGTGGGTATGAAATGTCACTTCTTCTTCTCATACTTTACCAAATTCTTAAAATAGTGCCTTTCACCCAGTAGATGCTCAAGTACCATTACTACTACTATTTCTCTCCACTCCTCAAGAACCTCCAATGATAAACTGTGAGCCAGTTGTTGTAGGGATTGTCTCTGTTGCCAAATTGTACTTTCCGAGCACTTACTACAATGCTCTGCACACTGGAAGCTCTCAATAAATACAATTGAATGAATGAATGAATGAGTTGACCAACCACTTCCGCATCATTCAGAAACTCCTTAACATCGACTTTAAAGGACCTCAATAACCCATCCTGCACACTTCGTTCACTTACTCACTCTACCTCTTTTAGACCAAAGAGCAGAGGCCTGGGAGTCAAAGGACCTGGGTTCTAATCCTGGTATTGCCACTTTTCTGCTGTGTGACCTTGGGCAAATCACTTAACCTCTCTGTATGTCAGTTACCTCAATGTAAAATGGGGATTAAGATTGTGAGCCCCATGTGGGACATGGACTGAGTTCAACCTATCTTGTATCTACCCCAGTGTTTAGTACAGTTTCTGGCATATAGTAAGGGTTTAACAAGTACCATCAAAAAGAATAGATGAGAACAAGGAACAACAAGAAGAATAACTTGAGAGGAATGATTCAGGGGAATTAGAGTTGTAGTGGGAGAAGAGAGGATCAGAATCAATCTATCAGTCAGTGGCATTTTTTGAGTGTGTGCAGAGCACTGTACTTAAGCACTTGGGAGAGTATAATCCAAAAGAGTTCATTCATTCATTCAATCATATTGAGCGCTTACTGTGTGCAGAGCACTGTACTAAGCACTTGGGAAGTACAAGTTGGCCACATATAGAGACAGTCCCTACCCAACAGTGGGCTCACAGTCTAGAAGAGTTGGTACACATGATCCCTGCTCACATGGAATTTACAGTTTACAATGGGGCTGGGGAGAGAGCTGATTGAGTTTCTGACAGCTGATGGTCAGGAGGGTTTTTGAGGAATGGGCAGCTGTGTGAGGAGCGATATTTTAGAAAAATGATGCAGACAGAAGAGTGAAGCATGGGCTGGAGAGGGGAGAGGCTGGAGGTAAGAAAGTCAGTGAGGAAGGTGATGCAGTAATTAAGATGGGATATAACAAGTGTCTGGCCCAGCCGGACTCTCAGTTTGGATGGAGAGAAAGAGGAAGAGAAACAGAGGTTGTGGACACGACAAATATTAGCTTACCAAATCCCTCAATGCCAGCATGAAGGGTCACTTATTGAATCTTATCTTTGGTGTATAAAAAGAAAAAGGAAACACTTCTTCACACAGTGAACTGTAAACATGGAATTTGCTTCAACAAAAAGTTGAAAATATCAGCAAGTCCAACAGGAACTTGGAAATTCCACTGAGGGAATGGCCCTTCACATGGAGCTGGCCAACTATGGCTTCTTGGGGGAAAGTTGGGATATACAGGAAAAACAATTAGGGTGATTGCATGGTCTGTTCTCTCACAGTTAGTATGGAGGACAGTCATCATACTGTCTCTTCAAACAAACTGCTGCCTCTAAGTCAGGAAACAGAGTTGACTAGATTATAAATTCCTTATGGGCAGGTTACATGTCTACCGACTCTGATGCAAGGTTCTTTCCCAAGTACTTAGTATGATGTTCTGCACATAGTAATCAATAAATACCACTGCTTGACAGATGAAAATGACATGCATCTGCTGCAGAAATGAAATTTCTTGTATCTTAAAATGAAGGATGGATCCGAAAAGGGGAAGGATGTTTAGCACAGGTTCAAAGATGAATTTTATCTTCTCTATCTCAATTCACCCTTTCACACACGTTATGAAATGAAAATGTTGCCCCATGAATACTGGAAAGAACATTAAAACTAAAACAAAAAATTGCATCGTGCAGTTCAAATTCAAGAGATAACGTAGAACAGAACATCAGAAACAAACTCAGCATTATTACATGAACATCATCTTAGTCACAAGACCCGTGCTGGGTATAGAATACTAAATGAAATATTTTATAATAATAATAATAATAATGATGGCATTTATTAAGCGCTTACTATGTGGAAAGCACTGATCTAAGTGCTGGGGAGGTTTCAAGGTGATCAGATTGTCCCACGGGGGGCTCACAGTCTTAATCCCCATTTTACAGATGAGGTAACTGAGGCACAGAGAAGTTAAGTGACTTGCCCAAAGTCACACTGCTGACAAATGGTGGAGCTGGAATTTGAACCCATGACCTCTGACTCCAAAGCCCGTGTTCTTTCCACTGAGCCACACTGCTTCTTTGCACAAGCTCTTGCAGGGTAGATTTGCAGAAATGGCTTGCTTCCAAATTTCTTATTTCCTGAAATTATTTGAGAGGTTTATGATCAGCCATTTTAACTGCCATTAAGTTACAAACATTTTGCCTGACGGGTTCGAAACTTGTTTTTATTTCAGTAAACTTTATTTCTTCACTTTGTAATATTGTAATTATTATTTGGATGCACAGCAGTGACCAGAGTCCTAGCCAAAGGAAAAAAAGCAACATTAACACCTAACTTTCTAGAATCACCCCTGGGTGCATGGCAATCAATTAAATTTCTGGGAAATAGGACATAATGTGCAGTAGATGTCACTCTTAAGGGGATTTGGTCCAAATTCTGGAGCAGAAATAGCTGATTGGAATCTGAGGACCCCTCTGGGATTTAGCACAAATGTGATCTAGTATCCTGTGTAGGCCAGTGATGCTCTGTGGAGTGATAAAACATGCATTTTCACAGCCTCTCGCTTCCTGGTCTGCCACCTTCAACTCCCACTTCACTGACGCTGTCGACCAAGTGCAATCGGGCTTCCGACCCTTTTACTCCACTGAGACTTCACTCTCTAAAGTCACCAATAACCTCCTTATAGCCAATTCCGAAGGGCTCTACTCTGTCCTAATACTCCTTGACCTCTGAGCTGCTTTTTGGCATCAAGGACCACTCTTTCCTCCTTCTCCAAATCCTTTCAGGGCTTGTTTTTACTGATGCAGTATTACCCTGACCTCTCGGATCTCTTCCTCTCAATCTCAGTTCCTTGTGCAACTCTCATTCCTTGACTGTTGGAATCGCACAAGTCTGTGCTCTGGGGTCCCTACTCTACTTGCTCTAGGCACGCTGTCTCAGGGGGCTAATACACTCACATAACTTCAGCCACCACCTCTCTCTAGACCACTGTTGCCCTGACTCATCATCATCATAACTCCCCCATAATCCCTCACCTCCTCTTGCTTCAAGGGTCTCCACTTGGATGTCCCCTCCGCTGCTTGAACAAAATACTTGTGAAACAACCATTCAGCTTCTCTCCTAAATCTACTCCCTCCTCCTAACCTCACTACCTCAATCAATAACATAATAAGAATAATAATTGTGGTACTGGTTAAGCACTTATTACATGTCAGGCACTGCACTAGCACTGGTGTGGATACAAGCAAATTGTGTTGGACATAGTCCCTGTCCAATGTAGGGTTTCATGGTCTCAATCCCCATTTAACAGGTGAAGTTACTGAGGCACAGAGAAGTGAAGTGACTTTCCCAAAGTTACACAGCAGACAAGTGTTTTGTTTTGTTGTCTGTCTCCCCCTTCTAGACTGTGAGCCTGTTGTAGGGTAGGGACTGTCTCTGTATGTTGCCAACTGTTACTTCCCAAGCACTTAGTACAGTGCTCTGCACACAGTAAGCACTCAATAAATACGATTGAATGAATGAATGAATGAAAGCGGTGGGGCTGGAATTAGAACCCAGGTTCTTCTGACTCTCAGGCCCGTGCTATATCCATTAGGCTACCCTGCCCCAGAAGCCCACAATCTCAGAATCATCCTGGACTCCTTGCTCTTCTTCTTTGTATCTGTTAAGGACTTGACTGTCATTCCACCCTCCACTCCACAGCACCTGTTTAGGTAGCCACAACATTTTTCAAAATATATCTTCCCCTCCAGCCTGTAACCTACTTATAGGCAGGGAACATGTCTACCTAATCTGTTGTATTGTACGCTCCTACAAGCTTAGTATAATGCTCCACAGACAGTAAGGGCTCAATAAATACGATTGATTGATTCTTCAACTTGAACCTTCAATCCACTGCCAGAACAGCCAGGTTCTCCCTTCTCAACAGCTCCTGCAAGTTATCATTTTGGAGCAAGCTCTGGCCATATCACAACTAGACAATTGTTATCAGTCTCCTTGCTGGTTTCCCTGCCACCAGTCAATCAATCCATCGGCGGTATTTATTAAGTGTCTACTGTGTGAAGAACCCTGGACTAAGAATTTGGGAGATTAAAGACTCATTCCATATCCCTTAGGAGCTTACAGTCCCTCTCCTCTACAATCTATATTACATACTGCTGAACAGAAGAATTTCTGTTAGCGTCAACTGGCAGGTCTCTTTCCTCCATTGCTTCTATGGGTTCCCCTGCATCAAGCAAAATCTCACAATTGGTAAAGACTTGACACTAACTCACCCAACTTTGCATATATGCTCTCTTCTCCCACTAGTCCTCAACCCACTCACTACATTCCTCCAATCAGTCAATCAGTGGTACTTACAGAGCACTTGCTGTGTGCAGAGCACTGTACTAAGCAATTGGGAGAGTACAATACAATAGAGTTGGTAGACACGATCCCTGCCTTCAAGAAGCTTACAGTTAGAAGTCAACTTTATTATGGTTCTTCACTCTCAGCCTTCCCACTTCCAGACCCTTGCTTGTGGCTCTTCCCCTGGCTTGGAACTATCTCCTCCCTGTAATCTGGTGGACCACAGACCTCTCCATTTTTCAAAGTCCTCCTGAAAGCCCGCCTCCTCCATCATGCCCTCCCCACTTAATTTCCAGTATCCCAAGTCATATAAACCCATCTGCTATCTCTAGCAACCACCCTTGGCACTTATGAATACATGCTTTATCAACTGTACTTTCAATTCTTTGTTTTGACTACTCTTTTTAAATTTATTTTCCATCTGTCTCCCCCATTAGAGTGAAAGTTTCTGGTGAGAAGGAATGTGTCACTTGTTTATTTGGCCTGACCCAAGGACTTAGTATAGTGCATTTGCACCCAGTGGGTGTCCAATGAACGTTACTACTTATTTCATTAGTAGTAATTATTATTAGGGAAGCAGCATGGCCTAGGGCTTGGAAGTCAGAGGACCTGTTGTTCTAATTTCAGCTCTTCCATTTGTTTGCTGTGTAACCTTGGGCAAGTAACTTAACTTCTCTGTGCCTTAGTTCCATCATCTGTGTATGGGGATTCAATAACTGCTTTCTCTCTTACTTAGACTGCAAGCCCCATGTGGGACCTGATTATCTTGTATCTACCCCACAGCTTAGTAGTGTTTGGCATATGGTAAGTTCTTAACAAATACCACAGTTAATAATTATTATAATTATTACTTTCGCTGCTACTATGACTACTACTACCACCACCAGACATTACCAGTTTAACCCGTGGTTTAATGGTTCTCATATCAAAACCATATAATAATAATAATAATAATGGCATTTAATAAGTGCTTACTATGTGAAAAGCACTGTTCTGAGTGCTGGGGAGGTTACAAAGTGATCAGGTTGTCCCATGGGGGGCTCACAGTCTTAATCCCCATTTTACAGATGAGGTAACTGAGGCACAGAGAAGTTAAGTGACTTGCCCAAAGTCTCACAGCTGACAAGTGGTGGGAGCCGGGATTTGAACCCATGACCTCTGACTCCACTCATTCCACTGAGCCACGCTGCTTCTTCTTCTTATGACGTATCAGTCCTCTAGATTGAAAGCTCATTGTGGGCAGGGAAAGTTTCTATTTATTGTTATAGTGTACTCATTCAAGTACTTAGTACAGTGCTCTGTACACCTGTAAGCACAATAAATATGACTGACTGAATGACGTATGCTAGTAGTACACAAAAAATTCTACTCAGCCTCTATAGAATTAAAAGTCTCTGTTTAAAAATATCTTTCTCCAGTGATTTCTTCAGAGCGGCACTAAGGGCATGTCAATCTTACAGTGAAATGGAAAACAATATCTACCTTAGGTGAAATGGTGTTTCCAAAACATACACAAGAAAATGGAAGATTACAAAGATGTGTATTATGAAATGATTCTGAACCCAGTTGATGAAAATTGTTCAGTTTCAGCAATACTGTCCATCTTTTCTTTAATTTTTATTGTCCATCATATACTTATTGAATTTCCCCAGTATGCACAGCATTTTGCTATAGTTTTCCTAGAATCAGTCTCTGAATCAAGGACCAATGTGGTAGGGCACAGGATCACAAGTGACTGTAGTTTGGGTCCACAAACCCAGGAATCAGAGCCTGCTTTGTTGACCCACAGACCACCGATCTTGTCAAAGGGAACATAAAACTTCAATAAATAGTCTCAGAGAATCAAGATTAATTTGAGACCTTCATTCAGACTCCCCCAAAAATGCTAGGGAGTCGTATGTATGACCCTCATTTTACCTCAGTAAGTCCATTCACTATACTTACTCAGCACCTATTGGGTACAAAGAGCACTGTACAGGATATTTGGGTGAGTACCTATCCTCAATCTAATGAGGGAGCCTGGATGAAAAATACCGGTAATAGCAAGCATGTAGAAAAATGAAATAAATGAAAATGTGAATAAATAAATGGAGTACATAAAGATGAGTGCTTTGGAGGTCCTTTTGGCATGCTATGACCAGGGTTGCTGAAAAGCTCAGTGATGGGCAAAACTGAGCATCTGGTAGATCCAGTGAGAAGCAGCGTGACCTACTGGGTAACTCACAGGCCTGGGAGTCAGAAGGACCCGGGTTCTAATCCTGGCTCCAATGCATGCCTGCTGTGTGACCTTGGGTAAGTCACTTCATTTCACTGTGCCTCAGTTACTTCATCTGTAAAACAGGGATTAAGTCTGTGAGCCTTATGTGGGACAGGGAATATGTCCAATCTCATTATCCTGTATTGACCCCAGCGCTTAGAACAGTGGCTGGCACATAGTAAGCACTTAACAAATAGCTCAGTTATTACTATTATCATTATTATTATTATCCAGATTGCACTCTTTCAGGAGCCAGATGGATGTGAAAAAAATTCAACCTTAGAATCAAGGAGAGACTTATTTTGGGTGTACTTCCCAAAGGGTTTATATAGCAGCATACTGCACCTGAGGGGCACTCAATAAATACCATTACTCCTAGATTAGCCCAAAACAGGATTTTTCTGCTTTGAAAATGGAAACAGAAATGCCTAAGTTAAGCCCATCCTTTTACCCAAAAAACCCTTTCTCCAAAATGTATTTCCCAAAAGTCTCCTTGCTATTTCTATTGTAATGTCTCTGTTGGAATGGTGGTGGAACCTGACAGCAGGTATCATTAGAACCCCAAATTTTGACTGCATTTGCTGCTGCTAGGAAATGGGAATGGATTTGCTCGGGGATTTGTTCAGGGAAATTTATGTCCAGGCTCATTGCTGTCACTGCACATCCTGCTGCTGTTGAATATTTACAATGAAAAGTAAAAATCATTGCAGACCTTATCAAACATGTATTCACTGAAGGATAATAATAATAATAATATATGCTTCATATATGCTTCATAATATTATGCTTCAAAGAGATAGACTTCACTAAAAATGTTCTTTGATATTCCTGGCATTTTGCAGGTTAGAGCAGCACCTGATAGGAATGTCCTAAATTCCACCCCTTGAAATCCATAACAAGATGATTAACCAATGGTTGAAAGTGAAAAATGAAGACAGCCTCACACAAGAGATGAAGGGCCCCTTAGCAAATCAAGAGTTTTTGAGTCAGTCCTAGGCAGATTTATCCTTCATCCAAAAGCTGTTGGTTTTTGACCTGTCATTCCTCTCCTGTCAAAAATCCATTTCGCCTTCAACTTGACAGCACTACTACAACTTCCTGGGCATGTTAAAAACTATTCCCTGGGCAGCCCTATGCGTTCTCATGTCCTCGCTTCCTCAAGATCCACAAATCATCTCTCTCTAGAATTGCACTTCAGCAAGGGCTGAGCATTCACTGTGGTTCAGCTTGGGCTCTCCATCACACTGTAACAAACCCAAATTGGGACGAAATGAAACTCCATCCTGTGAAAATCTTTCTTCCTCTTTCAAGGGGAAAGAACATTCTTCATTCACTGGGGAATGATTCATGCAACTTGGATGTTGCAAAAGAAAGCATTCAGCACACATTTCTGGGTGAGCAAAGCAGAACTCTAATGACCAATTGAAAGGTATTTCATCCATCTTTTTCCTGCTAAAGTTGCATCTCTCCATTCCCTTTTCCAAAAGTCCAGAATTAAAAATTATTTAATTATGTGTCCCTTCTCAATCCTCAAGGCATTTACTGGGCGCTTACTATATGCAGAGCACTATACTAAGTGCTTGGGAGAGTACAATAGAATAGAGTTGGTAGATATGCTCCTTGCCACAGATGCTTACAGTCTAGAGTGGGAGACAGACATTAAAATGAATTACAGGTAATAATAATAATAATAATAATAATAATAATAATAATAACAACTGTGGTATTTGCTAAGCACTTACAATGTAACAAGTACTGTATTAAGTGCTGGCATGGATACAAGCAAATAGGGCTAGACACAGTCCCTGTCCCACATGGGGCTCACAGTCTCAATTTGCATTTTACAGATGAAGTAACTGAGAAACAGAGAAGTCAAGTGACTTCCCCAAGGTCACACAGCAGACAAGTGTCAGAACCAGGTTTAGAACCCACAACCTTCTGACTCCCAAGCTCGTGCTCTATCCACTACACCATTCTGCTTCTCTACGTAGCGCTAGGGGACTGAGGGTGGGGTGAATAAAAGGTACAAATCCAAGTGCAAGGGTGACTCAGAAAGGAGAGGGAGTAGGGGAAATGGGGGCTTATTCAGGGAAGACTTCTTGTAGGAGATGTGATTTCAATAAGATTTTGAAGGTGGGGAAGCCAAGGTATTTTTATAATAGCATATTAGATAATAATGATCATGATTATCATTATGTTTCCTGGAAACTGAAGTCAAAAGTTTGTCGAAAAAAGGTTTGGAACACAACCTGGTATTGGGACTTTTAGTTGGGTCTTTTCTGATTCTACAACCATAGTAACAGTAACAATAATATTATTTAAGTGCTCACTATATGCGAAGGACTGCACTGAGTGCTGAGGTTGATACAAGAAAATCAGGTCATCAGAAACAGTCCCTGTCCCACCTGGGGCACATAGTCTAAGTAGGATGGAGAACAGGCATTGAAACCCCATTTTACATATGATGAAACTTAGGCCCAGAGAAGTTAAGAGACTTGCCCTAGGACTCCCAGCAAGTGAATAGGGGAGCTAGGATTAGAAGTCAGTTCTTATTCCCAGAATTGAATTCTTTCCACTAGGCCATGCTGTGTCTTTAGTAATCTCCGACTCATAGCGAGGCTATGGACACAGTGCTCCTCAAATTCTCCATCTCCATCTGCAGTCATTCTGGTAGCATATCCATAGAGTTTTATTGGTAAAAATACAGATGTTGTTTACCATTGCCTCCTGTGCAGTAAACCTGAGTCTCCGCCCTCGACACTCTCCCATACCGCTGCTGCCCAGCCCAGCTGAGGTTTGACTTGTAGCAGATTGTCTTCCATTCACTAGCCGCTGCCCAAGCTAGGAATGGAATGGGTAAGGCCTCTGCTTGATTCTTCCTCCCATAGTGGAGACTGGAAAAGTACTGAAAACTCTCCAGCCGTGACCCTGAGAGGGGTGCTGTGTCTTTACTACTTTTAAACTCCACTGGGTGAGAGGCCCAGAGTTACTTTTCATTTGGAAGGAGAGGATTCGTTAAATGGCAGTAGTAAGCCCAAATGGAGGAAATTATACATGATTCAGTAATGAGTCTGGTATGGTGCCCAGCTCCTGAAAGAATACTGGCATTGGTTCATGGAATGAAAGTGTGAATTTTAGGGATGAATTTCGGCAGTGTTCATTATCGACTCGGTCACCAGTACACACACACTCACTCAAATATACATAAAATGGCTCCTTAGAGCCTCCTTCTGGCTGAATCACAAAGCCCACCCCCAAGCCAGGCCTATGAGGCAAGGTGATCAAATGATGTTCCCCTGGATCTATGGGATGTATCTACAGGGTGGAAGGTTTGCCAGTTGCCTTTGTGGCAGGGAAAGAGGACTCACCCTACAACCAGTTGACTGTCACAGGGTTAAACCCATTGGCAAACAGGATTTTCTACACACAGACCAGACCTACCCTGTACCTTCATTGCTCCCACCACTTTAGGTATTTTGAAGTCTGTGAAGATTCCACTGAACACATCCACCCTGCCCATTTTTCCCATTCCAGGGGAAAACAACAGGGAGGCTAATGAGTTCTCTCACTCATCTCCTAGCTTTTGGGGATGAAAACAGCCATTAGCGGGCATCAGTTTCCCTCTTATTGCTTCTTCTATGCACCCCACTGGTCTAGGATGTTGGACATGTTACTCATGCTTGATTTCCTCCGTAGAATAAACTCATTCATTCCAACTCTCCTACCGCATGAAAGATTTCTCTATTCCAAATAGAATTTAGAGCTTGCCAAGGGCTACAGCTATGAAATAGATAGGCTTTTTTCCTGTTCTCTCTCTCTCTCTTCAGCATTGTTGTTTTTTTTAAAAAAATTAAAGTATGCATCACACCGGTGAAAACCCTTTACATTGGCAATCCATCTATTACCTACTGTTGGAATCAGACACAGGAGTCGGGACTTTCAATTAGGTCACTGTTTGAGAAAACATCAATCCAAATCTCTTCCAAATATCGATGCTGGGGCTAGGTAGAGAGACACGCCAAATGTGGTTCAGGAAATTAGCAAAGCCAGGTATTATTGTGAATTCCAGGGGGAGACAAAGCTTGGGAGTCAAGGAGTGACTTTTATCTTAAAAAGAAAAGGAAGCAATGGAAGCCTGAGATGAACAGGCTGTCCTTGTTGCTTTAATCGAGAGGGCTTCTAGTGTTCCGGTTTCATTATGAAGAGAACATCATTCGGGGAGAGGAGAGGTCCTTCTCAGGAGTGCTTCTCCCTCTACTCGGGGTTTGGGTGAGTCATTTCACCCCCCTGCCTCAATCTCCCCATTCTGGGGCTAATCATCATCATCAATCGTATTTATTGAGCGCTTACTATGTGCAGAGCACTGTACTAAGTGCTTGGGAAGTACAAATTGGCAACATATAGAGAAAGTCCCTACCCAACAGTGGGCTCACAGTCTAAAAGGGGGAGACAGAGAACAAAACCAAACATACTAACAAAATAAAATAAATAGAATAGATATGTACAAGTAAAATAAATAAATAAATAGAGTAATAAATATGTACAAACATATATACATATATACAGGTGCTGTGGGGAAGGGAAGGAGGTAAGATGGGGGGATGGAGAGGGGGACGAGGAGGAGAGGAAGGAAGGGGCTCAGTCTGGGAAGGCCTCCTGGAGGAGGTGAGCTCTCAGCAGGGCCTTGAAATGAGGAAGAGATCTAGCTTGGCGGATGGGCAGAGGGAGGGCATTCCAGGCCCGGGGGATGACGTGGGCCGGGGGTCGATGGCGGGACAGGCGTGAACGAGGTAATAACATTCATTACATAATTGCTTACTAATTAAGTCCTTTACTAACCTGGCCCTCACTTTCAGGCAACCAATCCATGTTATTTAACCAGCAGTTACTGTGTGCAGATCATTGTTCTAAGTGCTTGGGCGTGCAAGAGAATTGTTACACATATTCCCTGCCCACAAGGAGCTTACAGTCGGTTATTTGTGATACTTCAGGGCTTATAGTTATTCCCTTCTTTTACTGCCTCTACCGATACCAAGGAAAAGCCTTTTTGGAACTCACATGAGAAGGTTTTGATCACTGGGTTGATTCTCCTTGAGAGCAGAGCCTGTATCATCTTCTTTTATAGACTGCTCCCAATTTTATGTGGTGCTCTGGCAGAAACTGCTCAAAATAATGACACTAGAATCATTTTCTCCCTACAAATTCTTAATTCCGAAGTGCCAGGATTGGTGCCTATGTGACATTCCTTCTAGGACACCCCACCACATAATGATTAAATAAAGGCTCATTTATATCAGGAGGAAATTACATCAGAGCAAGGGCTGGGGGGCACTTCTTGGGTGGCTCACTGGATAAAAGATCACTTTGTGACAATATGTGACAGGGTAAATCCTTGTGGGTGATGAACTTCCAATCCAACAAAATTCTAAAACTTCCTTAGCTATTTTAGTCACTTTCACATTATTTAACACTGAGAGAGTGCTTATATTTCCCAACTTGCAATAAATCATCCAATGACATTTATTTTTTTTAATGGTATTTGCAAGAGCCAGGCACTGTGTTAAGCACTGGAATAGATGCAAATGAATCAGGTTGGACACAGTCCATGTCCCACAAGGGGCTCACAACCTTAATAACCCATTTTACAAATGAGGTAATTGAGGCACAGAGAAGTTACTGACTTGCTCAAGTTTGCACTTCAGAGAAGCGGTAGAGCTGGGACTAGAACCTGGGTCTTTCTGATTCCCAAGCCTTTGCTATACCCACTAGGCCATTCTTCTTCTCAAACCCATTTTTTGAATGCTGTGGCCAGAGCACTGTACTTAGCACTTGGGAGAGTACAATACAAGAGAACTGACTGACACATTCCCTGCCCACAAGGAGCTTACAGTCTAGACAGGAAGACAGGCATTAATATGATTAAATAAATTACGGATTATTATATCATTATTATGACACTTGTTAAGGGCTTATTATATGCCAAGCACCATTCTAAGTGCTGAGGTAGATACAAGGTAATCAGGTTGTCCCATGTGGGACTCACAGTCTTAATCCCCATTTTACGAATGAGGTAACTGAGGCACAGATAAGTTAAGTGGCTTGCCCAAGGTCACACAGCAGACAAGTGGAGGAGCCGGGATGGAACCCACATCCTCTGACTCCCAAGCCTGTGCTCTTTTCACTAAGCCATGCTGCTTTTAGGTATTTAAAGTGAACAGGTCCAAGTGCCTAGGTGATGCAGAAGGGAGAGAAGTAGCATGGTCTAGAGAAAAGAGAAGCAGCATAGCTTAGTGGATACGGCACAGGCCTGGGTGTCAGAAGGACCTGGCCTCTAATCCTGACTTCTCCATTTGCTGTGTGAACTTGGGCAAGTCACTTAACTTCTCTGTTCCCTCATCTATAAAATGGGGATTAAGAATGTAAGCCCCATATGGGACATCATGGTCTGTGTCCAACTTGATTAGCTTTTATCTATCCCACTTTTTAGTAAAGTGCTTGGCATGCAGTAAGCGCTTAGCCAGTACCATAGAAAAATGAAAAACGAGACGGAGTAGTGTAAATGAAGGGTTAGGCAGCACTTGGGGGACTGTTATTGTTCTGGGGATAGATTCTGTGACTGAAACATGTCAAAAGCAGAACTCCTCATCTTCTAGCTCAAGCCCTGTCCCCTCTGACTTTCCCATCACTGTAGACAGCACCTCCATCCTCCCTGTCTCACAAGCAGGCATTACTCTCAACCAACTCAATCAATCCACACATTCAATCTGTCACCAAATCCTGTTAGTTCCATTTTCACAAAACCACTAAAATCCGTCCTTTTCTCTCCATCCAAACTGCGACCATGTTAATCCAAGCACTCATCCTATCCCACCTTAATTACTGCATCAGCCCCCTTGCTGACCTCCCTGCCTCCTGTCTCTCCCTACTCCAGCCCATACTTCACTCTCCTTCCTGGTAGTCCATCTCTCCCCACTTCTCCAGAACCTCCAGTTGTTGCCCATCTACCGCCACATCGAATCGAAAACCTTTACCATTGACTTTAAAGCACTCAATCACCTTGGCCTCTTCTATCCTGTCTTGCCAATCTCCTACTATGACCCAAAATGCTCACTTCATTCCTCTAATACCCACTTGATTACTGTACCTCAATCTTGTCTATCTTGTTACTGACCCCTTGCCCACATCCTGCCTCTGGCCTGGAACTCTCTCCCCTTTCATATGTGACTGACCATAAATCTCCCTACTAACAAAGCCTTAGTAAAATTGCTCCCTCAACTAAGCCTTCATTTCATCTTCACCCACTCCCTTCTGCATCTTGGATTTGTACCCTTTTATTCACCCCTCCCTCAGCACCACAGCACTTACAAACATATCCATAATGTATTTAATTATATTAATGTCCATCTCCCCCTCTAGATTTTAAGCCCCTCGTGGGTAGGGAATGTGTTTACCAACACTGTTGTAATGATATTCTCCCTTACACTTACTGCAGTGCTCTGCACACAATAAGTGTGTAATAAATCAACTGATGGACTGAATGACAACTTTACGTATTTAAACATGAACTCCAATATATTTCAAAATAATAATAATGGCTTACAAGCACCAAGCACTGTACTACTAAGTGCAGGGGTAGGTAAAGAATTATCAGGTCAGGTGCAGTCCCTAGCCAATAGTCAGAGCATCAGTAGGAGGGAAAATGGATATTGAATCTCCATTTTGCAGGGGAGAAAACTGAGACAAAAAGAAGTCCAACAGCAGGCAAATGGTGTAGCTACAAATAGAAACCAGATCTCCTAATTCACAGTCCCTTACTCTATCCACTAGACCATGCTGCTTTTCTCAGTTCCATTGTTCAGGGACTGAATGGAGGTCGATCAGAATGGGCTTTTTCTGCCATTGGATTCTATTTTATGCCTGGAATTTATTTTGTTGGTACAATTTGTGACAGCAATCAGCCTTTGTTGTTTGTAGTTCTTAAATTTCTGGAGGCTGCTCTTCCAAACTGTTGGATGATGAATCACCACTGAAACGTGACCAGAAATGTTCAGGAACAGGGAAGGAAATCAGGACAACAGAAATGAAATGTAAATACTCTTGATTCCAGCCTCTCCACCTAAATCCAGCCTTCACCAGGCTAGTAGGTGGGGGGTGGGGACTTCCATAGAGTGCCTATCCCAGATTGGTAGAGAAAAGGAGTTTCATGACCCTCTCTCTCTTCTGCCTATCTCTCTACCCTCTTTTCTTTTCTGTCAGAGCACTGTACAAAGTGCTTGGAAGAGTACAATAATAAAGAGTTAATAATAATAGTAGCATTTATTAAGTGCTTACTATGTGCAAAGCACTGTTCTAAGCGCTGGGGAGGTTACAAGGTGATCAGGTTGTCCCCTGGGGGGCTCACAGTCTTAATCCCCATTTTACAGATGAGGTAACTGAGGCACAGAGAAGTTAAGTGACTTGCCCAAAGTCACACAGCTGACAAATGGTGGAGCCGGGATTTGAACCCATGACCTCTGACTCCAAAGCCTGCGCTTTTTCCACTGAGCCATGACATGATCCCTGCCCTCAAGGGGCTTACAATCTTTAATAATAATAGTACTTATTTGTTAACCTCTTATGATGTGCCAATCAATCAATCAATCGTATTTAATGAGTGCTTACTGTGTGCATAGCACTGTACTAAGTGCTTGGGAAGTACAAGCTGGCAACATATAGAGACAGTCCCTACCCAACAGTGGGCTCACAGCACTGTACTACACACTGGGATAGATCAAAGATATTTAGGTCGGAAACAGCCAACTGGGGGAAGACAGATATTGAAATAAATAGAGGTAAGAGCAGAGTATATGGGTTTTTTATGGTATTTGTTAAATGCTTACTAAATACCAGGCACTGTTCTAAGCTCTAGGGTAGATATAAGGTATTCAGGTTGGACAAAGTCCATGTACTCTACGGGGATTATATCTGTCATAATCCCAATTTTACTGATGAGGTACTTGAGATACAGAGAAGTAAAGTGACTTGTCCAAGTTCACACAGCAGACAAATGGCAGAGCCAGAACTGGAACCCAGGTCCTTCTGGCTCCCAGGTCCATGCTCCAGAGTATATAAGTAATCTGGGGTGGGGATGGGAGAGTATCAAAGTGCTTAGTGGTTCAGACCTAAATGCATAGGAAACACAGAAGGGAAAGTACAGCCCCACAGCACTTATGAACATATCCAAAGTGTATTTTAATGTCTCTCTCTCTGGACTCCTTGTGGGAAGGGATCATGCCTACCAACTCCATTGTATTGTGCTTTCCTGAATGTTCAGCTCAGCGCTTTACACACAGGAAGCCCTCACTAAAATACCACTGATTTCCCTCTCAGTGTCACACCTGGAGAGTTTCTAGTACTCTACCAGTCTCTGCTATGGGAGGGAGAGTCAAGCCTACCTATTCCGTTCTTAGCTTGGCTTGTGGCTCGCGAGTGGAAGGAAATCTGCTACAAGTCAAAACTCACCCATTCTGGGCAGCAGCAGCACAGGAGAGTGTCGATGGTGGAGACTCTAGTTTACTGCACAGAAGGAGGCAATGGTAAATCACGTGGCATTTTTACCAAGAAAACTCTATGGTTACACTACCAGAACGATTGCAGGTGGAGAGCGGGGCATTCTGGGAGAAATGCATCCTCGGTGTCGCTCTGGGTCGGCGATGACTAGCTGGCATAAGACTAGATTGATCTATTGATAGAGTCAAGTGATGCCCGCTGAAGGGATGGGGGTCCTGCAGCGGGCATGAAGACTTGGTTCCACCAGGTGCCAAGGTGGCATCAGCAACATGGGACAACATGCTCCACAAGCACATATCTGTAATGTAATTTATTGGTAATTATTTATTCATATTACTAGCTGTCTTTCCCTCTAGACTGTGAGCTCACTGTGGGGAGGGAATTGTCTTTTTCTTGTTACATCTTATGCTGCCAAAGTGCTTAGTAGAGTGCTTTGCACACAGTAAGTGCTCAACAAAGATGATTGAATGAATGAATGAAAGTGCATGGCACACCACCTCTGCAGCTACAGCACACCCATGCACCTCAGAGGGATCATCAATTGAAACCCTCATAATGTAGTTGTGCTGGGACTGTAATGTAACATTATGATTCCTCAAAGTGTGTAGAGTATTGTACTGAGCTCTTGGGAGAGATTGTTACAGTTGAGTGGTACACACAATCCCTGACCACAATGATGATGATGGTATTTGTTAAGTTCTTACTATGTGCTATGCACTGTTTTAAGCGCTGGGGTAGATACAAGGTAATCAGGAGGTCCCACGTGGGCCTCAGAGCCTTAATCCCCATTTTACAGATGAGGTAACTGAGGCACAGAGAAGTGAAGTGACTTGCCCAAAGTCACACAGCTGACAAGTGGCAGAGCCAGGATTAGAACCCCTGACCTCTGACTCCCAAGCCCAGGCTCTTCCCACTAAGCCACGCTGCTTCCTACAAGGAGCCTAATGTCTTATGGTGGAGGTTGGGGGTAAGACATTAAAATAAATTACAGATAGGGGAATGGCAGAGTTTAAGGATAAGTACGTAAGTGCTATTAGGATGGGGTGAATGTCAAAGAGCTTATTGGCACCAACCCAAGGGCATGGGTGGCACAGACAGGAGGGCAAATTGGGATGGGAAATGAGGGATTGGTCTGGAATGCCTCTTAGAGTTGTGACTTTAAGTTTATTATGGGCAGGGAGTGTGTCTCCTAATTCTGTTGTCTTGCATTCTCCCAAACTCTTAGAACAGAGTTCTGGACATAGTAAGGGCTCAATACCATTGATTGACTGATTGTAATTTAGGAATTTACACTTGCCAATGTGACTCAGCCACTTCTGACTGCTTTTCCAAGGGCACCTTTGGCCTCTAGCCTCCAAAGCGCAACCAGGAGGTATGTCAGCCACTGTGCTGTTGATAAATTAAAATCACTGGGTAAACTGACTGAAGCCCATTGAAAAAAATCATAAAATCACATCTGTCTCGATGTGAGAAATAATAGAGCCCTCCTTTTATCATGCATTTCACATTCTGGTTGTCTTTACCATCTCCAACCAATTTAGTCATACTTTGCCTACAGTTCTTTTCTAGGGAACAAATATAATTTAGTAGGTGGTTTTCCCTATAGTTTTAAGTCACTGGCTCATTTATTTCCTTCTGTACTCTGAAACTGTACATTTCCCTCCTTGTGATGGAGGATTGCCAACTGCCAAATCCTTTCCAACCAACTTAGGCTCTGACTTGGAAATTCTTTCCTGAAGAGCATTTAGTTCCCATGACAGCTGCTTCAAATGTAGTCTAAATATCTCCAAGTAATCCTGAGAATGAATTCTGCAGTCATGTTAGAGGCAATAATTCATATAAGTGTGTTCTTTCCTGCTCACAAATTTCTGGTGATGGTGACAGATTGTGGATTGTATCATCTGGGTTCATTTTTAAGTGCATTCACAACATGAACCTTTAAAGGGTAGAGTCTCTAATATAATAATAATCAGAATCAGCTCGTTGTTGGGTAGGGACCGTCTCTATATGTTGCCAACTTGTACTTCCCAAGCGCTTAGTACAGTGCTCTGCACACAGTAAGCGCTCAATATGATTGATTGATTAAAGAGTGCTTAGTACAGTGTTCTGCACAAAGTAAGTGCTCAATAAATACCAGTGATTGACTTGAGCCTGGGGCGAGTTGGAAATGGTGTGCGATTTGATTAACCTGCACTACTCCAGTGCTTGGAACAAAGTGCTTAATAAATACCATTATTATTGTGACTTCTAAAAAGTCCATAGTACAGTGATCCATACAAAATAAGTGCTCAATAAATACCATTGATTTATTTCCTGAATCTCTTGGTTGAGAGTGATGATTAATGATGACTGGGAAGTTGAGCCCACTTCTCCTGAGTCTGGGTCCCATAGTAGATTGGGTTTTGAGTTTCTGGGTTGAGCTTTGAGTTACTCCCACTGGGAACACCACAGCATCACATCACACTAAGTCATGGAGCAAATGATAGCTAGAGCTACTGTTTTTCCACTTTGTTTTCCTTAACGAGTCCCTCATTGGTATAGTACTCTAATTACAAAGAAATGGCAAATAATCGTGGGAGAGATAGGGAAAGAAAGGAAGATTTAGGAATAAATCAGTGGCAAATCTGGACAATAAGCAGCTAAGCATCAGACTGTTTAATGCATATCCTTGTAGTCATTTCTGAAAGTCTAATTTTTTAGGGTATTTATGAAGTACTTACTACCTAAGGGGTGCTAAATTCAAGATGATCAGACACCACTCCTGTTCCACGTGGGTCTCACGATCCAAGAGGTAAGAAGAGCAAGTTCGGAGAAGCAGATAAGCTTGAGCCTGGAGTAAGAAGGACCTGGGTTCTAATCCTGGTTCCATTTTGTCTGCTTTGTGACCTCGGGCAAATCACTTAACTTCTCTGTGTCTGTTACCTCATGTGTAAAATGGGAATTAAAGCTGTGAACCCTATTTAGGATACGGACTGTGTCCAACCTGACTGTATCTACTCCAGCGCTCAGGACAGTGCCTAGTGCATAATAAGCGCTTAACAAATGCCATGTGTAAATTAAAAGGTGTCTTCTCAGCATTTTTCAGATGAGGTAACAGGTGCAGGGAAGTTAAGGGACTCTTCTAAAGTCACACAGCAGGACAGTAACAGTACAGTGGCTGAGCTGGGACAAAGACCCAGATTTTCTAGTAGCCAGGAAGTCGGGGTAGAGTTCTGTTCAGGCTCAGGTTCCAACAGCCCACAGAGATAATAATAATAATTGTGGCATTTGTTAAGCACTTACTGTGTACCAGGCACTGTACTAAGCACTGAGGCGGATACGAGCAAATTGGGTTGGGCACAGTCCCTGTCTCACACCAGAATCACAATCTCAATCCCCATTTTACAGATGAGGTAACTGAGGCCCAGAGAAGTGAAGTGACTTGCCCAAGGTCACACAACAGACAAATGGCAGAGCCGGGATTAGAAACCATGACCTTCTGACCCCCAGGCCCACGCTCTATCCACTTCACCAGGCTGCTGAACTTGTCCAGTCAGAATTAGGACAAGGAGATGCTAGGCTGAGTATATTTCACAGAGAACTTCAAAAGTCCATGCCTTGGCAGACATCTGAGGCAATATGGTCCCTAGAAACAATTCTTTCCATTTTTCCTAAGGCTTTTCTAATACCTGAACCTCCTGTCCTTCCAAAAGTTGAAGAACTAATGAACATCCCATACTTCTATTTCCTATTTAAAACAGTTATTTTAGCACTTTGTGATTTCCTTCGGTGGTGACATATTCAGGTTTCTAGCCCTTTTTTTCCACTTCTGGGACACAGGACAGTTCTAGAAGTTTAGGCATAAAAAAGGAATATGGAAACTGTGGATTCTGGCCTAAACCAACCAGCACTGTGACCTTGGTCAAGCTGCTTAGGCCACTCCAATATTTGCTCCAAAAGTGGTTCCAATATTTGCAAAATAAGGAAAATGATATTGACCTAATTTCCGGAGATGTTGTTTGCATTAATTAATTAATGAATGTTCGGCAGTCTGAAAATGCCAGTGCTAAATGTTCAGTGTTATCATTTTAGCCTCTCTGGTTTCAGAACAGGGAAAAAAACTACAGCCATGCAGTTCTAAAATGGATAATAGCATTGATTTTGTGCCAAGAGGAAACAGAATATGTTCATGGAATAAACAACAGCTGCTCCCATATAATGGGGCTTTGGAGGTTAAAGCCTAGCTATGGATTTAATCACAGTGCAGGAGAGGGAGATGGGAAATCTTACTTTGTCCAAATAGATAATCCCATCCAGATTGCTTCCTGAGTATGAGGTGTATCCTCAGGAGAAGGTTCACGTCCTGTTTTAGTGGCTATAATGTCCCCTCATCGTCATTAGGGGACTGAGGTTTGTGTTGCCTTCTGTGAGTAAAGCATTGTGCTAGGCTCTCCAGGACCCAGCAATTGTAGATGATGACCTCAGCAGAGCAGGTGGCCAAAGGTTGGCAAATGGCTTTTTTTCTTAATGTTATTTGTTAAACTCTTACTTTGTACCAGGCACTGTACTAAGCACTGAGATAGGTACAAATTCATCAGGTTGGAAACAGTCCCTGTCCCACATTGGGCTCATGGTCTTAATCCCCATTTTACAAATGAGGTAAGTGAGGCACAGAGAAATTAAGTGACTTTCCTAAGGTCATGCAGCAAACAAAGTAGTGGAGTTGGGATTAGAACCCGGGTCCTCCTGACTCCCAGGACCATGTTCTGTCTTCCTCGGGCTGATGGGGATGTCTGTCTCCACAGATATTGCCGTTGACTCGCAGCCTCACTATCCCTTCTGCGTTAACTCTGGACTTGGATCTGTGTCCTTCGGACATAACCCCACAACACTCACATACATATCTTTAAATTATATACTATAAATTATGTATTTATATTAATATCTGTCTCCCACTCTAAACTGTAAGCTCATTGTGGGATTGGAGCAGGTCCACTAATTCTGTTGTACTGTACTCTCCCAAGGACTTAGTTCAGTGCTGTACACATAGTAGGCACTAAATAAATACCAATGATTGATTGATCTAACAAGTCCTAAGAGATTCCACTCAGAACTAATGGGACAGAAAATGGAGTCTTGTAGGTCTTTAAGACTGTTCCCCCTCAACTCCTGCCCCTCTTTAAACCTCCTATCCCCTTTTTGCCCCCATATTTAAAATGAAAAGTTGGCCTTTATGGATGGCTTCCCTTTTGTTGCCCTTAAGGAATCTAAAAAGCATGTGAGGTGAACAGCTGTAATGCTCTATTAGAGTTCATCCTCCATAGAAATAGAATATTATGTATCTTTACACATTGATTATTATTATTTATCATTATTATTCTTATACTTGTTAAGCACTAACTGTGTGTCAAGCACTGTTCTAAGCACTGGGGAAGGTAACAACTATACAAGTCAGACACCATGTGGTCAGCAGGTCCATATGGGGCTCATAGTTTTAAGT
The DNA here is from genome assembly GCF_015852505.1 of Tachyglossus aculeatus. Taxonomy (NCBI): domain Eukaryota; kingdom Metazoa; phylum Chordata; class Mammalia; order Monotremata; family Tachyglossidae; genus Tachyglossus; species Tachyglossus aculeatus. Next base: position 29,637,311 of record NC_052073.1, on the reverse strand, counting down.
AGAAGGGAGAACAGGTATTGAATCATACTTTAACAGTTGAGGAAACTGTGGCACAGATAAGTTAAATGACTCGCCCAGATATGTTTCATGCTCCCCTTTATCTTAAAGAAAGAAAAAACACCCTAGGCAATCAATTAACCCTCTCAGGACCATACTTGGAGAGTTTCCAGTACTCTACCAGCTTCGACTATGGGAAGGAGAGTCAAGCAGAGGCATACCCATTCCATTCCTAGCCTGGGCAGCAGCTAGCAAGTGGCAGACAATCTGCTACAAGTCAAAACTCATCTATACTGGGCAGCAGCTGTATGGGAGAGAGTCAAGAGTGGAGACTCAAGTTTACTTCAGAGAAGGCAATGTTAAACTACTTCCGTATTTTTACCAAGGAAACTCTATGGATAAACTATCAGACTGATTGCAGATGGAGAGTGGAGTGTCCTGGGAGAGATGTGTCCATGGAGTCGCTATGGGTCAAAGAAGACAACAGCATAAGACAAGAGAAGACAGATGAATGGTCTATTGACACAGCTAACAGAAGAACAAAAAATGAGCCCTGTAGGAGCAGAGATCCAGCTAATTGCTACTACCCTGGTACAAGTTCAGATCTTTCTTTCATCTAGACTACTGCATCCCCCTCCTTGGGATCTCCCAGACTTCAATTTCACCCACTCCAAATCTGTACTACACGATGCTGTGCAGATCATTCACTCATTCAATCAATTATATTAATTGTGTGCTTCTTGTGTGCAGAGCACTGTGCTAAGCACTGTGATTTGAGAGCACAGCTGAACAATAAACACAATCCTTTCCCACAATGAGTTTACAGTCTAGAGCAGAGACAGCTATTAATATAAATTACAGATATGTATATAAATGATGTCAGGCTGGGTGGGGGATGAATAAAGGGAATAATTCAAGGTGACGCAGAAGGGAGTGGGAGAAGTGGAAAGGAGGGCTTAGTCAGGGAAGGCATCTTGGAGATGTGTCTTCAATAAGGCTTTGAAGTGAGGGAGAGTAATTTTCTGTTGGATTTGAGGAGGGAGGGGGTTCCAGGCCAGAGCAGGACATGGGCAAGGGGTTGGCGGTGAGAACGCCTTCCTGAAGTTTCTTCACTAAGCCCACATCTCTCTTCAACACCTTCCCCTGGTTTCCTGTATATCTCCCCATCAGAGAGAAACTCTTCATAATTGGCTTCAAGGCTGTCCACCAAGTCGGTACTTATCTATCCGCTTTTTTTTTTTTTTACTTGTTATTCCCTAACTCACTCTCTTCATTCCTTCCCAGCTAGATGTAGCTTGCTCTTGTCTCTCCCACCTCCATCCTCTAGTTTGTGCTGTTTCCCTAGCTTGGAACTCCCTCCCCATGTCTGAGAAACTATTGGTCGTCCCACATTCAAATCCTTCCTAAAAATCCCACCTCTTCTAACAAGTCTACCCCCATTCATTTCCCAGCACTCCAACCATCTCTAGCACTTATGAACTAACATATAATCGCCCTCAGCACTTATATATATATATATATATATATATATATGTACTTCATTATTATTTTGTCCAGTCTAGCTGTAGATATTTTTATGTTTGTCTCCACCCTTAGATGGTAAACTCCTTGTGGTCAGAAACATATCTCTTTGTTACTCGGTACTTGTCAAATTCCAAAACTGGTACCTAAACAGAAATCCGTATCTTGCCATGTAAAGCCTGCCTCCCACCTAACATTTCTGTCACTGTAGACAGCACTGCCATCCTCCCTGTCTCACAAGCTTGTAACCTTGGCATAATCCTCCACTTACCTCTAGCATTCAACCTACATATTCATTGTCACCAAATCCTGTCAGTTCAACCTTCAAAACTTCATTAAAATCTGCTGTTTTCTCTCTAAACTGCTCCCACATCAATTTAATATAAGCACTTATCCTATTCCACCTTGATTACTGCAACAGACTTCTTGCTGACCTCCCTGCCTCCTGTCTCTCCTTATTCCAGTCCATATTTCACTCTGCTGCCCAGATCATTTTTTACAAAATTGTTCAGTCCATGCTTCCCCACTCATCAAGAACCTCTACCTTTCCATCACCACATCAAACTCCTTACCAATTGGCTTTAAAACATTCAGTCACCTTGTCCGCTCATTCAATTGTATTTATTGAGTGCTTACTATGTGCAGAGCACTGTACTAAGCGCTTAGGAGAGTACAATTTAACAATAAACGGACACATTCCCTGCCCACAACAAGCATACAGTCTACCTTACCCTGCCACTTTCCTACTATAACACAGCTCACACACTTCACTTCCTCAATGCCAACCTACTCACTGTACCTCGGTCTCATCTATCTCTCTGCCAACCTCTGGCCCATGTCCTGCCTCTGACCTGGAACAACCTCCCTCTTCATATTTGACAGATGATCATTCTCCCCATCTTCAAAGCCTTATTAAAGGCACATCTTCTCCAAGAGACCTTACCTGATGAGGCCATTTCCTGTTCTCCCACTCCCTTCTGCATCACTCTTGCACTTGGATTTGCATCTTTTTATTCACCCCTCTCTCAGACCCACAGCACCTTTATACACAACCATAATTTAATTAATAATATGATTAATTACATAGCGATAATTTATTTATATTAATGTCTGTCTCCATCTCTAGACTGTAAGCTCACTGTGGGTAGGGAAACTGTCTACCAACTCTGTTATATTATACTCTCCCAAGCACTTAGCATTGTGCTCTGCACGAGTAAACACTCAATAAATATGATTGATTGAACAAATGCCTAGTACAGTGCACTGCAGCAAGTGGACATTCTATGAATACTACTAGGAGAAATTTGGGGGCAATATGTGGGCCCCAGATATGTTGGGTGAGGAGCTCTAGATTTAAGAAATGTTTTTCTTCTTTCATTCCCCTCGCTTTTCTCTTCAGAAATTCTCTTTTCCTCTAAAGCTTAGGAACTACTCAGCATAGTAGGCTGGGGAACTTGAGTTTCGTGATGAATCCTGAACTTCATTCTCCCCTATTTGGAAGATCAATCAATCAAACAAAGGTACTTACTGAGTGCTTACTATGTGTAGATCACTGTACTAAGTGTCTCAACATAACAGAGTAAGTAGAATATCCCCTGCCCAAAACAACCTTACATTCAAGAGGGGGCTGCATGAATTGAGCACAATGAGATCACCCGGGGTCTAGGTGCTGGACACACCACCCCATTTTATTGTATAATACCCTTTGTTCCTTCAGCCTTATGTACAAAGGATCCCATATAAGAATGACTAGACACATGGAGTCCCTCCTTCGACATTGACTTAAGCTACCCCATACCTGAAATTACATGACCATCATAGTGGGGGAGAACAGAGTTCTATGATTAATAATAATGGTCCATCAATCAATATTATTTATTGAGTGCTTACTGTGTGCAGAACACTACACCATGCATTTGGGTGCATACAACAGAGTTGGTAGATACATTCCCTTCCCACAGGAGCTTAATGAATTTTCATAATTCTTTCTTCTATTTCAAAAAAGGAAAAGGCCAGCCTAGGGAATGATGACCCAATCATTTGCTTATGACCCAATCCATAAGGAGAGATCCCACTGCCACTCCACCAAAATAGTATGACCACCATTCAATCAGGATGCGTCTCTCTCCTGATTCCTGTTCTCATGACAGTTGTCCTAGATGCCCAGAAGGATCAGCAGGAAATCTCTACATCTCACACACTTGGACCAAGCTGATAGAGGCAGACTGAACAGAATAGGATGGGGAGAGATGCCAGTTTGGAACGTGATGCTAACTGTTCTGCACCTTCCTCACCCAGTGGCTGTAGCCACTCAGGAGCTAAGGGTAGAGGGAGAGAAGAGGTTGACCTCTCCATTAGCCCTGGGTTTATGACCCCATTTTCTACTCACTGAGTCTCCCCAGATGTGCCTTGGGAGATGAACTAACCTGTTTAACATTCAGATTTGGCCCAAACACACTCTGAGGCCACTTAGTCACTAACCACGGGTGTGGGGAAGGATGATTCCGCAAAGACATGCCTATCAGAGGGGCAACATTAATACTGCTTGCAGAACCCCCCCCCACCCCAAAACTGATCTAAAAGGGCACGAATTTGGCAGATGTTATGAAACGGCATGGACTATCTAGTGCATTTTCTGAGCTAGGGAACAGAATCATGCTGGTGGCAGCTTTATAAGGAAGGTTCTTTGATGGGCAAATAGATAAACATATTCACATACCCTACACGTGTGCAGTCATGTGCATCCAAATTTTTAAATATACATTCTATGGCCTTTTGCAGACAGTGATGACAGGTGGTAAATTTGCAGTGGCCTACAAGATCTGTTCTAAAAGGAGGCATTTATTTCATTTGCTTCCAGGGACTAAATAGCCTTCAAGTGCAGGATAGGATGCAGTTTCAGTACTGGGGAGAAATCTGTCTCAGTTGCCACTAAGTGTAGAAATGAAAAATTATGTAGGCTGTGCATGTACTCTAGCAGGAGTCCTGGATAGATTTGCTTAAAATAGTGGTAGAATGTTCTCCGTCTCACCTGAGGCAGTCCCATAGAAATGGGCTCTGGATGTGTGCCAGCTCAGAAAATCAGATGTGGTTCCTGATGATGATGATGGTATTTATTAAGTGTTTAACTAGTGCCAGGCACTGTACTGAGTGCTGAGGTTGATACCAGAAAATTGGGTTGGACATGGTCCCTGTCCCCTGTTGGGCTCACAGTCTCAATCCCCATTTCACAGATGAGGTAACTGAGGCCCAGAGAAGTGAAGTGACTTGCCCAAGGTCACGCAGCAGACAAGAGGCAGAGTCGGGATTAGAACTCATGACCTTCTGACTCCAAGGCCCGGGCTCTAGCCATTAGGCCATGCTGCTTCTCAACCTACCCAAAGGGAGCGTATCTGCAGTGTGGTCGTTATAGAGGAGGAGGATGGTTAACCCGCTTGTTCATCATCCCAGGGAAGCACATGGCAGACTTTGGCCTAGAAATCTTCTCTGGAGAGTTCTCTTTCTGGTCCTTCCCTGCTATCCTCATCCCCTTCCCTCCTCCCTCTCTCCCTTCAATCCAGCCCTAGGGTGGGGAAGCATATACAGTTGCCCTAGGAAGCTAGGTGGTCCTATGGTGAATAGACAAGAGTGGGTACCATTGTTCTCCTTCCCACCCATCTTGTTTCCTAGAAGCAGTGTGGCCTAATGGAAAGGGCACAAGCCTGGGGAGTCAGAGGACCTCTGTCTGTCTGCCTCCCCCTTCTAGACTATGAGCCCATTGTTGGGTAGGGACCGTCTCTATATGTTGCTGACTTGTACTTCCCAAGCACTTAGTACAGTGCTCTGCACACAGTAAGCGCTCAATAAGCACAAATGAGTGAATGAATCAATAATCCTGACTCCACTATTTGCCTGCTGTGTGACCTTGATTTGCAAGTCACTTAAATTAACTGGGCCTCAATTACCTCATCTGTAAAATGACGATTAAGACTGTGAGCCTCATGTGGGACAGGGACTGCATCCAACCTGATTACCTTGTATCTACCCAAGACCTTAGAACAGTGCTTGACACATAGAAAGCTCTTAACAAATACAATGATTATTATAATGATGATAATTATCCCATAGGCTCCTCCGACAAAGCCCTAGATCACTGTTTAAACCGTCATTGAGCATGAGCATATTTGCATGCCAAATGTTATGTATTGGGAGGCAGGATTGTGGATCCCAAATTTGGGGGCTGTAAAAAAACTGGGAAGTATAAATAGCAGAAATAAATCCAAAAATAGTAATAGTATCGAGAACTTATTAAGCACCTTCTGTGCTTAGCAGTAGAAAAGAGTACGTGGGTGAGGGAAGCAGTGTGGCTTAGTGGAAAGAGCCCGGGTTTGGGAGTCAAAGGACGTGGGTTCTAATCCCGGCTCTGCTACTTGTCTGCTGTATGACCTTGGGTAAGCCACTTCACTTCTCTGTGTCTCAGTTACCTCATGTGTAAAATGGGGATTTAGACTGTGAGCCCCATGTGGACAACCTCATTACCTTTTAACTACCCCAGTGCTAAGAACAGTGCTTGGCACATACTAAGTGCTTAACAAATACCATCATTATTATTATTAATTAAGCAGAGTTCCTGGCCCCTCAAGGACTTCACAGTCTAAGAATAAAGGGGGATAGGAGAATGGCCACAGAAAACAGAAGGCAAAAATAAAACAGTGAATACACAATATTCTGGGACAGGGATAAATACTAAAATAAAAAGAAATGAAATATGTGGGGTATTGAGGGGTGTGTGTATTCGTGTGCTCATATATGTTCATGTGAACAGGCAGAGAGATTTTCTAGTTTTGGTGTTGGCCAGCTGTGAATTGCTCCTTGTTGTCCTTCATAAATAGCCAGTGGAACTTAGGTGACCTGTTCACCAAAGTATTTCACTTCTCTGTGCCTCAGTTACCTCATCTGTAAAATGGATAGTAATACTATGAGCCCCATGTGGGACAGGAACTGTATCCTACTAGATATGCTTGTATCCATCCCACCATTTAAAGTGTCTGGCACATAGTAAGCATCAAACAAATACTATAGTTATTATTATTGTCATTGTTATTTTACCTAAAATCCTGCCTGGGGTACCTCCAGAAGAGAGACCTCTCCAGCTACCACAGGCTCCTGAAAACTAGCTATTTCAAAGGTTTTCACACCTGCTAATCGATTTGACACTTCGTATTAGGACTGGAAGGCTTCTTATCCACATGGGGACCATAACAATTATATGTAGCATAGATATAATACATAGCCCAGAGCCTCTATAAACTAAGATTTGTCACCCCACTGATCTGACACAGCTCAATTCTGGTAGCTCGGCTGGAAATCTATGGAGACATCTGTTAGCTGCTTCTATGCTGCTTTCACTTGTCTAACTACTTTTACCCCATACTAGCTACAATCTTGACACCTGTTTACTCAATCCCCTTGCTTAATTGTTTTCTCCTTATGTTTAGGTCAGGTTACAGTATTTTAAAAACTGAAGGAACCCTCTTCTAGTCTCCATGGTCTGCTTTTATTCCATTTTTTTCTACTCCCTTGATAACCTAGCCATCTCCTTGAAGGCCCCACCACCTATGATCCAGTAGAGAAGGTCTATTGGCCAGTAACAAGAGAAACTGGGGCAAGCCAAGATATTTGAGTGGAACATAATAGTATTTGTTTTGGGATATAAGAGTTTCAGGATCTTGGCATGTCTCCCTTACTCCTCAGTTTCTTGCCACGTGACCTTGGACAAATCTTAACTTCTCTGTGCTTCAGTTTCCTCATCTGCAAAATCAGCATTCAAAACCTGTTGTCCTTCCTACTTAGCCTGTGAGCCCTAGTATGGAACCTGATTATCATGTATCTATTCCAGCATTTAGTGTAGTGTTTGGCATGTAGTAAACGCTTAACAAATATTACAATTTATTTTATTTTTTGTCTTAAGTCTGACCATCCCACTGTGTCTATCCTGGCCATCTTGGGGCTCTGAACTTGTGGACAATGAGGAGAAATGAAAAGGCTGCCCTTGGAAAGTCATCCACCACAAAGTTCACCAAAGCACCAGCACCAGATATACATGCTTCCATGCACCTAACTGGTTGAGTTGTGTGATTCCTTTCCCACGCTGGCATTTTTAGGCACCATGCTGACACCAATTGGATTGCACCATTCTATACCTGCCTATAGATTTTTTTAAACCCACACTTCACTAGGGAAGCAGCATTGCCCAGTAGCAAGAGAACAGGCTTGAGAGTCAGAAGGTGTGGGTCCTAATCCCAGCTCCGCCTCTTGTCTGTTATGTGACCTTGGGCAAATCACTTCACTTCTCTGTGCCTCAGTTACCTCATCTGTAAAACAGGGATTAAGATCGTGAGCCCCAAGTGGGACAAGGACTGTGCCCAACCTGATTATCTTGTATCTACCCAAGTGCTTAGAAAGTGCTTGGCACAAAGAAAGCGCTTAACGAATGCCATAACAATAATTATTATTACTATTCAATAGGTCACAACTGGCATGTAAGTTTTTGGCTTCTTAATGGACTACTTTTCCTCACAACCTAGGACAGAATGACCACACAGTGACCTTCCAAATTTCTACACATGCTTGTTATTCTTATCCCAGAGCTAATGATAAAAACTACAGAAAGAGGGTTCTCAGACAAGCTCAATGAAGTTAATGGTTATTGGTCCAGTAGACTGTGAGCCCCACGTGGGACGGGAACTGTGACCAACTTGATGATCTTGTATCTACCCCAGAGCTTGTACAATCCGTTTTCCACCATGAAGGTAGAAGAATGTCAGAAACAATCAGTCAGTGGTTATCTTATTTACACAATGCACATCTTACCCTACCCTACTGTATTTGTACTCTAACGTATGACAAAATGAACAATTTATCAGATGTTTAACTGCATTCAGAATCCTCTATTCATTACATGTTTCTGGCTATTCTTATTCGGTATAATTGTCACCTTGAGCTGTTTCTGACTTCTGACCAGGAAAGTGGAGGGTGGCAGGGGGAGAGGGAATGGAGGAATTACACTTTGGGTAACTTGACAGTTTGAACTTCCCCGCCCCTTGTACATAAGTGGGGAAGAAAGGGGTGTTGCACGGCACACTGTTGCATAAAATATAATTAGACTTTGCACTTAGAGCATTTTTTATTCAAGGATCGCAAAATTCTTCATTCTCCCAACTAAATTCCTTCTCCATGGGGTGAGAATTATGACTCATTCATTCCTACTAATAATGCTCCAAGTTTGAGCTCAAAGGAGCAAGTAAAGAGGCTTTGAGCCATCTTCTTTCCCATCCCATCCAACCAAGCTTTAATTTGTTACCTGGGCCAGTGCTTCATCTTGGGAGTCCTTGGGCTCCTTTTTTTTTTCTTTTTTTTTTTTTTTTTAGTGAGGACTTGACCTAATAGAGCTCAAGTGCAATTAGTATATTAATTTGTTCCTAGGCTTGCCCAGAGGATCAGGGCAATGGACACATTTTAGGCAAATCAAATAAAGAAATATAGGACCATTTTTTATTTATCTGCTTATTCTATATTGTCATAACATTTTATTGAATTAAAGGCAATGAGCCAAATTGTTTCATCTCAGCCATCAGACATTTTAACGTGGCTTTGTACCATTGTCCCAGTGGAATTCACACTCTAAAACTATTTTGGCATTCCCCACATTCTTATTCATACTCTGTGACACATGTTTGGATAATTTAGGTTCACAGCCACCGACCTCTAAAAACACAATTTACTTTTCTCTCTTTTAACTTTCATCCGCAACAACAAAAGTCTGCATTACTGATTTATTGAAGAAGATTTTCCAATTGCTTAAGCTTCACTCCTATGGGACTGCTAGCTGTTGGGAAAGTTACATTAACTTTTGCAAACGGTGGTTCACTTAGTTGCCACTGTTCCGGGACCAAGAAGTGTGACAGTGGCTTGGAAGAATTAATGCAACTTCCAAAAGAGGCTTGCTAATACCAAGGGGTAGCTTATTCTGGCTCGATAAAATGCCACAATTTTGATGCACACAGTAGTCAGATTAAAGTTACCCATTCAGGTGCTCCACTTGTAAACAGTATCTATCTATTCATCAAATCAATAGTATTTCTTGGGTGTTTACTCTGTGCAGAGCACTGTACTAAGTGTTTGTGAAACTGCAACATAATGGAGTTGGAAGATACGACCACTGCCTACAAAGTGCTTACAGTCCACAGTCTACCTACTTGTCCAATGAGGGAAAAGGAACATCTCAGTCAGTTATCTTTATTGAGCACTTACTGTGTGCAGAGCACTGTACTAAGTGTCTGGGAGAGTAAAGTAGAACAATGTAACAGACAAATTCCCCACCCACAACAAGCTTACGATCTGGAGGGATGAGCTCACAGTTTCGCACCTGTGAATTCTCTCTCAGCACATAGAAAGCACTTAATGAATACTATTACTATGACTACAGGAAAAGCTGTCTCCACCTGGGTCACTGCCAAGAATCTGGATTACCTCAGAGATCAGTTCAGGCAGAGATGGTTAGACCAGCTGGGCACTGGGAGGGAACTGGGGAGAGAAAAGTGGAAGAAATTGCATTGGGGAAGAAAATGATGGAGAGGATGATGGGCAGGGGCCAGGTAGAAATGCCTCAGGAGAAAGAAAATGGCTGCCCGGGAGGCAGGACCAGTGTCAGAAGCAAGGAAAGGAGCAACTGGTTACCAAGCCGGCATTCTGCTATGCTACTATTTGCGGATGAATATATTTGAATCATAGAGAATGTAAATGATGTCCTAGAGACTACCCAAGGAATCTAGAAAGCAGATGGAAACTAAAACTCACCCTCTTAATCACAGCCTCCAATTTTAACCACAGACACAGCCCCTACTTGAACATGTTTTTTAAAATGTGTTCCTGAATTGCATCTGGAAGCAAATCCTGTTGAATGAGAACAGGCATTAATGGACCACAGAATGTGGGGCATAACAGTTAAATTGATCAATCAATCAGCGGTATTTATTGACCTTTTACTGTGTGCAGATCACTGTGCTAAGCACTTGGAAGAGTACAACAGAGTTCGTAGGCACATTACCTACCCACAAATAAACAGACAGACACTCACAACCATGTACCTATGGACAGTAGGCCCATAACCCACCCATTCTTGTCCTTCACTGTCCCTGGAAAGGAGGGCCTCTCTAATAATCATTATTATTATGGTTTTAAGTGTTTACACATTCTCTGTCTCCCATGGGGGAGAGGGAGCAGGCATTGAATCCCCATTTTACAATTGAAGAAACTGAGGCACAGACAAGTGACTTGCCCAAGATCAGACGACAGACATGAATCGGAGCTGATATTAGTACCCAAGTCCTCTGTGTTTTTTTCCGCTAGGCCACACTGCTTTCCTCTACCCCAACAACACACCATCCAAAATCATTTCTCCATCTGCACTTCCTGCACCCAAGGGATAGAAGTGGCTGGGATTCTTCCTGAAGCTCAATTCACCCAATTGCCAGCTGGAGAAATCAGGGAGGTTCAGCTTAACTTCCCATATGGATGCCCCTACCAACCACCTCATCCTGATCAGGCTGAAATCCACACTGCTGTTTGCCCACTCCCAGAGTCGCCTTCAAGCAGAGCGTGTGGTTCACAAAGCAGCAGGCGGTCGTTTTCTCCCCGAGAGAAACTCAGAACTGCAGATGGAACAATTAGCACTGTCCCTCAATATTTTGTTTCCCAGTTTTGCAAAGTAAGGGTGCCAGGGAAGATAATTGCTTTTACTGCTCTCTTGGAACATACTGTGCTACTTGCCGACAGCCTCTTCTATGCCAACCATATTTCTCTGAGCCCCGGGCGTCTTCATTCTTTCTGTAGCTTATCTGCCCAGCACAACTCAGCTCCTGGGTAGCATATGCTCTTTGGGGATTTACAATTTCTGCCCCCCTCCCCACAACGTATTTCCAACTTTAGCAACTGAGGTATTAGAGGATCAAGAGATCAGCCTTATGGCTTAGCCCAAAGGAAAAGGCCGGCACAGTCTGTTCCTTTAATTTACTATGGGCGGGGGGGGGGGGGGGGGGGGAGGGGGGGGGATTCGCCTCAATACCCCATTCAATTTAATTACACATAGGTGGAAAGGTCTTTGTCTTCTCAAGGTGTCATTTTTGGTGACCAGTATAGTGTCATGGGAGCTCAATATACAATAACCAATTGTGATGCCTTTAGTATGGTTAGTTCACAACATGACGACAATGAAATTTACTAAGCTCTTCCTATATGCCAATCAATCAATTGTATGTACTAAGCAGTTACTGCCTTCAGAACAATGTAATAAGCACTTGGTAGAATATAATGTGATAGATTTGGTGTAATAGATATATAGAGAATCAGCATGGCCTACTGGATAGAGCATGGGCCTGGGAATCAGAGGACTTGGGTCCTAATCCTGGCTCCTCTACTTGTCTGCTGTGTGACCTTGGGCAAATCACTTCACTTCTCTGGGCCTCAGCTCCCTCATCGGTACAATGGGGATTAGAACAGTGAGTCCCGGGTGGGACAGGGACTGTGGTCACACTGACAAACTCGTATCTACCCCAGTGCTTAGTACAGTGTCTAACATATCGTAAGTGCTTCAATACCATAATAAAATAAACAAAAAAAGCCCAGAAAAAAATGAAAAAAAATTTCTACAATATAACAGATTTCTACCCCAAGCACCATGCTAAGTGCTAGATTAGATACTAGACTGTGAGCCCATTGTTGGGTAGGGACCATCTCTATATGTTGCCAATTTGTACTTCCCAAGCACTTAGTACAGTGCTCTGCACACAGTAAGCACCCAATAAATATGATTGAATGTATACTAGTCAGATTGGATGTGGTCCCTGTCCCACATGGGGCTCCCTTTTTATGAGCTCAACTGTTCAATTCTTCCCTGCAAGTTTAGGAAGTGGATCCTTGACAAAAACAAAGAAGCCACCTAATGTTGCAAGCAATCAATCGATCAATTGTATTTAGAGTCTTTACACTGTGCAGAGCACTGTACTAAGTGTTTGGGAAAGTACAATATACCAGTATAACAAACATTCCCTGTACACAACAAGCAATCTGCATAATGCACACATGATATCTCTCTAGGTACATTTGATGTCCGATTTATTTGCAGTGACTATGCAGTAGGAATGCAGGGGAGAGCGATTAGATTATCACTGCCTCTCAAGTAGAATCATGCTGGGTCCCACCCCTTATATTCCCCTGTAAAAGGCAGGGAAGCAGGCTGACCACTTTCCTTCAGACAGCACTTCTAATAAACATCAATATCCCTACTCTTCGAGAACCTCCAGTGGTTACCCATCCACCTCCATATTAAACAGAAACTCCTTACCATCGGCTTAAGCACTCAATTTCCTTGCCCCCTCCTACCTTACCTCAGTACTCTCCCACTATTCATTCATCCATTCAATTGTATTTACTGAGCACTTACTTTTGCAGAGGACTGTAGTAAATGCTTGGGAAAGTGCAATACAACAATAAACAGTGACATTCCCTACCCACAACCACAAGTCTAGAGGAGGGGACACAGACATCAAAACAAATAAATATAGTTGCAGATATATACATAGGTGCTGTGGGGCTGGGAGGGTGGAAGAGCAAAGGCGAGCAAGTCAGGGAGCCGCAGACGGGAGTGGGAGATGAGGAAAAGTGGGGCTTAGTCTGGGAAGGCCTCTTGGAGGAGTTGTCCCTTCAATAAGGCTTTGAAGGGGAGGAGAGTAATTGTCAGACTTGAGGAAGGAGGGCATTCCGGGTCAGAAGTAGGATGTGGGCTAGGGGTCGGCGGCGAGACAGACCAGAATGAGGCACAGTGAGAAGGTTGGCACTAGAGGAGCCAAGTGTGTGGGCTGGATTGTAGAAGGCGAAAAGGGAGGTGAGGTAGGAGGGGACAACCTGTACACTTCGTTCCTCTAATGAAAACCTACTCCCTGTATCTCAGTCTCATCTACTTCTTCTCTGACCCCTTTCCAACAGCCTCCCTCTGGCCTGGAACCCCTTCCCCATCTATACATGCCAGATCATCACTCTCCCATCCTTCAAAGCCTTATTTAGGTTACATCTTCTCCATGATTATGCGCCTCTTCCCCCCGGCTCCCTCTCCCTTCTGTATGTCTCTGCACTTGGACCTATGACCTTTAGGCTTTTGGTATTCACCCCATCATCAAACCCATAACACTTACGTATACAACTTTAAATTAAACATTATAAATTATTTATTTGTATTAATATCAGTCTTCCCCTCTAGAGTGTAAGCTCATTATGGGCAGGGAACATGTCTTCCAACTCTGTTGCACTGTACTCTACCCGATGCTTAGTACAGTGCTCTGCGTGCAGTAAAGACTCAATGAATACCAATCTACCAATAACAGTCTCTGGTGAAATTTCCCATCTTTAATATCTCAATTCTCCCTTCATTCAGTGGTCATGTACGTTCCCTTCTGAGTTCTCTTTCCTTTAGAGATTGTCTCCTACCTAAATCTCACTGATCTCCTACAACATCCCAGCCCACACACAGCATTCTTGTAACACCAACCTTCTCACTCTACCTCAGGATTTGTCTTTCTCATCACTGACCGTATTTGCATGTCCTCATCCTGGCATGGAACTCCCTCCCTTTACATATCTGAGAGACTCTCTCTCTCCTCAGCTTCATATCCTTTGTAAAAATCACATCTCCTCCAAAAGAATTTCCCTAAGCCCTAACTTCTCAACCTAAGGCCTCCTATATTGCCTATGCACTTGGGTCTTCTTACCTTAAGCACTTTGATATACATGCCCTCCCCACAGCCCTTACGTAAAAATCTTTATACTTTCCCATTTCCAATGAATTAATCAGTGGTATTTATTAAGCACTTCTGGTGTGTAGAGCATTGTACTAAGTGCTTGGGAAATTATCTAATTTATGTCTGTAAACTCCTCAGGGGCAGGATGGTTTATACCCAATCTTTTGTACTGTACTTTCCCAGGCATTTAATACAGTGCTCTGCACACAGTAAGTCATTAATAAATATCACTGATTGCTTCCACTCTGAACACAATGGCTACTGGCGCCTTAGGAGTCTTACCAATCCTCTGATGGTGTTCTAGCCCATGTGGGATCAGAAGGAGGAGAGAGACTGCTTGGCAGGAGCTCTGGCTCTCTGTTTCTTCCCTCCCCCATCTCCTCCTACACCCTCAACCTCCTTCTCCACCTTTCAGCAACTGATCAATCCATCAGTGGTATTCACGGAGTGCTTACTGTGAACACAGCACTGAACTGCAGAGCATTAAGAAATGGATTACTGTACCCTAGAAAGGGGGTGTTGGTGGTGGGGGAGCCATCAAGAGAGAGTGGTGCTGGACTTGTAACCTTTCACAGACTAATAATTTTAGCCTTTCATAATTTGTACAGTGCCTTTAAGGCTTTATTTTTAGTAAGGGGCAAGGGATCACTAATTCATTTGTCACTGACTGCAATATCCTGATGAGTCTTTATAGCATTCATAGAGTGTAAAGAGTAGTTTTGTTGCAATTCAGCATCAAATAATTTTCACTCATAAAGGATGACAGAAATACTTAACAGTTATTCAATCTGGATTCTTAAAACTTCAGGGAATGGATTTGCAAGAGGATACTTGCTGTTATTAACCGCAACACTATTAGTCTTTGCACTCGCCCACTGAAAAGCTCAAGGTGTTTGACAAATGTAAAGCTGCTTTAATACCTATATTAGGGGGCTGTGGTCCAGTACCACTGCCTGGTGACAGGTCCTGTAAAAATAATAGCTAGAAATCAACCCCAAGTGGAAGAGCGAGGTTTTAAACCACAGATAACCGCTTCTCAGATGTTTCAATAAAAACTTGGGAAGGTTAATTAAATTACCTCTGAAAAGTCTTTGGGTTTCTTTGGAGAAAGGCAGGGCCCTACTGCATATTCTTGTTTAAAATGAAGCAGTATCCTGAATTTATAGAGTACTTTAATTTCCAAGGAATTCAAAGTGCTTTGCTGACAATGTCCCATTTATTTTTTACAAAATCCAAGAGAGAAGACTAAGGGACAGATGTTATCATTCCCATTTCTCATTTGTTAGCCCCAAGGAATAAGGAAGCTAAATGACTTATTAAAGTCCCCCAGGTAATGAGGGAATTGGGAATAGAGGCTCATAACTCACAACTAAGTGCTCAGTTCAATCTTACCACTGGGCTTCAAGGTGCTCACACGTTCCTCCCACCATGCCATTTCTCTCCATTGCCCTGAATGTTTTCTCAAAGAACAGGTTTTGAGGTTAGGAATGAGAAAGGGGTGAGCAAATTGAGAGTGGTAGACAAGCTTTGAAAAGTGGGAAACAATACGGCCTAGTGGAGAGAGAGCATGGGTCTGGGGCATGAGCCCAGACTGAGCCCCCTTTTTTCTCTCCTCCTCCCCATCCCCCCGCCCTACCTCCTTCCCCTCCCCACAGCACCTGTATATATGTTTGTACAGATTTATTACTCTATTTTACTTGTACATATTTACTATTCTATTAATTTTGTTAATAATGTGCATCTAGCTTTATTTTTATTTATTCTGATGACCTGACACCTGTCCACATATTTTGTTCTGTTGTCTGTCTCCCCCTTCTAGACTGTGAGCCTATTGTTGGGTAGGGACCGTCTCTATATGTTGCCAACTTGTATTTCCCAAGTGCTTAGTACAGTGCTCTGCACACAGTAAGCACTCAATAAATACGATTGAATGAATGAATGAGTAAGGAAGACCTGGGTACCAACCCTGACTCCACCACTTATCTTGCCTTGGACAAGTCACTTCACCTCTCAAGTATCTCATTGGCAAAATAGGGATTCAACACTTGTGCTCCCTCCTCCTTAGACTGTGAGCCCCATGTAGGACCTGATGATCTTGTATCTATCTCAGATCTTAGTACAATTCTTGACACATAGTAAGCTCTTTAGCAAATATCACAATTATTATGAAGTGAATGGGTCAAAAAGGCCTGGTTTGGGGTCTTTCTGGGAAGTTGTCAGTAGTTGGAAACATGTAATGTGTGGGACTGAGAGGTCTACTCAAAAAGCTGGAGTCAGAGCGTGGAAACAATCATTCCCCCTCCACAGCTGGAAACACCAGAAAAAATAGCAGCCATTAACCCCAGGGAGTTTTTAGTTTTGTTTTTGTTTTTTACTGAACCTGTTGAGAGCTTACTAAATGCCAGGCATATTACTAGATGCTGGCGTAGACACAAGGTAATCAGGTTGGACAGAGTTCCTGTCCCACATGGTACTCACAGGCTAATTCCCCGTTTTTAAAAGGTAAGGTAGGCCCAGAGAAGCCAAATGATTTGCAGACAAGTGGCAGATCCTGGATTAGAACTCAGGTCCTTCTGACTCCCAGGTCTGGGCTCTATCCACAAGGTTACACAGAGTTGGAGTCTATGTCTCTCCCTCCATCAGCCTAGCTTGATAGTTGCCCCTGCATCCACACCTTCCATATCTGATCCCCTGCCTTTACTCAAAATGTAACATCAACATAAAATTGCCTTTACTATATAAGTCAGATAATGTATCTGGTCTGGTACCCTGTCTCTGAGACAACAGGATATCAAACAATCAATGGCATTTATTGAACACTTATGTTTGTAGAGCACTACACGGGGGAGAGAACAATGAGACAGAGTGGGTAGGCATGAATCCTGCCCAGAAGGAGCTGATAGTCCACAGGGATGTGGAAGGGTTATGTGATGGCTGCCATCATTGACAGTCATTTTCATGATAATGGATATCTCAGCTAAAATCTCAACTAGATCCCAAGCCCGTGCTCTTTCCACTAAGCCATGCTGCTTCTCTAAACTGCTTCTCTAAACTTATTCTATAAATTAGTCAGGTTGGAGTGTGTCCATATCCCACAGGGGCTCACATTTTTACTCCCCATTTTACAGATGAGGTGACACCAAGGTAACACAGTAGACAAGTGTCTTCCATCCCCTTCACTCCACAGAAACCACCCTCTCAAAGGTCACCAATGATCTCCTTCATTCCAAATCCAGTGGCCTCTACTCCATCCTAATCCTCCTCAACCTCTCAGTTGCCTTTGACACTGTCAACCACCAACCTTTTCCTGAAAACATTATCCAGCCTCAGCTTCACTGACTCTGTCCTCTCCTGGTTGCCCTCCTATCTCTCTAGCTGTTCATTCTCAGGCTTCTTTGTGGGCTCCTCCTCTGCCTCCCACCCCCTAATTGTGGGAGTCCCTCAAGGTTCAGTTCTGGGTCCCCTTCTATTCTCCATCTATACCCACTCCCTTGAAGAACCCATTTACTCACATGGCTTCAACTACCACCCCTTTGCAGAGGATACCCAAATCTACATCTCCAGCCCTGATCTCTCTCCCTCTCTGCAATCTCTCATTTCTTCCTGACTTCAAGACATCTCAACTTGGATGTCCTTCCATCACCTCAAACTTAATATGGCTAAAACTGAACTTCTTACCTTCCCACTCAAACCCTTTCTGCCTGCTCACTTTCCTGTCACTGTTGATGACACCACCATTCTTCCTGTCTCACAAGCCCGTAACCTTGGCATCGTCCTTGATTCTTCTCTGTCATTCAACCCACATATTCAAGCCATCACTAAATCCTGTCAGTTCTACCTTCATAACATCTCTAAAGTCCACTCTTTCGTACCACATTAATACAAGCAGATACCTCCTTCTGCCTTGATTATTGTATCAGCGCCCTTGCTGACCTCCCTGCCTCCTGTCTCTTTCCATTCCAGTCCATACTCTACTCTGCTGCCTGGATCATTTTCCTTCAGAAACATTCAGACAGTGTTTCCCCACTCCTCAAGAAATTTCAGTGGTTGCCCATCCACCTCCACATCAAACAAAAATTCCTCAGCATTGGCTTCAAAGCATTCCACCATCTTGCCCTCTCCCACCTCACCACTACCCTCTTACTACAACCCCACACAGTTCATTCTTCTAATGTTAACCTTCTCAATGTACCTTGATCTCATCTATCTCGCCACCACCCTCTCATCCACATCCTGCCTCTGGCCCAGAAGGTCCTCCCTCCTCACACAAGACAGATAATTGCTCCCCCTCTTCAAAGCCATATTAAAGGCACATCTTTTCCTCTTCTCCTACTCCCTTCTGTGTCACTCTGACTTGCTCCATTCTTTCATCCTCCTTCCTAGTCCCCCAGCATATATGTGTATATCTATAATTTATTGATTTATTTATAACAATGTGTCTCCCCCTCTAGACTGTAAGCTCGTGGGCAGGGAATGTGTCTATTTGTTGTTGTATTGTACTTTCCCAAGCAGTTAGTACAGTGCCTTGCACAGAGTAAACGCTCAATAAATATGATTGAATGAGTGATTGAAAGTGGTGGAGGTGGGATTAGAACACATGTCCTTTGACTCCCAGGACCATGCTCTACCCACTAGGCAACACTGCTTCTCAACACAAATAGATAACGTAGACAGGACTGGGGTCTTATCCACAATTTGAGTAATGATCTCTAAAATCACAAAGTTCATTTCCTATACTACTCAAGATTCAAGCTGCTTATTCTCATGCAAAGTGACTGATTTAAATTAACCTTTATTGGTTTTATCCAAAAAATGTACAAAAAGCATCAGAGGCTGAGCAAATATCATTTGGGAATTAATGAATTTCCCAGTATCATTAGTGGCTGTGAAGAGCAGCAAGATCCTGGAGTAATTCATTTTGATAATTGTACCTTCACATCACACAAGATGGAAACCTGACCAACTTTTACAAGAATTCATAATTTACAGAAATTGTAAAGGAATTTACTATATTGTATATTTTCTTATTCTTGACTTTAGAGGCATAACAACATTGAACTGAAATAGAACACTGATGTTAATTACAGTGAATTCTCTTTAGAAATGGTCATTGTGAGAATTCAGATGCAACCATATCAACTGAAGATATCAAAAAATTTGCCACGTGGATCACTCACCCCTCACTCATTCTAACATACCATCCCTAAAATACACCTCCACCTTATATATAGCAGGCGGAATTTGCCTAAAGATGATCTGTAGGGAGAAAAATATTACTTGTGTTTCAGAGATCTGAAATTGAGATGGCTCTTCCACCTCCTAATTAAATGAGAGCTTCACTTGTAAACAGATCTAGACCCAAATAATAACAACAATGCCAGGCACTCTACTAAGCACTGGATGTCTCAAGTGATTAGAATGGTGGAAACTGTTGCCTGCCCAGTGTACTGGGAAGTTCTGGTGCTTGGAATATCGGAAGAACCTCTGAGAGAAGCAGAGGAGCATTGTGAGTCAGTGGATAGAGCACAGGCCTAGGATTCAGAAGGACCTGGGTTCTAACACTGGCTCCACCACTTGTCTGCTGAATGACCTTGGGCAAGTAACTTCACTTCTCTGGTGCCTCAGTTACCTCATCCATAAAATGGATATTAATACTGGGAGCCTCCTTTGGCACGTGGACTGTGTCCGCCCATGATTAGCTTGTATCTATCTACTCCAGCACTTAGTATAGTGTCTGGTACATAGTAAGCGCTTAACAAATATCACAAAAAAGGAAAAAGTTCTGAATTCTACAGGGCCCTGATGGCTTTTAAACAAACAAGAAAAGTTAATTAGAGCATCGGAAACTAGTAGACACATGAGAAATTCAGCCCTAAAGGTCCTCAGAGTCTGGGAGAGGACAACCAATGTGCTTTATGATGACGCCTTTCCATGTGTGGGGGTTGATGGGGGCGGAGGTGTGTGTGTAAGCCTCTGTTGGCTTTTATTCTTTATTTCTTATTTATTCTGATTTAGTGTTCATCATTCCTCCAGACTGACAAAGCAGCATGAAAAGCCCAAATAGGAGCTAAAGAGTTATTTACTAGAAAAACGCCAGCTTTGAGTCTTCCTTTTTCACCTTGATGGAACCTGGCATTGATACATCCTGTGCCCTCCTCTTCCCATGTCTGGGTTTGGAATCCTGCTCTGTGTCACATGATTCATCCCATTCTCAGATGGATTTATAAAACCTGCTTAAAAGAGTTATGATGAAGAAGCTGGCTCTTTCAGCTGTACTAATGCCACACAATGTTTCATGAAAGTAGATAGGGGAAAAAGAGCACCTAGTTAAACTGAGGACTTTCATCTAGTATTCAGAGCAACCTGCCCTGATGATTTGCAGTGTTTATTTTCTGTTTTGAGATGCCCAAGCAATGAACTCTTACACACTTTGATACTCACCCTAGCCCTGCAATACTTAGGTAAATTCATTCATTCAATCCTATTTATTGAGTGCTTAATGTGTGCAGAACACTGTACTAAGTGTTTGGGAAGTACAAATCAGCAACATATAGAGACGGTCCCCACCCAACAACGGGCTTACAGTCTAAAAGGGGGAGACAGACAACAAAACAAAACTAGTAGACAGGTGTCAATACCATCAGAATAAATAGAATTATAGCTATATACACATCATTAATAAAATAGAATGATAAATATGTACAAATATACACAAGTGCAGTGGGGAGGGGAAGGGGGTAGGGCAGAGGAAGGGATGGGGCGATGGGGAGGAGGAGGAGGAGGAGAGGAAAAAGGGGGGCTCAGTCTGAGAAGGCCTCCTGGAGGAGGTGAGCTCTCAGTAGGGTTTTGAAGGGAGGAAGAGAGCTAGCTTGGTGGATGTGTGGAGGGAGGGCATTCCAGGTCAGATGCAGGACATGGGCCATGGATCAACAGCAGGACAGGCGAGAATGAGGCACAGTGAGGAGGTTACCGGCAGAGGAGCGGAGTGTGCGGGCTGGGCTGTAGGAGTGAAGGGAGGTGAGGAAGGAGGGGGCAAGGTGATGGAGAGCTTGAAGCTGAGAGTGAAGAGTTTCTGCTTGATTCGAAGGTTGGCAGGCAAATAGGTAAATATTATTTTATTCTATTTCCCCTATTCCTAATGTATTTTTATGTCTGTTTCCCCTGTAGACAAAGGTCTTGTGGGTAGGGATCGTGTCCACAAACTCTGCTTTTTTTTTTTGGACTTTCCCGAACACTTAGGTCAGTGCTCCGCACATAATAGTGCTCAATAAATACCACTGATTAATTGTGTGAGCAAAAGAGGGAGAGGCTGGCAATGCTGAAAGGACAGCACTGAATTTGAAAAAGAATCTAGGCCCAATCTCTGATGGTTTCACAGCTTCAATTTCCCTTTCTCACCCTCCCTTCCAACATTCAAATGAAAGGGCAATTTTCTTCCATAGCTGAAATTGTGTGTGTATGAAACTCTGACAATTTTGATGGTCCCATGCAGCTTTTCAAGCTTTTCAAATCCCATAAAAAGAAATAAAAGCCTCATGAATCATTAAGGACCATCAGCAAGGGCAGTTCTGCAACACTGCTGGGCGTGCAGAATAGGACAGTCTAACTTCAATATTGTCAGACAGGTTGTGGCCAATTCCACGCCAGAGAAACTTACCCCAAGGCTCAGGAGCAGACAGTGAGATGGATGAAGAACTGAATTTAGTGGTTTGGATTTTCCTCCGTCTCCAAAGTTCATAAAATTCCCTCCAGTAATTTAATGAAGTGAGTTAATTCCCCTGCTTTGAACTATCAGTGCCAAACAGGTGAAGTATGCAAAAGTTGAAGAAGCATCTGACAGCTCAGTTGAGTATGGAGTTTATCTGCTGCTAAATATCTCTTAATTCTCACAATCAGTTGCTATAGAGATAGCCACAAGATATTCTATAAGTTTAGCATGGGGTTCAACACTAGATTCAAAAAATTAATATACACACAAACACACACACACACTCACATCTTACTGATAACTGCAACAATAATAAAATGGCTTGATGGTACTTTACCAAACCCAGGCCAGGATTTGGCAAGCCTTCCTCAGCTATAGGATTCCCAGGATTATCATCATCATCATCAATGGTATTTATTGAGCGCTTACTATGTGCAGAGCCATGTACTAAGCATTTGAATAGAGGAGTTTCTTTCCTGCTGTGATTGAACACTTCTGCTAAGCACTATGGGGGGAAGTGGAAAGGTTGAGAGGGAGGGTCATGGGGGAAACTGTCCCCAAATGGGTCCAGAGAGTACCTTAGGGAACCATTGTGTACTATGGCTACAACTCAACCCCAGTCATATTGGGACTGGGTGGGTGAGTTTTAGAAATTAGCAGTAATTTCTTAACAGTATTTCTGTCCCCAGTGCTTGAAGAATTATCAGTGAAAACAAATGGGTACAAAAGAAAATGGGTACTTTGTGGTTTTCCCTTTGTCACTGATAAACATCCATTTAATCACGTACACCTAATACAGCATATGATGTATGTGAGATGCAGACACTCAACACACACTCTCAGTGTTAATTCCCATTTTAAAGATGAGGTAACCGAGGCCCAGAGAATAAAAATAATAATAATGGTATTTATTAAGCACTTACTATGTGCCAAGCACTGTTCTAAACACTGGGGTAGATACAAGGTGACCAGGTTTTCCCATGGGCGCTCACAGTCTTAATCCCCATTTTACAGTTAGGTAACTGAGGCACAGAGAAGTTAAGTGACTTGCCCAAAGTCACACAGCTGACAAGCGGTGGAGCTGGGATTAGAACATGTGACCTCTGACCCCCAAGCCCATGTTCTTTCCACTGAGCCATGCTAGGTAACTTCCCCAAGGTCAACCAGCAGACAAGTATCAGGATTAGAGCCCAGGTCCTTTTGACTCCCAGCCCCATTCCCTATCCACTAGGCCATGCTGCTTGGTTTGGATCATCCTGGATATGGAGAGTGGGTAATAATAATAATAATAATATAATTTATTAAGCACTATGTGCAAAGCACTGTTCTAAGCACTGCGGAGGTTACAAGGTAATGAGGTTGTCCCACGAGGGGCTCACAGTCTTAATTCCCATTTTACAGATGAGGGAACTGAGGCCCAGGGAAGTTAAGTGACTTGCGCAAAGTCACACAGGTGACAAGTGGTGGAGCCGGGATTTGAACCCATGATCTCTGACTCCAAAGCCCGTGCTTTTTCCACTGAGCCACAGCATCCCAGGCTTGGAGTGTCTCGACTAAGCTAGACTCCTGGCTAGAGGGGCCAAGATGTTGAAACCAGGCAGACTCCCTCTACAGCACTGCTCTTATATGCTGCCCTTGTACCTAATCTAGTTCTGACCCAGACCTAAAAGGTCCAATTGGCCCAATTCAGGCCCCAAACCCCAGTACAGAGGCTGAAACTCATGAATCTTTGTTGTCTGACCAACTCTACCTCCCCAAGACCCAACCATGATTTTATCAAGAAACCAAATCCTGATATTAATAGTAACAATAATAATAGTAAAAATAATGAAAATGATAATAATAATAATAATAATAATGGCATTTATTAAGTGCTTACTATGTGCAAAGCACTGTTCTAAGTGCTGGGGAGGTTACAAGGAGATCAGGTTGTCCCACGGGGGGCTCACAGTCTTAATCCCCATTTTTACAGATGAGGGAACTGAGGCACAGAGAAGGTAAGTGACTTGCCCAAAGCCAGGATTTGAACTCATGACCTCTGACTCCAACGCCCGGGCTCTTTTCACTGAGCCACACTGCTTCTGTAGTACTGTGTGCAGAGCATTGTAGGATAGTACTTGTTAAGCACTTACTATGTGCCAAGCACTGTTCTAAGGGCTGAGATAAATACAAGTGAATCTGAGATAAATACAAGTGAATCAGGTTGGACCCAGTCCCAATTCCACATGAGGCTCGCAGTCCAAGAAGGAGGGAGTTGGATTTAATCCCCATTTTATAGATGAGGTAATTGCAGAACAGAGAAGTGAAGTGACTTGCCCAAAATCACACAACAGATACATGGCATCATTCTGTGCATAACTCCCCACTCTTTAAATACCTCCAGTGATTGCCCATTCCTCTCTGCATCAAGCAGAAACTACTTTATGGCCCCCCTGTCTTACGTACCTCTCCTCCAACTGTCTCCTTGACCCCCTCCAATCTGGTTTCTGTTATTAACAATGATGGTATTTGTTAAATGCTTACTATGTGCCAAACACTGTTCTAAGTGCTGGAGTAAATACAAGGTAATAAGGTTGTCCCCAGTGGAGCTCACAGCCTTAATCTCCATTTTACAGATGAGGTAACTGGGGCACATAGAAGTTAAGTGACTTGACCAAAGTCACACAGCTGACAAATGGCAGAGCCAGGATTAGAACCCACAACCTCTGAATCCCAAGGTCACGTGTGTTCCACTAAGCCACACTGCTCTTTCCCTCCACTCCACAGAAGCCATCCTCTCAAGTCACTTATGAGCTCCTTCTTGCCAAATCCAGTAGCTTCTACACCATCTTAATCCTCCTTGACCACTCAGCTACAATGCTCTGCACACAGCAAGTGCTCAATAAATACGATTGAATGAATGAATGAACACTGTCAAACACCTCCTTTTCCCAGAAATGTTATTCAACTTTGGCTTCGCTGACATTGTCCTCTCCTGGTTCTCCTCCTATGACTCTGACCACTCATTCTTAGCCTCTTTCACAGGCTCTTCCCCTGTCTTCCACCCCGTTACTGTGGGAGTCCCTCAAGCTTCAGTCTGGGTCCCCTTCTATACTCTCCATCTACACTCACTCCCTTGGAGAACTCATTCGCTCATGTGGCTTCAATTACCACCTCTATGCAGATGATTCCCAAATCTACATCTCCAGTTCTTATCCCTCTTCCTCTCTCTCATTTCCTCCTGCCTTCAAGACATCTCTATTGGATGTCCTGCTATTACCTCAAATTTAACATGTCCAAAACAGAACGCCTTTTCTTTCCACCCAAATTCTGTCCTCCCCTTAATGTTCCCATTACCTTAAACAGCACCACTATCCTTCCTGTCTCACAAACCCACAACCTTGGAGTTACCCTTGACTCCTCTCTCTCATTCAACCCACACATTCAATCTGTCACTAATTTCTGTCGGTTCACATGTTTAATTCCTGTCGAGCCAATTGACTTGTTGTAATCCATTCTCTTTTCTCCTGTGGTTCAAGTCTTTCTCACATTCTTCCTTCTATGAGGAATTCGCTCCCTCCTTATATCCAGCAAAGCATTACTCTCTCCTCACCTTCAAAACCCTTTGTATATGACATCTCCTCCAGGAGGCCTTGGCTGATTAATCTAGACTGCGAGCTCATTGTGGGCAGGAAATGTGTCTGTTTCCTGTTGTATTGTACTTTCCCAAATGCTTAGTACAGTGCTTTGCACACAGTAAGCACTCAAGAAATATGATTGAATGAATAAATGAATAATCTCTCATCTCCCGACCTTTCATTCTCCCCAAACTGCCACTTGAACACTTCCATATCATGGCGCTCACCACCAATCCTTAAAACTTACGTACACATCTTTAGTCTCTGCTGTCCCCTCCTACCTGAATTTTTTTTCTAGTGTCAGTCTCCCCCACTCGATTGTAAACTCTTTGAGGGCAGGGATCATTGTACTCTTCAGAACTTCTATTTAATACTCTGCACTCAGTAGGTGCTCACTAGATGCTCTTGATTTATTATTGATGTGGAGCGTTAATGAGCCCTCCTGGCTCAAAGTCAAGGTAGCTCTCAACCAAAAAGTGGGATGACCTGATGGATAGAGCACAGGCCTGGAAGTCACAAGGAATTGAACTCTAATCCAGAAGCACCCCAGTTCTAATCCTGGCTCCACCACTTTTCTGCTGTGTGACCTTGGGCAAGTCTAACTTCTCTGTGCCTCAATTACTTCACCTGTAAAATGGGGATTAAGACTGTGAGCCCTATGTGGGACGAAGACTGTGTCCACCTGAGTATCTTATATCTATTTCCACACTTAGTACAGTGTATGGCACATATTAAGTCCTTAAATATCATAAAAAATTAAAAAATATAAAAAAAACACTGGAGGTGGTGATAGAGGAAGAGTGCTTCCAATTCTCATTGATATCAGAGTGCTCTGTCATCAATTATGCTTCCAATTCTCATTGATATCAGTGTGCTCTGTCATCAATTATGTACAGGTGGCAGTTATCTGTCTGTTTCAGCTCATTATTGAAAGTGCTTTGCACAGGCTTTATAACTCAGATCTGCTAGTTGTCAATACCAAACAGTACGATTTTATTTCTTCCATTATCACTGAATTTTGATGGCCTCTTTTTCCCTTTGCAAAAGGCCAGTGATCCTGTTCACAGTGCAGGAGTAGAGTTGAAGATTCTTATGTGCTTTCATGTGCATTCTCTGGAATCAAGTGTGAGTCAGCCCAGATTAAAGATGGGGAATCAAGTCAGCCAGAATCCCAGAGGGCAATGTTCTACCTCTGTTATTCCCCGATATTAAATAGCTACAGTCCCTGTTTAGAAACCTAATCTGTATCTCCCCTCATGTTCTATAGGGAGGAAATGTGCTAATTTCAGGCAGAGATGAAGATGATCTAGTCTGTTCAATCTAAGTAGGGGCAGATTTTTCCCCTCATTCTGGAATGATTTAGGAAACCTAGAAGATGTCCAGGAGAGATTGGGGCAATACCTATGGGCTCCCCATTGGGTAGAACAAGAAACCCTTCCAGGGTAGCAAAAAGGTAGCAAACTCCTGCCAAACATGGTCCCCTAAATTTGCAAAAAGGAGTGTTGGTGTTTCATCTGACAAGGGCTGTCAGTTAATCATGGCATTATAAAATTGCCACATCTAAGCTCAGCGAGAATAACAGTCTTGGTAAGCGTGAGTACTGGAAATTGGGAGGGGGAGAGATGTGGGGGTCTGATGAAAGGTCATGAGGGGTCTCAGCTCTCAGGGGATGTGCTCCAGGGGAACACCCAGGCCTGCTGAGAAAGGATTCTTCAGTCAGGGCGGTGCAGGGACAACAGTTTCACTGGAGGCTGTGGTCTAGATGGCATGGGAATAAATCCACTACTGTCTTTAGCCCAAAGGCAATGATAAACTTCTCTCACATCTTTCTGGCTCACTAGATACTTGCTCGGTTGAATATAAAACACCTAGTGAGGCTTTTACTTATTCTATAATAATTGGCTTTAACTCCCTTATCCAACAGCCGCTACTTAAATGTAGAAGTCAAATCCATGCCTTCTTTGATGACTCTACTTCTTTTGGCTTTATTTAGAAACAAATGTAATTACTTAAGCTAGGAAAGACAGAATTACTTTTTCAGCAAAGTCAAAACACGCATCAACACTCATTTCTGTAATTATTTCAAAGAAACCTCTCACTGGCAACTTTCACGGAAAGGTTTGGCTACTAATGAGCAACACAGAGGGAACTGTAGGCACAGAGGAGGAGGAGGAAAAGGGAAAGTCTCTTTGCTGTCATTTAACCCTCTCTGATAAGATCCACTTTGACTGAGACTCTCGATTCCTCCCTGCATTTAGCCTCTCCCATTTGACCTTCTACCAAATCCTACCGGATCTTTCTACACAGTATTGATCAATGGCATTTATTGAGTGTTTTCTATGTGCAAAGCACTGTAATAAGAGCTTGGGAGAATGAAATACAACAGATTTGGTAGACCTGTTCCCTGCCTACAGTGAGCTTACAGTCTACAGGGATTATACAGATATTTAAATGAATGATGGCTATGTACCCAGATCTGCCCCTTCCTTTCAACACCAGCCACATCCACTTGCCAGTACAAGTTCTGATCTTATCACTCTACTACAGCATCAAGACTTCTCTCTGGTTTCCCCACCTCCCTCCTCTCCCCACTCCAGTTCATACTAAATGCTGCATTACTCAGTGACTAGTATTTGTTGAGAGCTTACTGTGGGCTGAGCACTGAGCTAACTAATTGGGAGAGAACAATACAACCTGTGGTCAGTCTCCATCAGATGAAAATTCCTCAAAATCAGCTTCAAGGCTCTCCCAACAACTTATCACTCTGCTTCCGTCACCCACTGTTCCCCAATCCCCCACCTTTGCTTCTCCCAAGCCAACATTCTTTTTGTTCTTCTCTCTTGACCCTCACACCTCCAACACATTGCTCATGATGTTCTTCTAACTTGGAACTCCCTCACTTCTCAAATCAGACCACAACTCTTCCCACATTCAAAACCCTTCCTAAAACCACACCACCTTCACCAAACCTTCCCTATAAGATTTCCCAGTTCCTCATGCCATCAGCCAACTCTAGAACTTGTGATCTACTTTATATCTCAGGACTTTTGTACATCATATGCATATTCAATTGTACACCCAGTGATATATTTTGACTGACCCTGAATATATTTTTATTTTTGTCTACCCAATAGAGAGTTATCTCTGTGTTGTCAGAGATCAGGTCACTTCTTAAATCTGTACTTCCAAGCACTTAGAACAAACAGCACACTACACTCAGAGGGTGCTCAATAGAAATGAATGTGTATTAATCAATCAATCAATCATATTTATTGATCACTTACTGTGTGCAGAGCACTGTACTAAGCACTTGGGAAGTACAAGTTGGCAACACATAGAGATGGTCCCTACTCAACAGTGGGCTCACAGTCTAGATGAGTACCTGCTGAGTATGAGAGATAAACTTTCAATGGAAGCAGGGAGTCTATTTTTTTGTTTTATATGGTCCTTGTTAAGGGCTTACTATGTGCTAGAGTCAGAAGGACCTGGGTTCTAGTCCCAGCTCTGCCATCTGCTGCTGAGTGACCCTGGGCAGGTGACAACTTTCTGTGCCTCGGTTACCTCAACAGTAAAATGGGGGTGAAGATTGTGAGCCCCATGAAGGAGATGGACTGTGTCCAATCTTATCACCGTGTATCTACCCCAGCACTTAGGACAGTACTTGACACAAAAGTAAGCACTTAACAAATATCAAATTATAATAATAATCATTATGATGATTATTGATATCAATAATAATTGTGGTATTTGCTAAGTGCTTACTATGTGCCAAGCATACAGGATAATCTGGTCTCACATTCTAAGTAGGAGGGAGAACAAGTATTGAATCCCCATTTTGCAGATGAGGCACAGAGAAGTTTCTCAAGGTCACACAGCAGGTAAGTGGCAGTAATGGGATTAGAACCCAGGTCCTTGGACTCTCAGGCCAGTGCTCTTTCCACTAGGCCACACTGTTTCCATTTTACTAAGTGTAGGCAAAATACAAAAAAAATCAGGTTGAACTGTCTGATCCACATGGGGCACACAGTCTAAATCGGCAGGAGGATGATTTAATTCCATTTTACAGATGGGATAACTGAGGCACAGAGAAAGTCACACAGCAGACAAATGACTAAGTCAGGATCAGAACCCAGATCCTTTGACTCTCATGCCTGTGCTCTTTCCCTATGTCACACTGCTTCCATTTGAACAGGAAAGTTTACATAGCCCTATAGTTGCCGGTCTGCATTGGGCAAAACCAATCCCCAACATTACTTGAGAATGGTAAATTTCTCCCATGAGAAGGGATCATGAAGTAGCACAAGTAGTAACAGTTCACAACCAGCGGCTGATGACACTTAGAACTTGACCGGCCGTTTTGTGGGTGACAGTACTGGTTAACCCATGCATTCATTCATTCAATCGTATTTATTGAGCACTTACTGTGTGCAGAGCACTGTACTAAGTGCTTGGGAAAGTACAACACAACAATAAACAGTGACATTCCCAGCCCATAACAAGTTTACAGTCTAGAGACTATCCTTTGGGCTGATGGGTTGGAGAATTTTCCCTACCTCCCACCCAACTGGTAGAAAATGGAACACACCAGAAGAACAAGAGGGGCCTACTAAAACAAAGGCAGAGAGGTCACCTGGGCATAATAGATTGGCTCTCCCAGACTTGAGAAACTCCCTTTAGCCCACTGGACTAAACTTATCTTGTCCATTGCCTTTGATCTCATGCTCACTATTGGACTAGGGATCAGTGTAATTGGCTAAATTCAGTATGGGATTAGAGAAATACAAGTGTCTACTTACTGTTGTATTGTACTCTCCCCAGCACTTAGTAGAGGGCCCTGCACACAGTAATAGCTCAGTAAATACTCAGTTGAATATTTACACAGTAAATAGCTCAGTTGAATGAAAACAAACAAAAATAGGAATCCTGCCACCAAGGAAATTGGTGCTTTGTGGCTGTCCTGTGGAACCTGATCACCTTGAATTTTTTTTTTTAATGGTGGTATCTAAGACCTTACTATGTGCCAAGTACTTTATTATGCTCTGTAGATAGATGCAACATAAACAAATGATTCTGTAAAGTAATACCAATACCTCCAACTTAGATTGCTAGCCCACTGTGGGACAGGTACTGTGCCCAACCTGGTTATTTGTATTTAGTCTAGGGCTTACTACAGTGCTTGGCACATAATAAGCACAAGTACCTATTATTATTAATACCATCCCATCTTCTTCTACAGTACAGATGCATTATTATAAGATCATGTTCATTGTTCAGGAGGCTATGACCGCTGTTTCTTTAGAAAGGTCCATCTTGACAACTGCATGATGAGTCAAGGACTCACCAAATTATTCCAGAACATTGTGATCCAGTTGCCTGCACTTCAAGGACATAGCAAGGTCATAGTCTGTATAATCACAGAAAGGATGATGGATGGAGCCCACGATATCTAAATAGCAATTTCCCATGGTACAAAGATTTTTGAAAAGCAAAATTTTCCAAAGAGCTAGATAGAAAAACTATCAACATTTGCCCAAGCTAAGGAATTCAGAGATTAAAAACTCACACTGAATCTTTAAACCATTCCACTCAGCAGATCATGCTAATTGTCCCATTAGCTGAACTACCTTGGTTTGGTAGGGAGGCTGCGAAGAGCTGAAGTTCCAAACTCGGCTCTATCCTCCCAGTTTTTCTGTACGGTGGGCTTTTGAAATGGTTTTGAATACACAATTAGATAACCTGAAGAGATGGAGGGGAGGGGGAAGGAGGGCTCAGATAGTCCATGTTTACTGGGAACACAGCAGATGGAGAGCCCCAGGCAACATTTTACTCTTTGGATCTGATTCCATTCAGGAAGAATATTTAACGGAAAATGGAAGATAAAACAGTTAGGAACCTTATTCCTAATAGAAGGAAAATCATACAAATCTCAGGTCTGCTAGGAACTAGTCTTACAAACCAAAATGAACTCTATAGAAAGTTGTAAATAGCTGCCACTACAACAAAGAGCGTGAGGCAAGGTAAATGTGATCCCCAGGAAGGTAGGGCTTTCTAATGGATGATGAAAACTTGCCTCGCTCATAGCTCATGGGGTCACTTGCAGTAGTTGAAGGCTGGTGCTTGAAGCAGTGTGGCTCAGTGGATAGAGCCTGGGCTTGGGAGCCAAAAGTCATGGGTTCTAATCCCAGCTCCACCACTTGTCAGCTGTGTGAGGTTGGGCAAGTCACTTAACTTCTCTGGGCCTCAGTTCCCTTATCTGCAAAATGGGGATTAAGACTGTGAGCACCACATGGGACAACCTGATCACCTTGTATCCCCCCTCAGTGCTTAGAACAGTGCTTTGCATAAAGTAAGCACTTAAATGCCATCATTATTATTATTGTGGTTGTTATGGTCCCTGGAGTTTGGATGGTGATGGGGTACCCACTTCCTACCATTAGCAAAGTAGCCGTTCCAGAGGAGGGTTCTTATCATGGAAACTCCTGTTTACACAAACATGGATAAGAGAACCAAGAATCCCATCTTCAGGATCAGACAAACAACTGAAGTTTCTCATATTCCTCTTTGATAAAGACTACCCAGTATGTGAAGAATCAAGAGCAGGACTGTTACATGGACGTTAATAATAAGGATGATATTTGTTAAGGGGCTTATTCTTTGTCAAGCACTGTCCTAAGTGCTGAGGTAGAAGAAAGATAACCAAATCAGATACAGTCCCTTGTCACACTTGGTGCTCACAAGTTGAAAAGGGAGAAAGAACTGGTATTAAATCCCTGTTTTTCAGATGAGGAACCGAGGCCCTGAGAAATACTTGCCTTAGGTCACACAGCAGGCAAGTGACAGAATTGAAATTAGAACCCAGGTCCTCTGATTTCCAGGCCCATGTTCCTTCTCCTCTATTATGCTGCTTCCTGCTTCCTGGATAACTGAGTTTTTACATATTTCATTTAGCTTCAGGTGTTATGTTACCATAAATATCATATATGCATATATATATAATTGCATATTTATTGCATAATATATAATCACATTTACTGTAATACAACAAATATTACTACATAAAATATATAAATAGAACAACTATAACAGTATATAAACAGCACGTGTATACATAAACAGCTTGTCTTAGTGCAAATGGCATGGGCTTCAGAGCCAGAGAATATGGGTTCTAATTTCAGCTCCTCCACTTGTCTGCTGTGTGCCCTTGGTCAAGTCACTTAACTTCTCTGTGCCTCAGTTACCTCATCCGTAAAATGGGATTAAGACTTTGAGCCCCATGTGGGACAACCTGATTACCTTGTAACTACCCTCAGGGCTTAGAGCAGTGCTTGGCAAATACTAAGCACTTAAATACCATTTTTATTATTATTATTATGTATACATGTACACACATAATGTGCATATTTAGAGATTTAGAGAGATACTTGTTTTAAGGAAGATGCCATTGAAGGTCAGCTTCACCTATGGATACTTGTAAGGCTAAATAAGGCCAAAGCAGAATACACTGTCCCACCTTTTCACTCCCAAATATTGTCCTTTGGATGTACTGTTCTGATTTTTGTTTGCAGTGTTTGATGCTGTTGACATTTTACTTTAAACTTTGAATTGCTGAGTATTCTAGATACTTGGAATTTGGAAATTTAAGATCTTAGTCAACTATGAAATATGGAGCTGGGCAAAACAGTCAATCTAATCAACAGGGGGATTAAATCATCTCCAGAATTTATGTTACTCTCCTGGTAGAATTTCAGAACAGTGTCCTTTGTAGTTGAAGATGTCATTGCTGCTGCTGCTGCAGTGCCTAATGAGACACCCACAGTCCTGACCACTATGTGCATGAAAAGACTTTCTGAGGTTGTGCAGAGTTGCATTTATAATGCTTGCATTCAAGATTTTCATGATTCATATGAAGCATCTGCTTAAGAGCAGCTCCCTTCTCTTATGTTTGACTTTCCGCTGCCTTCCAGTTTACAACTGTGATTGTCTACATCTTTTGCTTTTTTGCATTTCTAAAACATTTGCTTTGACCTCTTTCTCAGCTTCCCAATTTCAGCTCACCTTGGAGCAGCTGTTTTGGTATCTGTCTTGTCCACTCTTCAGGGAAACTGTGATGAGGTGAGCATTGATCATCATCATCATTAATGGTTTTACTTTGGGCAGAGCACTGTACTAAGCACTTGAAAGAGTACAATACAACTGAGCATACATGTTCCCTGCTCACAGTAAACTTACCAATGGTAGAACTGACATTGGTCCTGGATTTAACTATGAGCCTTTCTTTCACTTGATCTCCCTCTAGATTGTAAGCTCCTTGTGGGCGTGGGCAAGGAACCCATCTACCAATTCGGCTCCATTATACTCTCCCAAGTGCTTTCAGTACTCTGCACACAGTAAGCACTCAATAAACACGATAGATGGTTTGAGTGATCGATGTTGTACAAAATCCAGAAGTGAAGCTTATGAAACAGTGTCTTTGGGAGGGTAGCTTTAGGAGACTAAATCTGTTCTAGAAATTCTAGCTGATATACGATGAAAAAGATGAGTTCATTACACAGATAACAATGATCCCCTTGCCAAACAGAAGCAAGATTACCAGGAATCAGAAAACACATAAAGCAGAGAGAAATAGCATTTTCAAGGTTTCTTGAGAGTGAGTGAATGATTCAATAAGTTTGTAACAGAATTAGGAAGTCCAAGAAATACAGGAGAGTAAAGCCAAGGAACACTGAAGGGAAAGAAAGGAACAAGGCAGAGTGATTAAATAGAATGTGAGGATGATTCTAACTTGGCCTCCAAAGGTATCAACTCCTTCCTCAGATAGTCTACCAAACATGTTCTACATGAGAACAGTTTAACAGCTCTGAGCACAATGTGCAACTGATGTTTGTGCAAGAACAAATGCCACCCCACACAAACAGGGGGTTGCTTTTCCAAAATTTGGATTTTAAGCTGAAGATGAATACTGAATATTTTTAAATCAAACAGAAATCTCTTTTATCTCAAATTCACAGGAATCCTATTGCTTGAATTGTGACCCCTTCCAGTAATTATAAAAATAATAATAATAGTGGTATTTTTAAGCATTTATTATATGCCAAGCACTGTATTAAGTGCTGAGTCAAAACTGGATAATCAGGTCCCACATGGGCCTCACAGTCTAAATAGGAGGGAAAACAGGTATTGAATCCCCATTTTGCAGATGAGGGAACTGAGGCACAGAGAAGTTACGTGACTTGCTCATGGTCACATAGCAGAAAAAAGGCAGAGTGTGGATTAGAACCCAGGTTCTCTGACTCCCAAGTCAATGGTCTGGGGCCACAGTGCTCCCTAATATTATGGAAGGCAAAGTTTTTGCTCTTCTTATTCATCTCTTGCAGATTCTCTTCACACAAAGAGATTCTTGTCATAGGTAGTTCATATCACAATAATTTTTGATTGCAATGATAATGTGATATTTGCTAAGCACTTACCATAAGCCAAGCATTGTACTATGCACTGGGGTAGATACAAGATAATCAGCTACCATGTTGAGACAAGCACTTATCCTATCCCACCTTGACTACTGCATCTGCCTCCTCACTGACGTCCCCAGCCTCCTGTCTCTCCCCACACCAATCCATATTTCACTCTGCTGCACGGATCATTTTTCTACAAAAACATCCAGGCAACGTATCCCCACTCCTCAAGAACCTCCAATGGCTGTCCATCCACCTCTGCATCAAACAGAAACTCCTTACCATCAGCTTTAAAGGTCTGAATCAGCTATCCCCATTCTACCTCACTTCACTGAACTCCTACTATAATACTGATAATAATAATAATAATAATGGCATTTATTAAGCTCTTACGTGTAAAGCACTGTTCTAAGTGCTGGGGAGGTTACAAGGTGATCAGGTTGTCCCACTGGGGGCTCACAGTCTTAATCCCCATTTTACAGATGAGGTAACTGAGGCACAGAGAAGTGAAGTGACTTACCCAAAGTCACACAGCTGACAATTGGCAGAGCTGGGATTTGAACCCATGACCTCTGACTCCAAAGCCCGTGCTCTTTCCACTGAGCCACATTGCTTCTGTAAGCCCAGCTTGCAATATGTTCCAGGCACTGTAATAAGTGCTGGGGAAGATACAAGCTAATCAGACTGGACACAGTCCCTATCCCACATAGGGCTCACAGTCTTAATCCTCATTTTACAGATGAGTTCACTGAGGCACAGAGAAATGAAGTGACTTGTCCACGGTCAATCAGCAGACAAGTGGCCAAGCTGAAATTAGAACCCATGTCCTTCTGACTCCTAGGTCCTTACTCTACCCACTAGACTAGGCTAAGGCGGAAGAGAAATAGATAGATTAAGGTAGAGAGAGAGAGAAGCATCAAGCATTTTCAAATTCTCACAAATTTCCTTTATTTTCTTTGATTTTTCTATTTGTAAATATTTTTATCTCTGCCTCCCTTATTGGAGTGTAAATTCTTTATAAGCAGGAAATGTGTCACTTCTCTGTCTCTACTTCCCAAGCACTTGAGTATAATCAAAATATGTATCTTAGAAGTGAAATGTGGGATCCTGAAATAGCTAACTTGTGGGAAGTTTCCCACTATTTCTCAGATTTCTGGCAGCCCTGCAACAGTATTAGTAGTAGCATATATTGAGAGTCCATTTGGTGCAGGGCACAGTACTAGGTGCTTGGGAAGGACAGAATAACAAAGGGACATGTTCCTTGTCCATAATCTTGTCAGAATTTTCTGGTTCAGGTTGTATCTCTGTGTCTTTCCCAACACTGCAATAAAAGCACTGGGTGGGAGAAAAAGACCGTAACCCTTAATTTGCCCCAGTCCCAATTTTAGAGAGGGCATTTTTTTTTTTGAGGGGTTGCTGGGCAATTAGTCTGTTTCTATTGTATTTCCACCTTGATTTAAAAAAAAAAGAAACACTGTGTCCTCCGCAGCTAGGAAAGTGTTTCAAAGGTCCTCTGCTTCAGACAGTATTTTCCAAAAAAAATCATTGGAGCCCTCCCTGGGATGGAAGAGGGGATTTCTTCTCCTTTGTGGGACAAGGAGAAATGTGTTGGCTTTAGTTGGTGAGGTCAATGAACTGAGAAGCAGCATGGCCTAGTGGATAGAGCATGGGCCTGGGTGTCAGAAGAGCGTGAGTTCTAATTCCAGCTCTGCCCCATATCTGCTGTGTGACTTTGGGCAAGTCACTTCACTTTTCTGTGCCTCAGTTACCTAATCTGTAAAATGAGGATTAAGACAATGAGCCCTATGTGGGACAGGGACTGTGTCCAAACTGATTAGCTTGTATTAGCTTCCCCAGCACTTAGTTCAGTGCCTGGCACATACCAAGTGCTTAACAAATACTATAAAAAAATCAAAACTAGAGAAATTAGATGAGGCCTTAGGAAGTCATCTCATCCAACCCCCGCCTTGAAGCAGGAACAAAGCCATCCCTCACCGATATTAGCACTGCCTGGGAAATACCGTGCTTATGGGATTGTTATCATTAGGGTACTTGTAAGTGCTTACTATGTACAAAAGACTGTATTAAGCACTGCAGTAGATAACCAGGACAGACACAGTCCCTGTACCTTATGGGGCTCACAGTCCATCTAGGAGCTTGTAGGATTTAATCCCCATTTTACAGATAAGAATACAGGTATAGAGAAGTGGCGTGACTAGCCCAAAGCCACACAGCATCCAGGATTAAAACTCAGGTCCTCTGACACCCAGACCCAAGTACTTTCCATGAGGCCATACTGCTTCCCCATAGGATCAAATGGGGAATCACTGTTTCCTTCTAGTCTGACAAAGTGGCCCCATACAGTCCCAGGTACATGATCACCCTTCCAGGAGAGGGGATAATAGTTCCCAGGACTGATTAAGTGTTTGTGTGTCACTGGGGCTGCTGGAAGCTCAACAACAACACTCTCATTGCACAAAGTGCATTCTGAAGGATTAAGCAGAAGACACAGTCCCTGTCTTCAGTGTTTTCAGGTTCCTTTTGTTCTGTTTGTGTCTGGGTATGTATGAATATTTAAATACGCACCTGCCTTTCACTTCTAAAGATGAGGCTACTGATGGAAAAATTGTGTGTGTGTGCGTGTGTGTGTGTGTGATTTAGAGGGCCAAAGTAAGCCCAACACTGGGACTCTTCCACACTGTTGGCACCTAAGAATAAATCCTTGGTGTCCCATGTCCCAATGGGTTTGTTACCAGCCTGCTCTCTGGTACCCTGTTCTTCCTAAAGCCTTTGTTTAAGAATATTCCTTCTCCTGAATGCCACTCTTCAGTGTGGTGTGTCTACTGCAGAGGTCTCCCAGGAGACACATAATTGTCAAGGAAATCCAGCATTTTGGCTAACATTTCTACATCTTGTAAGATGCCCCCAAGGTTCAGTCCTGGTGAAATGCCTGTAAGTTCCCTCCCTAAAACACAGTGTCTCCCAAATTGTGTGGAATATGTGGGTAGCCATGCATCCTCCTCTTGCCCAGGAAATTAGATGCTCCAGAAAACACAGATGTCCCAACTCTTTCCAGCTGATGTTACATCATGTTTTTAGTTATTTTTTGAAAAAAACACCACATTTTGAACACTTCAATATCTGTTCCCCAAGGCAGTATACTAATTATGCAATTAATTCCATCAGGCACTATAGACGATTTCCTGTCTAGAACCTGAAAGAAAGCTGTATTTAAGCCTAAAGAAAATTAGGCGGTGACCTAAAATTAACTTCACCAAGGTCTGTCTCTCCCTCCCAATTGGATCTCTGTCCTACCTTGCTTTCCTTCTATGTCCTTTTCCCCACTGTCCTCTCTCTTCATCTTTCATTTTCTCTTCTTCGGTCTGCACCTCAGTCTATTTTTGTGGTGCCAACTTGGCAATTCCCTTGTCTTTTTTATCTCTACTTCCCACCACACTCTTAATACTTGTGTGTTGGGAGGGAGGGGAGGTGCAGGGGGCAGGGGCTGGCAGAAGGGGAAGCACAGCAGGAAGAGAGGGGAGGTCCTGGAAAGTGTAGAATTCTTGGATAATTCTTGAGTAATTGGCATTGGATAACCAGAGGGCAGTCAGTGTTGAAATGATGTCTTAGCTGAGAGCTTGGGGAAGCAAAAGGGAGTGGCAGGTGAGTATGGGCAGGAGTTTCAGTGAAATATCCAGAAAGTCTAATGTCACCTCATAGACAGTGTGTGAAGCAGTGTGACCTACTAGAAAAAGTACACATGACTGAGGGTCCAGAGACCTGGATCCTAATCTTGGCTCTGCCACTTGCCTTCTGTGTGTTTCTGGACAAGTCACTTGACTTCTTTGGGCCTCAGTTTCCTCATCTGTAAAATGGGGATCAAATACCTGTCCTCCTTCCCCCTTAAACCATGAGGCCCAGGTGGGACAGGGACTGTCTGATATGACTGTATTAAATCAACCCCAGCACTTAGCAAGGGCTTAACAAATATCTCAACTAGTATTCTTATCCTTAATGTGGGCTCCACAAAAATCAGATTTTCAGTTCAAAAGCAAGGTGGCCATTCTCACTCCATCATGCTCCCCCTAAACTGGGGAAATGAGGACAATAGTAGGCACCATAGCCCACTTAGATATTCCATAACATGTGTTTTACTACTTATTTCAGATAGATGGTTATCTGGGAAATAGGGAATGTTCTTCTCACAACATGCCTTTGACAGGATACAATATGCTGCAGTGTTGGAAGATGTGATTTTGCACATATGTGTGGCGTCTTTCAAGATGCAAGTTTGTCTGCCTCTCCTCTAGACTGTCAGCTCCTTGTTTGGCAAGGGATCAGGTCTACCTGATCTCCTGTACTCTAATGTCCTGTACTCTAATACTCTACTATATTATGCTCTCCCAAATCAATCAATCAATCAATCGTATTTATTGAGCTCTTACTATGTGCAGAGCACTTTACTAAGCACTTGGGAAGTACAAATTGGCAACATATGGAGAGAGTCCCTACCCAACAGTGGGCTCACAGTCTAAAAGGGGGAGACAGAGAACAAACCCAAACATACTAACAAAATAAAATAAATAAAATAGATATGTACAAGTAGAATAAATAGAGTAATAAATATGTACAAACATATATACATATATACAGGTGCTGTGGGGAAGGGAAGGAGGTAAGATGGGGGGGATGGAGAGGGGGACGAGGGGGAGAGGAAGGAAGAGGCTCAGTCTGGGAAGGCCTCCTGGAGGAGGTGAGCTCTCAGTAGGGCCTTGAAGGGAGGAAGAGAGCTAGCTTGGCGGATGGGCGGAGGGAGGGCATTCCAGGCCCGGGGGATGACGTGGGCCAGGGGGCGATGGTGGGACAGGCGAGAACAAGGTACGGTGAGGAGATTAGTGGCAGAGGAGCGGAGGGTGCGGGCTGGGCTGTAGAAGGAGAGAAGGGAGGTGAGGTAGGAGGGGGCGAGGTGATGGACAGCCTTGAAGCCCAGGGTGAGGAGTTTCTGCCTGATGCGCAGATTGATGGGTAGCCACTGGAGATTTTTGAGGAGTGGAGTAATATGCCCAGAGCGTTTCTGGACAAAGATAATCCGGGCAGCAGCATGAAGTATGGATTGAAGTGGAGAGAGACACGAGGATGGGAGATCAGAGAGAAGGCTGATGCAGTAGTCCAGACAGGATAGGATGAGAGCTTACTACAAACCCTTACTACAGTGCCCTGCACACAGTAGGCGCTCAGTAAATGTCATTCTTCCACATTGTGTGCTATCAATAGTTGTTTGGTATACAATTTGGTTGGGCATTAAGGGAAAGCTTTTCAACAACACTAGTCTGCACGAATACTGTATTGTGGAGTTGAAAGAAATGTTTTTTTACATGTAGTGGAGTCAGTGTGGGCATGTGTACTGTAATGTGAATTTTTCTAAATGCAAGGTTTGTCAGGAACACCAGCTTACTAATATAACTTGAAATCATGTAAGACCATGAATTTTCTGCCTTTGGGAACCTGAGATGTTCAAGTGCATCAGCAAAGATGAAAAACATTGAGAAGCAGCGTTGCCTAACGGAAAGAACTCGGGTCTGGAAGTCAGAAAATCAGGGTTCTAATTCCGGCTCCACAACTTTCCTGCAGTGTGACCTTGGGCAAGTCATTTAACTTATCTGTGCCTCAGTTGACTCATCTGTAAAGTGGGGATTAATACTGTGAGCCCCACATGGGACATGGACTGTGTCAAACCTCATTATCTTATATCTACCCCAACGCTTAATATAGTGCCTGGCTCTTAGTAAGTGGTTAATGCATACCTTAAAAAATATTGGAATTAAAAATTGACTTTTCAGAATCTCAGGGGCTTGACGCAACAATCAATACATCAAATCAATCACTGTGTGTATAGTACTATACAAAGCACGAGGGAGGGTACAAGAATAGAGTAAGCAGACATGATCCCCTCCCTGGGGGAGGTTACAGTCTAGTGGGTAATTTGATTCCAAACCCAACTGCTCGAGTGAGATCCAATAATCCATCCATGACATATTTGGGCATCTGAGAGAGTGCTACTTTCCTTTTAAGGATTAGCGAACAAAGGTTTTTAAAGTGCTTTGTGTTCCTCAAGTAAAATGACGACACAGTGGGCCAGGTATTAACTTTAATCCCCTTCAGTGGAATCGGCTAAAGTGTCCAGATTCTCTGCTGACTGAGGCTCCAAACGCCTGCAGGGGATCGGAAAAAATTTACATTCCATCGAATGCCATTCATTCGGAGAAAGTTTTGACATTTTATAGGTCAGAGAATTTCTCCTCCCCACTGTCCCTTTCTAGAGACCTCAAGTCAACTCCTGCTTTTATCAGGCGCTTCTGGTTTTATTAAACTGAAGCTGGTTGCTCTGGGCAGCTCTCTTTCTGCCTTTATATCAGTAGCACTTTCCTCTAAATCACCTGGGAATTTCACTGCTGGGCTGTCTCTAACGCAAGAGGGGATCAGAAATAATAGGCTAATGACTATGCCTTTGGCTTGCAGGTGCATTTGCAGAAACCAAAGTGTAATTTACCAAGATAACATTTCCTTCAGCTTGGGCGTCCACGATCTCACCGGAGATTAGCTCCTACAATGTGTGTGCAGATCGGCTAGGTTTCAAAGCTTGTGAAAATAAACACAGGCAGGAAAAATGTCTCCTTGCTGATGAGCTAGCTGTTTGCCTTAGAACTAGGCTGCCATGCAGGAACTGGACTCTATGAGGGCAGGGCCAATGCTTGCACTGAATCCAGCCTCACAAAGGGCCTGACTGTGGCTGGAACCCTAAGCACCGGCTTGCTCAATGTCATTACTTCTCCTTTACAAGCCAACACTGCTTCTCTCTGAAAAGAAACAGCACTTCCTGGCTTGCTCTTTGGGCCAGCAGCAAATAGCTTGGATAAGCTTTTTGAAGACAATGAGCAAGAAGAGGTCTGGGAGAGGAGGGGACATTGAACATTTGGATGCATGACTTCACCAAACCAGAAGTTCCTGAAAGCAGCCCGAAGCCAGAGAGAACCCACTTGCTCCCATTTGCACCTCCAGACCGTTATGGAAATAAAACAGTTGGGGGAGGTTTCAGGAAAGGAGTGGGGTCATTTTGGGCTAAGGTTCACAAGGCAAACTTGGGTATCTTTGTCTTTTCATGGTCTAACAATACATCTTATCTAACAATCCCCTGTCTATTAGTTTTGTTGCCTGTCTCCCCTTTCTAGACTCTGAGCCCATTGTTGGGTAGGGACTGTCACTATATGTTGCTGATTTGAACTCCCAGGAAGTGCTCAATATATACAACTAAATGAATGAATCTTGGGTGTTCTTTAAAAGTGGTGCACTACTTCATAAAGGAAAAGTTTGACTGAAGATTTTGAAGGTATGTAAAAGATTATACAATAGATCACTAAACCTGTGGTTCCTGAAAACTGGGGCTCCATGGTGTGGCACAGTGGACATCCCCTTCAATCTGGGGTAGACCTTTATGTACATCAATTATTAAGAGTTTTCTGTGAAAAGTGTTTATATTTTCCAGCCATTTTTTTTAAAGGATAAAATACAAGTAGATGCTTAAGACTTTCTTTCAAAGGTTTCTGCAGGCTCACCCCAAGTTCCGTACAAAATGTCCTAGTTCTACATTTAGGTCACCAGTCTATGGTTTTATGGCAACTGCTTTTTTTCCACGTTGATTTTAAGAAAATAAGCTGAAGGGGAGTAACGTGCTTACATCTAATCTAAAGGGCTTTAAAACATGCTTTTCAAGATGCTTGGTTATCTAGAATGATGGACTCAGTCTATCCTCTATTTCTGACACAGCCAAACTCCTATTATTACTCTTTTCTTGCCTCATTTCACAACCTTCCACAGTTCCCTTCTCTGCCTGTTTAAGTTTTAGCACATCTCTTGAGCTCTGGCTATCATCTTCTCAAAGAAAACTCTCAACTCCAGGCCTCTAATTTGATTCTTGCCCAGTGTTTCTCTTCCAATATTATTTATAGATCATCTACTCTGAGCAGAACACTGTATTAACAGTTTGGGAGAATACAATAGACACAATCTCTGCCCCCAAGGAGCTTAAAATCTAGCCGAGAAGCAGACACTAAACTATATTACGTGAAGAGGGAAGCAATAGAGTATTAAAAAATGTACATAAGTGTTAGAGGTTGGTGTTTGTTGCTTGGTAGAGAAACAAGTGCTTAAGTACTTAGGTGATGCAGAGGTCCTAAAATGGCAGCAAATAGGGTAGGGAGGTGAGATATTAATCAGGAAAGGCCTCCTAGAGATATGTTTTCAGAATCATGTTAAGGCCACAGACTTGCATGGTGTCAGTTATAACACAGAGCAGTTATCCAGCAATCTTGAGGAGCCAGGGATTGACAACCTGCATTCTGTGGTTTTAATTAATCATTCAATCCAGCAGTAGTATTTATTGAGCACTTACTGTGTGCAGAGCACTGTACTAAGAATACAAGAATACAATAGGGTTGGTAGGTCTCCCAAAATCTGCTTCTAAATTCGAAGTTCATTGCTGGGGTGTTTCCCCATGGGATGGGTTTGATCTTAGTTTTCTGCCACATGGTGATGGTTCTGCATGCAATATCTCCAAGAATTAACTTAATGTTTGGAAAAAACACAGCTGAAAGCTGTGTTTTCCCACCCCCTAAAGTTACCAGATGTCCCATCTAATGCAGCCAGTCAAGAAATGTTGACATCCATCCTGCCCACTGAGTAAATCCAGTTAAATCCACATGGCTTAGGATGGCAGCAGAGGCAGCCAACAGGGGTTCTGTTGCAGTAAGGAAGCAAGGCAGCAGAGAGACCTGTAACAGCATTCCCAGAGCCTGCCCTCAATCCCTAAATTATTTCTGCCTTGACCTCCAGGCAGGAGACTGGAACTGTTACATGAAGGGTGTCAGAGAAGCAGCAAGAAGCAGCATGGCTTACTGGATAGAGCATGAGCTTGAGAGTCAGAAGACCATGAGTTTTTTGTCTTGTTTTTGGTTTTTTTGAGTGCTTACTATGTACAAAGCACTGTTCTAAGCACTGGGGAGGATTCAAGGCAATCAGGTTGTCCCATGTGGGGCTCACAATAAAAATCCCCATTTTACAGATGAGGTAACTGAGGCAAGAAGAAGTTGAGTGACTTGCCCAAAGTCTCACAGCTGACAAGCAGCAGAGCCAGGATTTGAACACATGACTCCCAAGCCCGTGCTTTTTCCACTGAGCCATGCTGTTCTAATTCCAGCTCCACCACTTGTCTGCTGTGTGACCTTGGGCATGTCACTTGACTTCTCTGGGCCTCAGTTACCTCATCTGTAAAATGGGGATTAAGACTTGGAGCCCCATGTGGGACAGGGACTGTGTCCTACCTGATTACCTTGTATTCACCCCAGTGCTTAGTACAGTGCCTGGCACATAGTAAGCACATAAATACCACAGTTATTACTATTATTAGGTAACCAACAGCCACTGGGAGCAATGGGAAAGGCTATTTCTTGGCTATGGCTCCCGGCCTCTCTCGTTC
This sequence comes from Tachyglossus aculeatus, assembly GCF_015852505.1. Lineage (NCBI taxonomy): Eukaryota > Metazoa > Chordata > Mammalia > Monotremata > Tachyglossidae > Tachyglossus > Tachyglossus aculeatus. Next base: position 29,592,651 of record NC_052073.1, on the reverse strand, counting down.
TCGGGAACTGAGATGCATGATGATGAGAATCTGAGAGAAAGTGAAATATCCACACCCCAACAAGGGATTCCCCACATATTGGAAACCCAGTTTCTATCACTGCTCTGCCAGGGAGCAGACCAGCTTAGAATACAGTCTCTAGACTGTAAGTTTGCTCTGGGTAGGGAACGTATATGCTAATTCTGTTGTACTGTACTCTTCCAAGCACTTAGAATAGTACTTCTGCACATACTTAAGTGCTCAATGTATACCACTGGATTAAAGCAGCTTGGTCTAGTGAATAGCGCACGGGCTTGGGTTCTAATCCCAGCTCTGCCACTTAAGTGATGAATGGCCTTGGGCAACTCACTTCATTTATCTGAGCCTCAGTTACCTCATCTGTAAAAGGCGGGGGGGGAGGTAACATCTGTTAAATGGGGGGACAGGGATGGTGTCCAACCCAATTTGCTTGAATCCACCCCAGAGTTTAGTACAGTGCCTGACACATAATAAGTGCTAACAAATACAATTTTTATCATTATTATTATTAATAGTTCCCCAGAACCAGAAACTCCTAGGAGAAGACCCAGTGGTGCTGGAAAACCCCTGGAGAGCAGGCCCAATGATGGCGGAAAACCTTGGACAGCAGACCCAATGGGACAGATCCACTGGTGCTGAAAACCCCTGTACTGCAGACCCAATGATGTTGGAAAACCCTGGGAAGGAGACCCAATGGTGTTGGAAATTCCTGGACAGCAAATCCAATGATACCAGAAAACCCTGGAAAGCAGGCTAGGTGGTGCTGGAAACCCCTGGGCAGGAGGCCCAATGGTGGTGGAAACCCCTGGACAGCAGACCCAATGCTGCTGGAAACCCCTGGAGGAGAGGCCCAATGGCTCCAGAAAACCCTGGAGAGCAAGCCCAGTGGCACCAGAAACCCTTTGGAGAGCCGGCCCAGTAGCACCAGGAACACCTTGGAAAGCAGACCCGACAGGGCGGAATCCCCTGAACAGCAGACCTAACAGTGCTGGAAGCCCCTGGAGAGCATTATTAGCGGCAGGGCCAGCAGCAGGCCCTCCCACAGCAAATGGTGGGGTTGGACCAGGACAGCAAGCCCAAAGCAGATAATTAGCAAAGGAGGAGCCTTGGCCACCTTGTCACGGTCAAAGGTTTCCAGGTACGTCTGTGGTGTGTTTTGGCAGAGAGTAGGCCTGGATGGGACTGTTGCCTTAACCTATGGCTATCTTTCTCTTCCCCCATCCTCTTTCATTCTCTTCACCTCTCTCCCTCTCCCTTTTCCCTTTACCTCTCTGTTTTAATCTCTCTCCTTTTTCCCCCAGTTCCCATCTTTTTCTCCACTCCCTTCTTTCTTCTGTCTCTCTAGTGCATGCTCTCTCTAGTGCTCACTCTCTCTCTCTCCTTTCCTTGCCATTTTGTCCCTTCCCCTCTCCCTTTATATTAGACCACTGTCCCCAACCTGATTTAATTCCTATCCCTATACTTCATGCACTTAAAAAATGTATGGTGACCTTCACCCCTCCCACCATCCAGGAGGTGCCTCCTTTTTCCCTGGAAAATCTGGGCCAAATTCAACCTGGTCACAAGACAACAAACGGCATAAAAAGAGGCAAGTCCTTTGGGTTGGAAACCTTATGGAATCTCTTCTTTTCTGTGCCACAGGCTGATGCAAATGCTGTCATGCCTAAAGCCTCACTCTCCCGGATTTAAAACGTTTATTGTTGCACTGTACTCTCCCAAGTGCTTAGTACAGTGCTCTGCACAAAGTAAGCACTCAATAAATACGACTGAATGAGTAAAATAGGCCCTCTTGATTCCATTTAGTAAATTAATGTTTAGATGCACTACATGCCCTCTAGTGGCCTGAAAGCGTTTGCAACTGCTTTCAAAGATGCAAGACTCCCACCCGTAGTAGATTGCACAGTGGGATGTACTGTGCTCTCTCTATAATTTCACCAAGTCACTTTTCCTGCCTGAGCTTTCTCAAGACTCAGATCATTTCCTCCAATAAAATAGTTCCCAAATAGCTATGTAGGAAGGGAACTGGGTTTAGTCCTTTCCTGTAAATGGGGATAACAATATCTCGGTAATCAGGTAATGCTTGCAAAGCTTTTTGATATCCTCGGATGAAATACCCCCTCTATATAGAAAGCACTATTACCGATACCTAAAATATGTCTTCTGTTCATTTGGGGAACTCTCAGCTCCTACACTTAATGGAAAAACAGAGAAGAATGTATTCATAGTGAGCATGAACACAATGAATCCTTGAGAATGACACACCCCTGCACAATGAAGGAAGATGAAAGCCCTCGACATTGAAATTCAGTCAGTACAGTCTCCCCCTTCCAGTGGGCTTGTTCAGAAAATAAAAAACGAAAATTAAAAAAAAACCACACACATGCAAAATACTTCATTACGGACAGTCTGCCTGCCATTTTTTTTGGTACATGCTTATGCTGCTGTTCAAATACACACACACATAGAGAGATAAAATTACAAATCCAAAATACATAGAAAGGAAGCTATTTGTAGCCTTTGATCTCGGAGGGTACATCACTGCTAAGGCAGCAAAGAAGCATGCCTAGCTTCAATATTGCTGCCCAATTTACCATCCCTCCACTGACAGGATCAAACAGACTTGAAGACCCCATTTTCTTCATGAGCCATGACAATTTCTCTACAGGTACAAGTTAACTTTTCAGCATAGTTTCAACCAATCACATGATAGTATTTATTGAGCCCTTACTGTGTGCCGAGCAGTGTACTAAGTACTTGGCAAAGTACAGTACAATGCTAGGCACATTCCCTGCCCACAAGGATATCACGGTTTACAGTGAGAGGTGTCATTAAAATAATTACAGATAGGGGAAGTAGTAGACTATAAAGACCGGGACATAAGTGCTATGAGGCTGGGATTTCCTTTATTCTCTCCAACAGGAATGCTCTGCTGCCACACTAGTGTAAAACACAGACTGCTGTCCACCTTTCCCTGTCCCCACCTAGAAAGGGGACAGCAACACTTGTTTTAATCAAAACGATTTTTGTGTAGCATTCACTATGATGCAGAAAGTCTTTCACAACACAGTAGAGCAGCAGGCTCTGTTGGGAGACAGCAGCAGTAGAGTAGCCCAGTAGGTAGCAGTTAGAAGAGGAACAGCTCTCCTTGAGCCCAGACATGGCAAACCCAGGGAAACTGAGGCAGATATACAGAGGGGCAAGTTAACCAGCCCAGCAAAGTAGTATCAATCTACAGGTTACTTCCAGCCCTATCCATACATGGAGATGAGGCTCACACACATCAATCTGGTAATATTTAATCGGATGACCACGCAGGAGTTTATGGGCTACAGGGCTGGAATAAGAGAGGCATATCGACAACAAAGGGAAGAACATGCATTTAAGGGTTCTGGAATTTTTTTGTGTTCTGAATTCCACCAAAGAAACTGTCTGCTGTGTGACCTTGGGCAAGCCACTTCACTTCTCGATGCCGCGGTTACCTCATCTGCATAATGGGGATTAAGACTGTGAGCCCCTTGTGAGACAGGAACTGTGTCCAATCTGATTAACTTGTATTTACCCCAGTGCTTAGAACAGTGTTTGGCACACAGTAAGCACTTAACAAGTACCATAATTGTTATTATTAACAAGTAATAAATCTCTTTAGCAAAGTGTGATTTCTTATTGGTTTTGCTCCTGGGACTGTAAACTCCCTCTATACTGTAAGCTCAATGTGGCCAGGGTATGTGTCCATTCATTTTTATATTGTACACTCCCAAGCACTTAGTTCAGTGCTCTTGCACACAGTAAGGGCTCAGTAAATACAACTGACTGACAGACAGGTAGGCTCTCACCTTTAAACATTCAGAAAGCCTCTATTATTAGATGCACAACCAAGAAAATGTTTGCTTTGGTGTCTTTTAGTGTACTGTGTATATAGGAGATGAGATCTCCCTCCTCTCAAGTGCCACCCCATACACCTGTGCTTCGGACCCCATTCTCTCTCATCTTATGAAAACTCTCACCCCTTCCCTCCTCAACTTACATCTTCAACTGCTCACTCTCCACTGGTTCCTTCTCCTCTGCCTTCAAATATGTCCACGTCTCCCCCATCCTAAAAAAACCCCTCTCTTGACCTCACTGCCCCTTCTAGTTATTGCCCTATCTCCCTCCTATCCTTCATTTCCAAATCTACACTTGCTGCCTTTCTTCCTGAACTCCAACTCTCTCCTCGGCCTCCTCCAATCTGGCTTCCATCCCCTACACTCCACTGAAACCGCCCTCTCAAAGGTCATCAATGACCTCCTTCTTGCCAAATCCAATGGCTCTTACTCCATCCTAATCCTCCACAACTGTTGAGCTGCCTTTGACACTGTGGACCATCCCCTTCTCCTCAACACTTTATCCAACCTTGGCTTCACAGACTCCATCCTCTTCTGGTTCTCTTGTTATCTCTCTGGCTGTTCATTCTTAGTCTCCTTCGTGGACTCCTCCTCTCCCTCCCATCCCCTTACTGTAGGGGTTCCTCAAGGGTCAGTTCTTGTCCCCGTCTGTTCTCCATCTATACTTACTCCCTTGGTGAACTCATTCGCTCCCATGGCTTCAACTATCATCTTTATGCTGATGACACCCAAATCTACATCTCCACCCCTGTTCTCCCTCCCTCCAGACTCGTATCCCCTCCTGCCTTCAGGACATCTCCATCTGGATGTCTGCCTGCCATCTCAAACTCAACATGTCCAAGACTGAGCTCCTTATCTTCCCTCTCAAACCCTGTCCTCTCCCTGACTTTCCCATCACTGTAGACACCAGCACCATCCTTCCCATCTCACAAGCCCGCAACCTTGATGTCATCCTTGACTCCACTCTCTCATTCACCCCATACATCCAATCTGTCACCAAAGCCTGCCAGTCTCACCTCCACAACATCTCCAAGATCCACCCTTTCTTCTCCATCCAAACCGCTACCTTGTTGGTTCAATGTCTCATTCTATCCCGACTGGATTACTGCCTCAGCCTCTTTTCTGATTTCTCATCCTCCTGTCTCTCCCCACTTCAGTCTACACTTCACTCTGCTGCCTGTATTATCTTTGTACAGAAACGCTCTGGACATATCATTCCCCTCCTCAAAAATCTCCAGTGGTTGCCTATTAACCTTCAAATCAAGTAAAAACTCCTCACTCTGGAATCAAAACTCTCCATCACCTCGCCCCCTCCTACCTCACCTCCCTTCTCTCCCTCTACAGCCCAGCCCTCACCCTCCGCTCCTCTGCTGCTAACCTCCTCACTGTGCCTCATTCTTGCCTGTCCCACCATCAAACCCTGGCCCACATTTTACCTCTGGCCTGTAATGCCCTCCCACCACACATCCAAACTAGCTCTCTTCTTCCCTTCGAAGCCCTACTAAGAGCTCACCTCCTCCAGGTGGCCTTCCCAGACTGACCCCCCCTCCCTCCCCATTGGCCCCCCTTTCCTCTCCTCCCCCTCCCCTCCCCATTGACCCCTCTCCCTCCCTCTGCCCTACCCCTTTCCCCTCTCCACAGCACTTGTGTATACTTGTACATATGTATTACTCTATTTTACTAATGTGGTGTATATAGCTATAATTCTATTTTGATGGTACTGACACCTGTCTACTTGTTTTGTTGTTTGTCTCCCCCTTCTAGGCTGTGAGCTCATTGTTGGGTAGGGACCATCTCTATATATTGTCCATTTATACTTCCCAAGTCCTTAGTACAGTGCTCTGCACACAGTAAGCACTCAGTTAATACTATTGAATGAATGAATGAATATTGTGTGCAACTTGCATTGTCTTAGGTGAGGCAATGGAATAATTGAAGAGAAGCATAGCCTAGTAGAAAGATCACAAGGCTGGGAGACAGAGGACCTGGGTTCTAATCCCAGCTCCACTACTTGTCTGCTGTGTGACCCTAGTGTCTTATTTACCTCACCTGTGAAATGGGGATTAAGACTGTGAGCCCCACATGAGACACAGACTACATCCGACCCAATTAGCTTGTATCTACCCCAGTGCTAAGTAGAGTGCATGACAAATAGTAAGCACATAAAAAATACCATAGGTAATAATAATAATGATCATAATTAGTCTTGGTAATCATTTTATGAAAGGACTGATCCATGGAATACCTTGTGGTTTAGCCAATTTATATTCTAGATCTCCAAGTCTACGGCTATAGGCCTGTGTGCATGCATCATGAAAGGAGTGGAGCAGCAGAGCAAGGTGTACTTGGGAAGCTGAAATGTGTAGAAAGAGATTGAAGTCCAGGGTAAAAAGCAGCTTCTTGAGATTCTGTTTCTCCTTGCAGGATGGTTTAGTTAAATTTCTTCAACAGATGAGCAAGGAGAATAGATATGAGCATGGGCTGCTTAGACTCCTCCCAACCCTTTAGTTACATCCTTTCTTTTGCTGGCCATTAGTACACCATTTCCTTATAACATGGAGTGAAATCTGTGCTGGGGATAATTATTATTATTATTGTTATGGTATTTCCTAAGTGCTTACTATGTGTCAAACACCGTTCTAAATTCTGGTGTAGACACAAATTAATCTGTTTGGACACAGTTTGTGACCCACACAGGGCTCACAGTCTAAGGATGGAAAACAGCTATTTCAACCCTACTTCACTGTTGAAGAAACTGAGGCACAAAGAAGTTATGTGACTTGCCCGAGGCCACACAGTAGGCAAGTGGCAGAGCTGGGATTAGAACCCAGATCCTCTGATTCCCAGGCCTGGGCTCTTTCAAGTAGGCCCTGCTACTTCCCAATAACAAATGACTGGCTTCAACTTAATTGTTCACCTTCATTATTTCAACCTTTTAATTGAAAGGCAAATCAAATGAAGAAATTAATACTAGCTGGCTCTTTATTGGCTCAAAATGGGCCTTTATATGCACATACTATGGAAGAGGAAATCCATAATTAAAAAAACTAATGTTATCACACAATAACTACACCTCTACTTACCCCATGAAACACACGCTGAAATCAAATACTTGAGTCAGATAATATTTTTGGAGAGCCCACCGCTTGCTTTCTAATACAGAAATCAAGTACCCGGGACCTGTCATCACATCCATGGCAACAGACTAACACGACCCACACTGGCTCATGACTTCTAATCCAAAAGATAATAAGCTTGGCTATTTTCGAAGTAGGCTCTCATAGGAAGAAGCATAGGCCAGAGTAATGGCTGACATTCTACTCTTCCATTTCGACTTTCCCTTAACGTTGATAACCTTTTTTAATAAAGAGATTTCTTTCCAGAATGACCTGTCAACACACATTTCCATAGGGAAATAAAATGCTTTCTAGGGCTGAGTGTGTTTTTTTTCTTATAATGAGTGCCTGGCCCATTATTTCTCTATGGGGCTAAAGTTGATGCTCATGTTAAAATCCTGCTTATGTGGGCAGAGGCTGTACAGATTCCTTCTCCCCCTGCATTACTCCTTTCCCTCCATCTTGCTTAGATCCGGCTGGTAAAAATAGCTACCCTTCACAAACTCTGGAATATTGAGAAGGTTTGTGACAGTTCCTCTCCCAGGACTGCCCTTCTGAAGCAATAAGTAACCAGAAAAATACCCTCTCAGAGGAATGTTGAAATCACACTTTCTGTTGCTGATATTTTGATTATTGAATTTGAACTTGTTTCCAAAGTTAACTAGATGCTGTAGCTACTGCAATATGCGCCTGACCTCTCCAGCCTGGACTGGGGTCCAGGGGCCTTATTTTAATTTGAGTCTCATCAATCAATCCATAAATAGTATTTACTGAGTGCTTACTAGGTGCCTAGCACTGTAATAATAATAATAATTGTGTTATTTGTTAGATACTTACTATGTGCCAGGCACTGAGCTAAGCACTGAGGCAGATACAAACAAATCAGGTTCAACATTCCCTGTCTCAAATGGGACTCACAGTTTTAGTCTTAGAGAAGCAGCATGGCTTAGTGGAAAGAGCACAGGCTTGGGAGTCAGAGGTCATGGGTTCTAATCTCAGCTCTGCCACCTGTCAGGTCTGTGACTTTGGGCAAGTCAACTTCTCTGTGCCTCAGTTACCCCATCTTTAAAGTGGGGATTAAGACTGTGAGCTCCACGTGGGACAACCTGATAACGCTGTATCTATCCCAGTACTTAAAACAGTGCTTGGCACACAGGAAGCACTTAATGAACACCATCATTATTATTACTACTATTATTATTATTAATCCCCATATTCCAGATGAGGTAACTAACTGAGAAGTGAAGTGACTTGCCCGAGGTGTCACAGCAAACAAATGGAGCCAGGATTAGAATCCAGGTCCTTCTGACTCCCAGGCTTGTGCTCTATCCATTACGCCATGCTGTTTCACCACTGTAATGAACATTAGTGGGAATGCTTATTATATTACATTATCGTATTTAAGAACTCACTGCGTGCCAATCACTGTACTAAGGGCCGGGGAAGATAAAAGGTAATCAGGCCTGTAATCGGGCCTGACAGAGTCCTTGTCCAATATAAACCTTTCAGTGGGAGGGAGAGTATAATCCAATTGATTTGGTAGACACAATTCCTGCCTTCAAGGATCACAAAGTCTAGTAAGGGACCCATCTAATTTTTCCAGCACTTGGACTATGTCTAGGACTTAATCAATGGGAATAATTAAACTATTTGAAGATGTTGCTGACATTGAGATGTTACTCCTGCATGAAGGTGTGTCTGAAAAGACCACTCTGATAGACAATCCAATCACGTGCCTGAAAAGGAATCTCTTGTCTTGACCTGCAGTTGTTGTTTCAGAATCCTGCTCTTTTCCAAACTTCTGCTTTGAAGAGCAATCCTATTTCTGATTGTTGTACACCCAGGATCTCTCTGCAACAGTTTCCTTCCAACTTTCTTGTATCATATTGCATCACACAGTGAGATTATATTACACTACAAAGCATATGCCTCATTTCCATTCACTATATAATCAATTAATAGTATTTATTGAATGCCTGTATACAGAACCCTGTACTAAGCATTTAGGAGATTATAATAGCATTAGTAGATGTGATTCCTGCCCTTTAGGGGCTTACAATCTACTGGGTGATGTAGACACTAAAGAAAATCTAAATTAGGGGAAAATGACTGAGTAATTAAGGCATTAAGGCTACTTAAGTGCTGATGTGAGAGTTGGGTGAAATAAAGTGAGGGAACTTCTTCTCCCCATATGTTTCCCCCTGCAATGGTGCAGCTAGGTTGCAATAAGTATCACCTCAGTACTGATTGCCCACCTGTGGTCCAAGTTGCTACTTTAGGGAATCTGGCCTTGCCAATGGATACTGATTAAACCTAACAGGTAATGTTGATTCCTTCATTTTAATTTATTGAGCACTTACTGTGTGCAGAGCACTATACTAAGCCCTTAGGAGAGAATAATATAACATTAAATGGACACATTCCCTGCCCATAATGAACATACAGTCTAGAGGATGAGTCAAAGCTTTCTTGAATAGCTTCATATTCCCCCATCCCCTACAATCCTATCTGTTCCCGAGAAGTCTTCTCCATTGCATCACCATGGGCAAGATCAGGGGAAAGACTAAAAGCATCATGTACAACCTGCAAACCCCATTCGATTTAAACCCCATTCTTCAACAGGAAACACTTCTTCCAACCCTCTTGAAAGTGTGTTCAACAATTAGCCAGCAACGGCACCAGAAACAAAGATTCGCTCTGAAATGACTTCAATCTCTCCAGCTTCTATATGAATGATCCAGTATTGCTAGCTGGAGGTGAGTTCTTCCTAACTTTAAAAATGTTTCTGAGGGCTCTTTACAGCAGTAATCAGAATGACATTTTAAAGCAGTGCAGACCAGTTTTATGGCTGTTACTCTCTGAACAGAGGAAATGTAAGTCCTAACACAGAATAAATCTTTTGTTTTTTTGACTTAACAGTCACATATCCAAGATCCCAAGCAAAATGGCACAAAACTCAACCTGTAAAGTCACTTTAAAAGCAGCGTAAGAAGCAGCATGGCTCGGTGGAAAGAGTATGGGCTTTGGAGTCAGAGGTCATGGGTTCAAATCCTGCCTCCGCCAATTGTCAGCTGTGTAACTTTGGGCAAGTCACTTAACTTCTCTGTGCCTCAGTGACCTCATCTGTAAAATGGGGATTAAGACTGTGAGCCCCCCCTCCCTTGGGACAACCTGATCACCCTGTAACCTCCCCAGAGCTTAGAACAGTGCTTTGCACATAGTAAGTGCTTAATAAATGCTATCATTATTATTACTAAAAGGAAAGTTTCTTGTAGGATCTTCATAAGGTAAGACATTTTATTCTTGTTTTCTTATAGTCTCTGCATTTGTTCTGCAGTTACAATTAAACAGCAGACATCATTTCTTGAGCTGCACTGATAACCTCTATGATGCTTCTGCACAGATAAAGCAGTAAACAAAAGCCAATTTCCTTTCAACATTTCAAGCTCCTTTAAAAATAATATATGCCAAACATGGAAGACAAGGATATAGGTAGAAAAGAGGAACAATCCTAATTTTTTGTGCCTAACTAAACTTAATGCAGAGCTCAAGAAATTTAAACTCTGAAAGAATAGATGATAGCCGCCTCTAAATTTGTCACCACACTCTCTCTTGTCTTCTTTTAAGAAAGCAAATTAAGGAGCACTTGTTTTGGGTATTTTCTAAAACAGGCCCACTCTAAGTGGGAAACCTAAATGCCTCCGCTGCCTGAGTGCTTTTTAATCTACAGTTTTGTGCATGGAGAAGCAATTCTGAAAGGAAAGCGGGATTGAATTTCCACTGTTTTTACAAGAGCAAATTAAGTAATTGAATAAAGAGGCAATTTTAGGGCAAGAAAAGGCATGTTGATGCAAACAAAGAAACAAAAGAAAGGAAACCTGGACAATTAGGAATTGATTACAATGGTACCAATTTAGTTACTGGCCCAAAAGCAGTGAAGGAGGAATTGAAAAAGCACAGATTAGCAGGTCGAGATGACATGTAGTCAAAGGGGTGGGGGGTGTCGGGGGGTGACAGCAAGCTAGTGGAAAGTTTTGCTGGATGGAATGAGGAGGGCAAAGACGAGGGGACAGCAAATTGCCCTAACCTCCTAAACATGCAGCAGTCAGCTGGGAAACACTGCATATGTGAGTTCTGAAAAGATACTTTGTAATGTTCTTTGCACTCTAAAATTGTAGAACTTAATCAAAAGAGAGATATTGGATAAGAATACAATCAACATAAAAATGCACGAATGACTACAGAGATTGTCGAACTGCTGTGATTTTTTGATGGTATTTGTTCAGCACTTACTATGGGCCAGGCACTGTACTAAACACTGGGGTAGATAGGATACATGGCTGGATATTGTCCATGTCACACATGGGGCTCAGGGGCTTAATTTCCATTTTACAAATGAGGTAATTGAGGCACAGAGAAGTGAAGTGGCTGACCCAAGGTCACACAGCAGACAAGTGGTGGAGCCAGGACTAGGACCTAAACCCTCTGACTCCTGGGCCCAAGCTCTAACCATTAGGCCATGTTATTTCCAGTGATCACAGTCCATTCTTTTCCCAACCATAGGGTTCTTTTGTTTGCACATCACCTTATGGAGGAAAACATTACATCCAGAAAACAGCAGTGTTGCCTAACCTTCTGTAAGGCTAGTGAGTCTTGATCAATCAATCAATCGTATTTATTGAGCGCTTACTGTGTGCAGAGCACTGTACTAAGTGCTTGGGAAGTACAAGTTGGCAGTCCCTACCCAACAGTGGGCTCACAGTCTAAAACAACCAGACATGCTAGTTGTTTCCTCAGATTATACTTATGTCTTTAGGTGATTGCAAATTGATTAAGCATTTATTTTTGCATCTTTCCAGGTACCAGTGCTAATCTGGTTAGTCTATAATTACTAAGGATTTACTTTTTCCCTTTTATAAAGGGGAATAAAACATTTGCATTTTTCAATGGGCAGGAATTTCTCACCTCCTTCATGAGGTTTCTAAAACAAGTTTTTTATGGTATTTGTTAAGTGCTTACTATCTGTACTGTACTAAGTGCTGGGATGAGATGGATGTGAGCAAATTGTGTGAACACAATCCCTGTCCCACATGGGGATCAGTCTTAATCCCCACTTTACAGATGAGGTAACTGAGGCACAGAGAAATAAACTGACTTGCCCAAGGTCACACAGAAGACAAGTGGCAGAACCAGGATTAGAACCCAGACCCTCCTGACTCCCAAGCCCATTCTCTTTCCACCAGGCCATGCTGCTTTTACAGCCAGGCCTTTAAATACCCTTTAAATAGTCCTCTCAATATTCTACACTGGATTTTCAACCTTCCATCTTTGATCAACTGTTCTCCTTTGATAGTCAAATGTGCAAAAAAAAAAAAAAATGAAAAGCCTCTGCCTTTTCCCACCCATCATCTATTGTTCATTTTCTTTCTCTGCCTATCAGTGGAGTGAGGAAGGAAAGAGGGAGGTGGGGAGGGAATTTTCCCTGGTTCTCATCTTTTGCCTAATATAATTGAATATAATTGACTTATGAGGAAAGATTAAAGGATCTAAATATGCATTAACTGACTAAGAGATGATTCTGGTAGAAAGATAAGAATCCGCAAATATTTGCAATGTCCTAATACCAAGGAGAACTCATTCTGGCTGGTACAAGGAGCCATAATGTGCAGTCAGTTATATGAAATTAAAATAAGGAAATTGAGGTGGAATATCAGCTCCTGTCAGTAAAGGTCTTAACTTATTATAGAATCATTTTCCTAGGGAAATGGAAAATGCTAGAAAACTTTAAAAGCAGAATAGCTTGAATGTTTTATAAAATCAGGACACAATTTTACATTGGATCTATCACTCAGTGGTGACACCACTGGCCTCATAAACCAGGGGTCGTGAGTTCGTATCTCACTAGGGACTGACTTTCAGCATTAAGAGAAGAAGTTTGGCCTAGTGGATAGAGCACGGGCCTGGGAGACAGAAAGACCTGGGTTCTAATCCTTCTCTGCCACTTGTCTGCTGTGTGACCTTGGGCAAGTCATTTAACTTCTCTGGGGCTCAGTTACCTCATCTGTAAAATGGAGATTAAGACTGTGAGCTCTGTGTGGGACAGGGACTGTGTCCAACCTCATTACGCCCACTGTTGGGTAGGGACCGTTTCTATATGTTGCCAACTTGTACTTCCCAAGCACTTAGTACAGTGATCTGCACACAGTAAGCGCTCAATAAATACGATTGAATGAATGAATTACCTTGTATCTACTCCAGTGCTTAGTACAAGGCCTGGCACATAGTAAGTGCATAAATACCACAGCTATTATTATTGTCAACATTGTTATCATGCTAAACTCTATTCCTTTTCCCTGTGTGACTGCATACTATTGGTTCTCATAATACCTCACTGTCTTGAGGAATAGTAATGTTTCATGCGTGCACTAACAGAAGCAAAATATAAATGAATCCAGCTGTTAAAAATGATGCCACTTGGGTTCATACCGAACACTAAATTTCAGAAATATTACAAAATATGTCAGAAAAGTAACGTGTAAACTGAACTCCACTCCCCCATCTGAGGCTCTCCGGAATGCAGCAGGCAGTTCACCCTTGAGAGCTGTAGAGGAGAGAAGCAGACTCTCCCTGAACCTGCCTAATCCACACCACCTTTCATTCTCCTCCTTCCCATGTGGCTCTCAATTGGCCTGAGAAGAAGTTTAGAATCACTACCAGCATGGATTAGTGAAGAACTTGGGCCTGGGAGCCAGAAGACTTGGGTTCTAGTCTCAGTTCAGTCACTGATTGTCTGGGTGACTTTGGGAAAGTCACTTAACCTTCCCGTGCTTTAATTTCCTCTTCTGGAAGCTGAGGATACTAATACCTACTCTCCCTACCTCTTAGGGCCAGGTTCTCCATGTGAGTCAGGGACTCTGTCCAATGTAATTATCTTGTATTTGTGCTAAGGGCTTTGGTACAAAGTAAAGGCTTAATAAGTGCCAAAATAACTATTATTCATTACAGAACACTGGTCAAACTACCCTCAGACATGTCTCCAAACAAATGTGAGGCGTCTCAGGGTAACATTTGACACAAGATTGCCATTTAGCATCCTACTGTTGGATGTGGGAAAGGACTCCTTCTTCCCATCCTCATCACTGAATACCATGGAGATGTCCTTTCATGGGCTCTTTTAGACTGTGAGCCCACTATTGGGTAGGGACTGTCTCTATATGTTGCCAACTTGTAATTCCCAAGCGCTTAGTACAGTGCTCTGCACACAGTAAGCGCTCAATAAATACGATTGATGATGACTCTGGAAAGCCTGCCTTTCAGTATGCAGCCTGCCTGCACTTAGTATAGCGCTTAAGCGCTTAGTACGGTGCTCTGCACATAGAAAGTGCTCAATAAATATGATTGAATGAATGAATGCCTGCATGGCTTTTCACACAATAGTATTTATTGTGTGCCTCCTGTATGCAGAGCATTGTACTAAGCCCTCGAGAAAGTACAATAGAGTAAAATAGCGTGGTCCCTGCACTGAAGGAGCTTTCAATCTACAGGGTGGTATATACCTCAAATAATTGGCAGACAAGAGGAAGAAGGAAAAGAGGATATGTTCACAAGTGTGCGTAAGTAATAGGCTACAATAATAATAATAATAATGATATTTGTTTAGTGCTTACTATGTGCCTAGCACTGTTCTAAGCACTGGGGGGGGGGGGGATACAAGGTAATCAGGTTGTCCCACGTGGAGCTCACGGTCTTCATCCCCATTTTACAGATGAGGGAACTGAGGCAAAGAGGAGTTAAGTGACTTGCCCAAAGTCACACAGCTGACAAGTGGCGGAGTCGAGATTAGAACCCATGACCTCTGACTCCCAAGCCCGGGCTCTTTCCACTGAGCCATGCTGCTTCTCTTGATATGCCTAAGTGCTACAGGACATTGTAGGTTCACCAGTGATTAGTCGGTGCAGAAGTGCAGAAGCAGGAGTTGGGGAAGTATTCACCTCTAACAATAGCTATCAATGATTTTTTTGAGCCCCTACTGTGTGGAGAGCACTGTACCAAGTGTTTGGGAGAATACAGTAGAATTAGTAATAATAATGATGGCATTTATTAATCGCTTACTATGTGCAAAGCACTGTTCTAAGCATTGGAGAGGTTACAGGGAGATCAGGTTGTCCCACGGGGTGCTCACAGTCTTAATCCTCATTTTACAGATGAGGGAACTGAGGCCCAGAGAAGTGAAGTGACTTGCCCAAAGTCACAGAGCTGACAATTGGCAGAGCCGGGATTCAAACCCATGACCCCCTGACTCCAAAGCCCGTGCTCTTTCCACTGAGCCACGCTGCTTCTCTAGTAGTAGTAGATTAGTAGACCTGATCGCAGCCCTCAAGAACCTTACAGTCTAACAGTGGAGATAGCATGACCTAGTGGAAGGAGCACAGGCCCAGGAGTGAGATTATTTGGGTTCTAATCCCGGCTCTACCACTTGTCTGCCGTTTGATCTTGGGCAAGTCACATAACTTCTCCATGCCTCAGTTCCCTCATTGGCAAAATGGGGATTTAATACCTTTTCTCCCTTTTAATTAAGCACTGTGAACCCCATGTGGGACCTAATCATCTTGTATCTATCTACCCCAGCACTTAGTATAGTGCTTGGCATATAGTAAGTGCTTAAATACCACAGTTATTAATGTAAGTCACAGATTGGAGAAATTAAAAGAGTATAAAGATATGTTCATAAGTGCTACAGGGTAGGGGTATGCTTATTTTTCGTGAAAGTGCCGAAGTGGCAGCTGGGGGAAAAAACAGGGTGGGGAAATGGGAGATTAATTTAGAAACCAAGCACTTAATGGCCTTTTACCTTCAGCTGGGCAATCAATAATGCTTATTGAACATCTAGTGAGCACAGACCTGCACTGTTTCTGAACCGTTATTTCTGCCCCAGTTTCTATTTTGCTTTAATAACAGAAATGTTGACCTTCCAAGCAGAGAAGGTTGAGCTCTGGTGCTTGGAGCATGAGCACAGGAATTAATGGAGAGCTGTGGGATCACATTGACCTGGGGCAAAATTTCACTTTCCCTTACAAAGTCCCAAACCCATATGGTCCTGAATGGTCCTAGCTTACCCAACTTCCCTTTCTGGGAAACCAAAAGGGAACTCAGAAAGAGTGAATGTTGTTATTATATTTTAGAATAAATCCAAGCAATTAGGTTCATCCTGGGTAGATTATGTTTCTCGACCTTGCAGCTTTCTGAGTGGCTTGGGAATCTCCCTGATTGACAGGTAATGCTGAGAGTGCTATGGATTTGGAACTGTTCCTCTTGCCTGACTCTCCGTCTCTCTTGGCTCTCACCCTCTCAAGCCAGCAGCGGGATGGAGGGGCAGGACCGGGGGAAGGGAAAATGGGAAATAATATGTCAACCAGGAAGCCATGAATACAAAATGAACCCCTGAACTCCAGAGAGATAACCTTTTATCTATCCCCACCCTACAAGTGTTGTTTTAGAGCTAAGATCGTGACTAACAAATGAAAATAAAATCACTTCCCAAATTAGTAACACCCTGGTCAGAAGAGGTTAAAGTGCTATGTTTATCTGTCATCTATTACCACAACACATTTATCCCCTATTGTACACACAAACATACTTGAGTAGACTCAGGGATATGTTCACATTGGATTATGTTACAGTCTGCCTCTATGGGAGGAGTAAATAGCCTTGTGTAATGGACCCCTCCCTCTCTATCCATTTCCTCCACTCCCCAGTTCTTTGGGAAAAGAAACAAATAAAGCAAAAGTGCCAGTTTCCAAGTCTGAAGTCCATCCTGGAGCTGTTCTGCTCAGGGAGTTCAAAAGTTTCAAACTTAGCAAAGCTTTGCATGGAAGAGCTGTTTAAACCCCAGGGCTTTCATGTCAAGAATCTTGTTAATTAGCAGCGAGCCTGGTGTTCTGAACATAATGCTGAAATCATACACAATTAGGGAGAGTGAGAGAATTAAACAAAATGATAAATAAAAACACAGCTTGACGGAGAAATGAATCAATTTTGAATGCCAGCAAAGAACGAGATCCAAGGCATGTGTTACATTTAGGGCCCTAGCAACTGCTCATCCTGAAGAAATCCCTCTGACAAACCCCAGTATAAAATCCCTCTGGGAAAAAACAACATTACATCATCATCACAGCTTCACTCCCAGATTCACAACAGGTGTGGTTTTATGCTGAGATAACGAGTAATGAAATATCATGCTTGAGGGCATAAATTGTTCTCCTGCAAGGGTCTGGAGGGATTTTTCTCCTGCAAGGTGTACACCGTGTTGCACAGTAGATTCTGCACTGCACATCCCAAAATGTAGTGTTTAAGAATCACTTCTCGGCTGGACATTGGTACTTTCTTTCTGGCTGTGCCATTGTTGCTGCAGCTACGGTCTCACAACCTGGAGACCGTGATATTTTTCATGGTCCTCAGTCCCTGCGGAGCCAATAATTCAAGCTGGGGCTGGGCCCTTAGAAGGCCCAGGAGGAAGGAGCGATTCCAGGATGGAACTACTGCACCAGTAGATTGTTCTGCTCCTTAAATACCAATATTCCCCTCCCTTCTCTCCTGTTCCAGGGACACTGTACTGAATGTGGCCCTCACGACTTAACCTTGTCTTGTGCTGATAGCCTAACCCATTTTCACCCCCAGCCACTGCACCCAGGAAGGTGGCTTAAACCAATCCCACCCTCCACCCACTCAAGCCTCAATAATCAATCGTATCTGAGTATAAACTGCGTGAGGAGTAATTATAATTGTGGATTTGTTAAGTAATTACCATGTGCCAAGCACCGTGCAAAATGCTGGGAGAGATACAGTACAATTATATCAGTCCTTATACCACCTGCAGTTCATATTACAAAAAGGAGACCAGTTATTGAATACCCATTTTACAGATGTGGAAACTGAGGCACAGAGAGGCTAGGTGAAAGGCCCCAGGTCACACTCCAGGCATGTGGTGGAGCAGGGATTAGAACTCAAGTCTACAAACTCCCAGGCTTAAACCCTTTCCCCTGGACCACGCAAAGACATCTTTTTACAGCAAAGAATTTCCCAATCTGTGGTTTGTTGGGTCAACTCCCTTCCACTCCCTTTCTTCATTTGGAAAGTTACTCCAGGTATGTGGGTTTTAATTCATTTCTCTTTTTTTTGGTATGTACATTTCGATGTTGTTTACCTTAAAAGCAAAGCATCTAAGAGACAAAAACTAAAGCTCGAATCACCAGACCTCAGTACATTCCTCCTGCAGCACCCAGGGCATGGCCATAACATGCCATCCAGTGCAGCACTTATCCATAATTTACTTATATTAATGCCTGTTTCCCCCTCTAGACTGCAAGCTCCTGGTGGGCAGGGAATGTGTCTACCAACTCTGTTGTATTGTACTCTCGCAGGCACTTAGTATAGTGCTCTGCACACAGTATAAATATGATTGATTGATCAATCCAGTGGGTATACATTTCTATATATTTATATACACAAATTACATTATTATATTTATATATACTTGAGCCACTTGTGGGACAGGGACTGTTGTCCAACATGATTAACTTGTATCTATTCCAGTGCTTAGAACAGTGCTTGTCATAGAATCATGTAACAAGTACCAAAATAATAATAATAATAATAGTATATATATGTGTATATATATATGTATATATATCATCAAAAATGACGCAGTTGATGGTGAGATGAATGTACATGCTTACCCTGTACAGACTGCTCCTTGCTGCAATTTCATTTCTCATCCACAATACCAAGTGCTATTTTTCAAAGCTTCCCCCTTACTTTGTGATTGTCCCAAATACCTTTTCTTCAAACCCTTCTATATCTAATTAATGAAAACCAGTACTTACTGAGGACCTGCAGTGTGAAAAACACTATAGCATTAGCATTTTGTTAATGATGTGTATGTATCTATAATTCCATTTATCTCTTTTGATGGTATTTACACCTGTCTACTTGTTTTGTTTTGCTGTCTGTCTCCCCCTTCTAGACTGTGAGAATGTTGTTGGGTAGGGACTGTCTCTATCTGTTGGCAAATTGTATTTTCCAAGTGCTTAGTACAGTGCTCTGTACACAGTAAGCGCTCAATAAATATGATTGAATGGATGCATGAATGAGGGCACAGTAGAATTAGTAAAAATGATCCCTGATATCAGAGATTTAAAAATAAAGTGGGAGATAAGCACTAAAATAAATTAAAGGTAGGAGGAAGCAATACGTAAGTGCTATGTGATGTGTGTTAGCACCCAAGTGCTGAGGTGACTGGGAAGTGTTGAAGTCTCAGTTGGTGGAATAATAGAAAAGTCTGTCTCTTTTTGCAGCCTCCCAATTGTACACCTCTTTGCCATATCATTTGAGACTTTTTACATAAGTGAATACCAAGCTGGATTTTCCCAAATTTCTCCGACTGTACATTTGTTGCATAACTCCTTCAATCCACTAGAGGGCTATTGGCTACATTCTCCACTAGGGGACTATTTGGAGAATCCCATGAAGCTAATCTGACTTTAGGGACAGAAATTCTTCCATTTGGTGAATTCCCCAAGATTGAGCATTTTAGAGGCATCTTGACGAAGCAACTATTTCCTTTCTCAAGAGTCCCAAGGCTCGTTTTCAGCATTTCCAGCAAAGAGGGGATGGGGTAGGGGGAGGAAGCCGGGCAGGTCCTGACAAGGCAAGGAGGAGGAAACTGCCAAAAGGGTCTTCTAGGCACCGCCCGAGTGGGACCAGGGTCAACCCATCCGCTGCCTTATCCAGGACCTCCCATATACCCCCAGTTTTCCTGAATCTGGAAGTCTGTACCCTGAGTTATTTTGAGTCTGCCTCAGGCTCATTTTCCCCATCACCTGTGCCTAAGGAAATGCTTCAACCCTTGGGTGGGGGCTTGAGACTATTTCTGGCTTTCCCCCCTACTTATTTGCAGCTGATCACACTTCAAAAGGTTTTGA
Source organism: Tachyglossus aculeatus (assembly GCF_015852505.1). Taxonomy (NCBI): domain Eukaryota; kingdom Metazoa; phylum Chordata; class Mammalia; order Monotremata; family Tachyglossidae; genus Tachyglossus; species Tachyglossus aculeatus. The sequence continues at coordinate 29,572,656 of NC_052073.1, read as the reverse complement.
AACTCCACCAAGCTTGTAAAGAAAGGAAAATCACCTCTCCCCTTCTATCCTAAACTATTTTGTACTTTCCAAGCACTTAGTTCAGTGCTCTGTACATGGTAAGTGCTCAATGAATACAATTGAATGAATGAATACATCAAGACATCCAACCCTCACCATCCATCTCACACAGTTTCTGATCTCCCACTTTCCGGGGTTTTGACTTTTGCTAAGGAAAGGGCATTGAACTGAGTGTCAGGAGAGCTGGTAAACAGCGTCCCTGCTGAGATGCCATGCAAGATTCAGTGGATACTGAGTACCCACTCTACCAAGTTCAGAAACAGAGCGGTTCGCAATATCAGCTCAAGGAACTCAACAGACAAGATTTGCCCACTATTCAGATTCTACCTGGGGGAACTAATCAGAGGTGAGGTGGGATGGGCGGATCATAAACCCAAGTTAAAGGGAGGAATCCAAACAACAAAGGTTTCCCAGAGCCTTTCATTTTTCCAGGGAGTCATAGATTAGCCATAAACCTACCTCATATCTGCCTGAGTCAAAGTCTCTCCTTAAGCATGGAAATCAGGCAAAGGAGTACTGGGGAAATTTTGCCAACTTTATCATATGAAAGAGAACAGTAAAGAAAGCAAACTTTGGGATCTATTTTTGGACTTGCCTTCACTGAGAAGAGCTTAAACAGTAATTTTTTTTCTGATTCAATTACTATGCCACATTATGAATGTCCTGAATTTCTTGCCAGCAACATTATTTGGTGGATATCATCAATACAGTGGGATAGATGTAGGAGAATTACAGGGTAAAACCTTAAAACTGGTACAACGGTATTTAATGATCTCACAGGATGGACTCCAGCAGCTAAGAAGGGTATCAATAATAATGGGATTCATTAAATGTTTATTGTGGGCTAAATCCTGTGCTAAGTGGTGGAGTTTTTACTTGTATCCTCCCCAGCACTTAATACAGTGCCTGGCACATAGTAAGTGCTTAATAAATACCAAAAGACAATCAGATGAGACACACTCCCTGTTGCACCCAGGACTCACAGTCCAAGAGGTTGGGGAAAAAAGGTGTCTCCTCCACTCCTCCACTGGGAAAACGTAGGCACAGACAGGTTTAGTGACTTGTCCAAGGTGGAGCAGGCCAGTGGTAGGGCTAGGATGAGAAACAGAGACTAGGCCTGCTTGACTGTCTTCTAACCACCTTGTTTAAGTGAACAAGAGTACCTCTGGTGATCAGAGGCCCTGGAAGTGTAGAATACCAAGACATGAAACGTGATGGGCCTTTAGGCCTGGACTCCATTTTGTCTGGTCAAGCTGCCATTTACTTGAAGCGGAACACTTCACATATCTTCTTCTCTCCTTTGTTCTGTCCTACCTAGGAATATGTCTATCTGTTTATCAGGAAGTTTGGTTTGTCAAGGTCTTGAGACAGGAAGAAGCCAGTTCAGGATTTCTAACCTGATTACCTACAATCTGGTGTTTGCCCTCCAGATCCTTAAAATGGAGAGAGAATCAGGCAGGGCCTAATAATTACCCTAAACTGAATTTACTTCTGTTTGTATTAAGGCACATACAATGATTTGGGCTCTTCAATCACATGCGAAGCTAGGATGCTGAACCTTCTGTATCTACAGAAACTCTGTATTGCTTGAAGTTGAGCTGACCTTGACTAGCAGAGGAAACTCTGCCCACCAACCACTACTCCCTACTAGTGCTAGAAGAAGTGTTAGTAGCAATAAACTTGTCTCTGACATACTGTTATGAACACAATGCATATTCCATGAAGTTTACTTCCACACTCCCTCTGAGAACTCTTGGTTCCCCAGAACTTGAGAAATGTTTCAGATCCCTACAAGGAGGGGACAGTGCTTTGCCCACAGTAAGTGCTCTAAAAATACGATTGAATTAATGACCTGGGGCAAAATCTGGGAACTATATTCACCCAGTTTGCCAAAGGCCCAGCAGATATCTTGGGGCAAATCGAATCAATCAATGATATTTATTGAATGTTTACTGGGTACAGATCTTGAGAGAGAATAATAATAATACTAATAATAATAATGGCATTTACTAAGCATCTACTATGTGCAAAGCACTGTTCTAAGCTCTGGGGAGTTTACAAGGTGATCAGGTTGTCCCATTGGGGGCTCACAGTCTTAATCCCCATTTTACAGATGAGGTAACAGGCACAGTGAAGTGACTTGACCAAAGTCACACAGCTGACAGTTGGCAAAGCAAGGATGTGAACCCATGACCTCTGACTCCAAAGCGCCATGCTCTTTACATTGAGCCACGCTGCTTCTCTAAAGTTGTTAGACTCAGTCCCTGTCCACCAGGAGCATGCCACCATGGGCTTTGGGAATGAAAGTGATGCCCCTCAATTACCCAAGTTTGGCAAACGAGCAATTCTCTGGCTTCTGGATTCCAGTCACAGTGCTCATATCAATCAGACAGAAGTCCTGATCAAAGTTTCTAGGCTTTTAGTTAGCTGAGGGTTTCTAGGAGATTCATGTCTGAATTGACCAAAATTTTCATGGAACCAATAGCGAGAGAAGTCAGATTTGCTCCAGCTTCCTGAGAATTCTGGATTCTGGTGATCTGATGATTTTATATTTACTTCAGCATTTAGCACAGTGCTTGACCAAAAGCCTTTAATATTGAACTTTCCTGTATAATCTCCTAACAAAAATGTGTGTGTGTGTGTGTGTGTGTGTGTGTGTGTGTGTGTAAAATACATTTGTTTAATCAATCAATGTATTTATTGAGCGCTTACTCTTTGCAGAACTCTATAGTAAGTCTATGGGAAAGTACAATATAACAGTCAGACACATTCCCTGACTACAACAAGCTTACAGTCTCTAAGGTGAGACAGACATTAACTATAGACACATAGTTTGTCAAAGTTAACATTATGGAAAGAGCAGAAGGAAGATCAAATAAAATGTGGTTGCAGAGTTTTTAACAAAAGAAGCTACAGAGCCTACTATTAAACATCAAAGGAACTCTTCCCTATCAACACATTCTTTATCTTCTGCTTAGTGATGACAGCCTCTACCCTTTATATTTATAGATAGCAAAGAACTAAAGGAGGGTGACCATGAAGAAGTAATTATGCCCAGCTTGGTCAATTATATGACCAAGAAAGAAGCATCCTTTTTGATATTTAAAGGGAGGATCTCCCAGGGCAAGTTCTACTGATCACACTCATTTGACTGAGCACAGAGATTTTAATTTCTCTTTTCTGAGAGGAAAAAAACCCTGGAAAACACTCAGTTATGCCTGCCACTTCACAGAGTAGGCTTTATAAATGTAAATACAGTATAAAGAGCAATCAACTTTCAGGTGAAGGAATAAAGAGATCCAAATCAGCTGGAAATGCAATGCCTTCATCTCCATAAAGTCTTTATTCCCTGAGAGAGACAGAAGTCCAGTGAGGCCACAAATAAGTGAGATTCCAAGGAACAGGTAAAGAGGGTAAGACTCATCAGAGCTATCTTTAATTGACAGGTTTGCTGGATTAGTTAGTTGGAATTTTGAAGCTGGGGAAAAGAGATGTGACTGGAAGGCCTGGTTCAAGAAGTTTTTGACAAAGCAGAGTGGAAATGAGTACTGATGAGGAGAAAGTGGTGAGCAAAGGGTATAAGTGGAAGATTTACAGAGTCAGAAGACCCTGAGATTAGAAAAACCACAATTGAGATCTATGGAGGGCATGGGCAAAGAAAGAATCACAATTTAAGAAAACAGAGTGCTGAGGTATTAAGGCTCCTTGCCTTGAACATCACTTCTTTGGCTCTGTTGTCTTTACAGGCAGTCAGTCAGTCACATTTATTGAATGCTTACAGTGTGTAGAACACTGCACTAAGTGCATGGGAGAGTGCACTATAACAATAACAGACACATTCCCTGCCCTAGTCCAAGCTAGCTACGAATTGGAAAGCGTGAATAATGTCTGAAATATTGCCTTATCTGGACTGCCAAAATGAGTTGGCCATTGGAATTTGGAATGAGAAGCAGCATAGCCTAGTGGAAAGAACATGGGCTTGGGAGTCAGAGAAACTGGATTCTAATCCTGGCTCTGTGGCTTGCCTGCTGTGTGACCTTAGGCAAGTCACTTAACTTCTCTGTGCCTCAGTTAACTCATCTGTAAAATGGGGATTAAGACTGTGAGCCCCCCATGGGACAACCTGATCACTTTGTAGCCTCCCCAGTGCTTAGAACAGTGCTTTGCACATGGTAAGTGCTTAATAAATGCTATTATTATTATTATTATTATTATTATAAGGGGCTTGGGAGTCAGAGGAACTGGACTCTAATCCTGGCTCTGCGGCTTGCCTGCTGTGTGACCTTAGGCAAGTCACTTAACTTCTCTATGCCTCAGTTACCTCATTTCCAGTTTTTGATCATCTAATAATAATAATGATGGTATTTGTTAAGCGCTTACTATGTGCCGAGCACTCTTCTAAGCGCTGGGATAGATACAACGTTATCAGATTACCTCACGTGGAGTTTACAGTCTTAATCCCCATTTTACAGAAGAGGTAGCTGAGGCACAGAGAAGTTCAGTGACTTGCCCAAAGTCACACAGCTGGCAGGTGGTGGAGCTGGGATTAGACCCCACAACCTCTGACTTCCAAGCCCGTGTTCTTTCCACTAAGCCACGCTGCTTCTCACTATGTAACTTCTTTTTCAATATTCCTAAACTTTTCCAATGACCAATAGACTGTTCACCTGAAAGTTCAAGATTATTTTGTGCCTGGGCCTGTAACTACATGTGTGCTGTGTGACCTTGGGCAAGTCATTTAGCTTCTCTGTTCCTCAGGTCCCTCATCTATAAAATGGGGATGAAGACTGCTAGCCTCATGTGGGACATGGACTGTGTCCAACCTGATTATCTTGTATCTACCCCAGCGGTTAGTACAGTGTCTGGCACATAGTAAGTGCTTAAAAAATACCAATAGAAATAAAACTTGAGATCATCAGTCTCAAAATGGGTGCAGTTTGTCTCAGTGGGACAACATAAAATAAGAATTGCTAAGAGCCTCACCTCGACAATGGTGGGAAAACTAAGCTAGCCCAAGTTCTGCCACTGGTGATGTTCTTGAAATAAACAAGTCCTATGCACACAGACAGTCAGGGGTGCTAATTGCAAATGAGGCAACAGCATCCTTAAGCAGCAGCACCTGGGTACCAAAGAAGCCTCACTTAGGGACATCTTCTTACCCTTCATGTGGACAGAATGGGCTAGACAAATGTTCACAGACTATGTACCACCTCAGGTTTCCAGAGAGTCAGTACTGAGTCAGTCCAGAGAGAGTCAGAGAAGCAGCATGGCTTAGTGGAAAGAGCATGGGCTTGGGAGTCAGAGATCATGGGTTCAAATCCCAGCTCCGCCACTTGTCAGCTGTGTGACTTTGGGCATCACAACTTCTCTGGGCCTCAGTTCCCTCATCTGTAAAATGGGGATTAAGACTGTGAGCCCCCCGTGGGACAACCTCATCACCTTGTAACCTCCCTAGTGCTTAGAACAGTGCTTTGCACATAGTAAGCACTTAATAAATGCTATCATTATTATTATTATGAAGAAGAAATGAAACATTTTTTCATATCTTTTACTTTTCTTTCATTTCCTTCCCTTCTTTCCCATACCATTATCTTCTTGGGTTACTTTTTCTACTCCAGGGTCAGCTCCACTAGAATTGGATTACCCAAGAAAGAATCTGGCTGGACAATTCTGAGGGAGTAACAAGGGAGGAATGTCAGAAGTCTACTGAGTTCCAATTTGGTCTCACTCTTAGGCCCAGCCTCTCTGTGATATCCTATAGGACTTTACCATTCTCTGGAAAACTTTTCTCCCCAAGAATCTCTGTTCAGTGGCCTGTTTCCTTGGGAAGGTACCCAGCTCATTAATAACTGGGGTATTTGTTATGTGCCTAAATGTGCCAAGCAGTGTATTAAGCACTGAGGTAGATGGAAGATAAACAGTTCAGACACACTGAGCTCACAGTTCTATGTAAAGTTAGTCCTGGTCTCTCATCTATTTCCTGTTCTTCAAATTTCTCCATGAAACAAATGGCTTTTGGATTTCTTTCCCACATTGGTTATCCCAAACAGTCATGGGTCCAACAGGTCAACTCAATGTTGTATTTTTGCCTACTGTTTTGTTTATATTCAAGTCAGTCTGGAAAGTCCTCTGGGAAAAAATTCTGCCATTTACATTTTATGTTTTTTTGAATTTTCTACTGTGAAAAACACTGGGTGTACACTACCGAATACTACCAGTGTACATTGCCAATACAACAACCTGATCACCTTATATCCCCCCCAGCGCTTAGAACAGTGCTTCATACATAGTAAGAGCTTAACAAATGCCATCATTACAATTAATAATGGTAACCCAAAAAAAAGCCAAAGCCTGATAAAAACAATATTGCCAAATGGACCCTGTCAATGAATGCCTTCAGAAAGTTAACACTAATAACAAGAGCATTCAGCCATGAGGATCAGGTCTTTCCAGTGGTGTATTGTTTAATGTAGATTATTCAAGATTTTACCCATAACATACTTTACGCTGACTCTTAAAATGTAATATCATCCTCAATATAACAGTTCTAATAGTATTCAGACTTATAGCTTTCCCAGTGAAACTCATACAAATACGTTTTCAACTTATAAAATCCATTTGCCGGTTGTAGAAACAGTTTGAAGTAGATGGTAAATTTTTAGTGAGCTGATCATTCCGTGATTGAATTTCAAAATATATTACAAGATCATCAGCAAATAGGTCATTGGGGGCCACTTTGGTAGTGCGAATGTTATTTGTAAAGATCAAAAACACTAGAAGCCCTAAAATGTATCCTGTGGTAAAAGAAAAGCTATATCAGCAGAACCAAATAAATTATTTTTATAGATTGCCATTACATTCAGAAGCTGGGTATGATATTATCCAGAGTAATAACATTCCTTTATGCATGCTTAAGGTAGTAAGTATCATAATCAGATTTCAAAGCGGAATTTTATCCAAAACCCCAGAAAATAGCATCTCCATTATTTTCTCGTTCAATAACCTTCAAAAGGGTATTATGAAAAGAGCCTATGTTTAGACAAAAGTGTTTATGATGGAGGGGCAGACGGCATTGGAATTATGAGCCCCCAAAATATCATCTTTGGTTCGTTGATCCTCATTTACCTAATCCAGTCCTTCCCAACTGGGCACTGTGGCTCACCAGAGAGGCACAGGGAGAGTTTTGCTAAGCTGCCACCCTTGTTATTGCTATCCACCCCACCATCCTGACTGCCTGTTAACAGCTGTGGTATTTGTTAAGTGCTTATTATGTGCCAAGCACTGAACTAAACACTGGGGTAGATACAAAAAAAAATCAGGTCCCACATGGGGCTCCCAGTCTAAGCAGGAGAGAGAACAAATATCAAATTCCCATTTTGCAGATGAGGTAACTGAGACACAAAGAAGTAAAGTAGCTTGCCCAAGGTCACACAGAAGGTAAGTGGCAGTGCTGGAATTAGAACCCAGGTCCTCTGACTCTCAGTCCCTAGCTATTTGCACTGGGCCACGCCACTCCTCCTGTTCCTGTACTAAATACTCACCACCATGGATTCTAGGCCTCTACTCGTTAACGCAGTGGATTTCTAGTTGGAGGAGGGAGAGACATATTAAGAGGCAGGTGTCCATAAACTACTTATTCTGACTGGAAAGTACTGATCTAATACCCCCAAGAAGATGTTAATTGATTGATTAATTAATAAAGTAGCAGCGGGGTGACAGGGGGGAGGTGGGGGAGAGGTGAGTGCAATGGAGAAGGTGCATTCTCTAGAGCTTATTTGGCACTGGAGTCCAGAGCACACTGTTTGAGTTTCTTTCTTTGGGATGGAAGTGGAGGAGAAAAGAGGTCTGTGGAAAGTGCACATCATAGTTAAGCAGCTTATATTTTTCTTCTTCCCTCAGATCTTTTGATCTCCTTTCTGTTTGCATTTCACTGTGGCTGTATGTTAGAAGGGGCACGGTTCTCTTTCATGTTGGAGAATAAGGAGTGTGGAAGTGATGAAACAATATCTTTTTCTGACCTCAAGCAGTCACTTTCAAGGAGCTGGCCTAGTCCCAGGGACTCACACAGCACATTTTGGGGTGCTGGAATAAGAGGGCTCTTATGTTGGCAGGATTTTAGCTGAAACTAAATGCTACAAATAAGCTTTGTCATGGCCGTGGCACATTACCAGTGAACCAGGATGCTGATTTACACAGCTCAAACTGTCCATGCAAAACACACACACACACCTTCCCCAAAGTTACCTCCCATCTCAATTGGGAGAGCAGAGAAGGCACCATTGCAACTTCATAGGGAAGTATATATTATAGATTATTTATGTCCATTAATGTCTGTCTCCCTCTCTAGACTGTAAGCTCCTTGAAGGCAGGAAATGTATCTACCAACTCTGCTGTATTATACTTTCTCAAGCACTTAGTACAGTGCTCTACACAAAGCAAGCACTCAATAAATACCACTGATGATGATTAGAGAAGCAGCATGGCTCAGTGGAAAGAGCCCGGGTTTAGGAGTCAGAGGTCATGGGTTATAATCCCGGTTCTGCCACATGTCTGCTATGTGACCCTGGGCAAGTCACTTAACTTCTCTAAGCCTCAGTTCCCTCATCTGGAAAATGGGGATGAAGACTGTGAGCCCCATGTGGGACAACCTGATCACCTTGTATCCCCCCAATGCTTAGAACAGTGTTTCGCACATAGTAAGCACTCAACAAAATGCCATCATTATGATTAAGAAATCCAATTAGAAACAGTGAGAAGAGTTCCTCCTGTCAATCATATTTATTGAGCACTTACTGTTTGCAGAGGACTGCACTAAGTGCTTAGGAGAGTATAATATAACAATAAAACTGATACATTCCCTGCCCATAATGAGGTTACAGTCTGGAGGAATATGCCTGCCCAGAATACAGACATAGCACCTTAATTATGACTCCATGTGTCCGCACGTTGTGGGGGTGGTGGGGACAGGATCGGGTGGAGACATTGCAAGACGGGATACCTGTGTCAACTGATTTTCCTAGACATGACCGGGATCAGCGGGGTCTGCTGCCCACCCACTGAGACAATTCTGAGCTGGATTGTAAACTCCTTGTGGGCAAGGACTGGGTCTACCGACTCTATTGTATTGGGCGTTCCCAAGCATTTAGCGCAATGTTCTGCATACAGTGGCACTCAATAAATACTACTGTTTGACTGATTGATTGACCACTTTCAACAAGAGTCCAAAACAGATTGAAGCAAGGTAGCCCCATGGCCATAGGGAGAAAACTGGTGAGCTAACAATAATAATAACAACAATAATAATCATTGGTATTTGTTAACTTACTAAGTGTCAAGCATTGTGTTAAGTCTTTGAGTAAAGACTAGATAATCTGATCCCACAAGAGGTTCACAGTCTGAGTAGGAGGGAGAAGAGTTACTGAATCCCCATTTTGCAGATGAGGGAACTGAGGCACAGAAGAGTTAAGTGACTTGCCCAAAGTCACAAAAGCAGGTAAGTGGCAGATCCAGGCCATGCTAACTTGACGACTTCCCATTTTCTAACTCCCAGTGTTACCACAAAGAGGGTATGCTTTTCCTGATTTCATTTGGTTTTCGTTCCTCACAGCTATTTGTTTACAGAATGTGTCACTTCATTTATTTCTGAGTACAGAGTCTCTACAGGATTACTCAGTAAACATCTGGACTCTCACAAGCTGGAGAAACAGTCCCAAACATCCTCCCACTTTGAAACTTGGGAATGCAACTGTTGACTCTGCCACCCAGCCAAGCACAGTGGTATTCTATTTCCTCTCTCCGAATGCTTTCCTTGCTCCATCTGCCGCTGAGGTTCACCTGTCTGACATGCAAGCCAAGGCTGGTTTGAGATCAGAAATCTGCATAGACTCATTTAAGCTTGGAAGAAAGGCTCTCTGGTGGTTAGTCTGCCCTGGTCCCTGCGATGTCTCAGAAATTGATTTCATTTCCTCTCAACCATCCCGAGAGATGGGAGTCGAGTCATCCTCAGGCGTCTCCAGTGATGCGGATTCTGCAAACTCCCTTGATAGCCTTCTCTACCACTGAACCGTTTTGAGAGTAAAATTGGTTTTTCCCCATATTTTGCCCAAAGTCCCCCTGTTTCTGATGAGGCCCGTGACTGCTTACTCAATCCTCGGAGAGAATAATAAATCTTTGGCGTCTTCCTAAATGGTGCATAAGACTTACAACAAGGAGGAAATGACAGGAAGGAGAGAAGACTGCTCCTTTGAGGGACAGGACAGAGGCTCTGAGAAAGGCTTTGCAAATTCAACTGTTCTGAGGGCTCAAGGGATGGGTTTTTTTTTTTTTTCCAATGTAAGGGTCAAGATGAGGTTAGAGGATGATGCCCCCTCTCAATCCGGATCCTGCTTACCAAAGTGCAGTGTACACCAAGAGAAATGTACAGAGCAGAAAGAGACAGAGTTTTCTGTAACACAGGAAAGTGCAGGCTCAGCTCTTCCATTTTCACACATCCATGTCTCTTCAAGACCCCTACAATCCTCAAAAGCAGTAGTGGCATTCGAAGTTATCTAGAGCTATGTTGTCCAGCACATTCTACTAGATGTGGAGGAGAATGTCAGAAGAGTAAAACAAGGACCTGGTCCTCAAGAAGCTTATAACCTTAGTGAGGAGAAGAAAAAAGCAGCATGGCCTAGTGGGAAAGAGCATTGGCCTGGGAGTCAAAAATAGACCTGGATTCTAATTCCGGCTCTGGTACCTGTCTGCTTTGTGGCCTTGGGCAAGTCACAACTTCTCTGGGCCTCACTTACCTCATCTGATGGTAAGGATAAGGACTAAGATTGTGAGCACCATTTGGGACAGGGACTGTGTCTGACCTGATTAGCTTAGCTTGTATCTATCCCAGAGCTTAGAACAGTGCTGGACATATAGTAAGTATTTAACAAATACTATTACCATCATCATCAAAACAGGTCACACAAAATGTCTGCACCACAAGACAAATATGCAATCCTCCTGAATGAGCACTGGTGCTGCAAGAACCACCGCAGATGGTGCTCCAGGGTGGCAGGGGAGTTAGAGATCGGCTGAGTTGCAGTCCCAAATGCCGAGCTGCTCTGCAGTCCAAGATGTGGCACCAATCCAACAAAGCTGCACAATGCCATGTCAGCAATGCTCTGGACCGGCCAAGCCACAAAGCATCAGGTAAAGGTCAACCTGCACAAGGTGGTTGAGGCCAGAACCAATAAATAATAATAATAATGGTATTTGTTAAGTGTTTACTATGTGCAAAGCACTGTTCCAAGTGGTGGGGGGGATACAAGGTGATCAGGTTGTCCCACATGGGGCTCACAATCTTAATCCCCATTTTACAGATGAGGTAACTAAGGCACAGAGAAGTTAAGTGACTTGCCTAAAGTCACATGGCCGATAAGTGGCAGAGCCAGGATTAGAACCCATGACCTCTGACTCCCAAGCCCGGGCTCTTTCCACTGAGACATGCTGCTTCTCAACCAAGAGAACCAGCGTGGTCTAATGGATAAAGCATGGGCCTGGGAGTCTGAAGGACATGGGTTCTAGTCCTGGCTCTGCCACTTGTCTGTTGTGTAACCTTGGGTGAGTCACTTCATTTCTCTGTGCCTCAATTACCTTATCTTTAAAATGGGGATTAGGACTGTTAGCTCCATATGGAACAAGGACTGTGTCCAACCTTGTAACTACCCCAGCACTTAGTACAGTGCCTGGCACAAGGTAAGTGCTTAATAAATACCAAAATCATTATTATTACTTTGCTCTTCTAATCTCTGATATACTGAGCCCTTTGTAGACAAAGGACTGCTCAATCTGATTATCTATTTCAGTACTTAATACATTATTATTAATGGTAATGATAGTAATAATGATATTTACAAGTTTACTATGTAAAAAAAACCCTTCTCTCAGGGTCACATCTGGATGGTTTTCGGTACTCTACCAGTCTCGACTGCGGGAGGGAGAGGCCTATCAATTCCATTCCTAGCTTGGGCAGTGGCTAGAGAGTGGAAGGCAATCTGCTACAAGTCAAAACTCACCTGTGCTGGGCAGCAGCAGTATGGGAGAGAGTCGAGGGTGGAGACTCGAGTTTACTGCACGGAAGGCTGCTATGGTAAACCACTTCCATATTATTACCAAGAAAACTCTATGGAAACATTACCAGAACAATTGCAGGTGGAGGTGGGGTGTTGTGGGAGAGATGTGTCCATGGCGCTGCTATGAGTCAGAGACAACTCAACAGCATAACAATAATACTAATAATTATGTTATTTGTTAAGCACTTACTATTTGCCAAGCACTGTTCTGAGTGCTGGGGTAAATACACAGGGCAATCTTGTTGTCCACTTGGGGCTCACAGTCTTAATCCCCATTTCACAGACAAGGTCACTGGGGCCCAGAAAAGTGAAGTACTTGTCCTAGGTCACACAGTATACAAGTGGCAGAGCCAGGACTAGAACCCACATCCTCTGACTCCCAAGCCTGGGCTCTTGCTGCTAAACCACACTGCTTCTTCTTGCATAAGACAAGACATTGTAAAAAAAAAAACCAAAACACTGAACTATGCTCTGAGGTAGAAACAAGCTAATTAGTTTGGACTCAGTCTCTCTCCCCACGTGGGAATCACGGTCTAAGTAGAAGTGGGAACAGCTATTGAAGACCCATTTTACAGATGAGGAAATGGAAGCCCAAAGAAGTTAAGTGACTGGCCCAAGGTCACACAGCAGACAAATGGCAGAGCTGGGATTAGAAACACAATGATTATAATTATTATCAGACAGCTGCCTCAAAATCAGTCAGTATAGACAGCTACATAGTAAAGGGATCTTCTTTTGTTGTGATGCCTGGATCATGGATCTGGTGGGCTTTTCTTGCTCATCTCTGAGTAGTGGGCTGGCGGGGAGGCTATATGTAGTGGACCATGAACAGTGCTGCTCCCAGAGTTACCTGGCTAACAGAATAGCTACATACACAGCACAAGCATCTGTCACAGATCATCATCATCATCATCAATCGTATTTATTGAGCGCTTACTATGTGCAGAGCACTGTACTAAGCACTTGGGAAGTACAAATTGGCAACATATAGAGACAGTCCCTACCCAACAGTGGGCTCACAGTCTAAAAGGGGGAGACAGAGAACAAAACCAAACATACTAACAAAATAAAATAAATAGAATAGATATGTACAAGTAAAATAAATAAATAGAGTAATAAATATGTACAAATATATATACATATATACAGGTGCTGTGGGGAAGGGAAGGAGGTAAGATGGGGGATGGAGAGGGGGGCGAGGGGGAGAGGAAGGAAGGGGCTCAGTCTGGGAAGGCCTCCTGGAGGAAGTGAGCTCTCAGTAGGGCCTTGAAGGGAGGAAGAGAGCTAGCTTGGTGGATGGGCAGAGGGAGGGCATTCCAGGCCCGGGGGATGACGTGGGCCGGGGGTGGATGGCGGGACAGGTGAGAACGAGGTACGGTGAGGAGATTAGCGCCGGAGGAGCGGAGGGTGCGGGGTGGGCTGTAGAAGGAGAGAAGGGAGGTGAGGTAGGAGGGGGCGAGGTGATGGAGAGCCTTGAAGCCCAGGGTGAGGAGTTTCTGCCTGATGCGCAGATTGATTGGTAGCCACTGGAGATTTTTGAGGAGGGGAGTAATATGCCCAGAGCGTTTCTGGACAAAGATAATCCGGGCAGCAGCGTGAAGTATGGATTGAAGTGGAGAGAGACACGAGGATGGGAGATCAGAGAGAAGGCTGATGCAGTAGTCCAGACGGGATAGGATGAGAGCTTGAATGAGCAGGGTAGCGGTATGGATGGAGAGGAAAGGGCGGATCTTGGCAATGTTGCGGAGCTGAGACCGGCAGGTTTTAGTGACGGCTTGGATGTGAGGGGTGAATGAGAGAGCGGAGTCGAGGATGACACCAAGGTTGCGGGCTTGTGAGACGGGAAGGATGGTAGTGCCGTCAACAGATGCCAAACTCCAAAAATGCCTGGGCCGCTTTGGCATGGATAAGAGTGCTCTGCCTGTTCTAAGCGAAATATGCTAAGGTTAACCCAGCTCTGGGGCTGGTATTGACATTTCTCTAGCTTGGAGGTGCTAGCTTACAATGGCCTGGCAGAGATCCTGTGCTGATAGACAGTACAAACCAAGAGCTTCTTGCATCTCCGGAGCTCTCAAAGGGGCCACTTGTGTCCTTTGGCCAGGAGAGAAGTATGTAGTGACTTTTTTTTTTTAGTGGTATTAGTTAAGCATTTATTGTGTTCCAGGCACTGTACATTAAGGGCTGGGATAGACTCTAGCTAATCTGGTTGGACACTGTCCCTGTCCTACATGGGCCCACATTCTTAATCCCCATTTTACAGATAAGGTAAATGAGGTAGAGAGAAGTTAAATGAGTTGCCCAAGGTCACACAGCAGACAAGTGGGCCAGCTGGCATTAGAATCCAGGTCCTCCCAGGCCTGTGCTCTATCCATTAAGTTATGCTGCTCCTCCAAAAGGCTTTGGAGAGTTCCAATAAAGATAATGGTATTTGTTAAGTGCTCACTATGTGCCAGGCACTGTACTAATCACCGGGGTGGGTACAAGCAAATTGGGTTCCCTGTTACACTTAGGGCTCACAGTCTCAATCCCCATTTTACAGATGGGGGAACTGAGGCACAGAGACGTGACTTGCCCAAGGTCACACAGCAGACAAGTGGTGGAGTCAAGATTAGAACCTATGACCTTCTGACTCCCAGGCCCAAGCTCTATCCACTAAGCCAAGTAGAACCACCCAAATGCTCTTCCTTTTAATAAACAAATGAGTTGGTGACATTCTATAGGCCCAGAATTCCTTAGAAAACCCACAGAAATTTCAGAGAGAGTCAATCTGTCAAAACTGGCCAGGCTTTGGAGAGTTCACAGCAACATGGGTTTCTTACAGCCTGGCATCTGCTGCCAACCAAGGTTACTTCTGATGTGCCCTGAGTACGTACTTAGAAGAGAGCGGGCCGTGTGTTTAATGAGATTAATGTGCTTATTAAGAGGCAAGGCTGTTGTGTTTTTCTTTTGCTTTACCTGACTTGGTTAGTAAGCAGCGGAGCACATAGCAAGCCAAAAGAACTCGAACAAATCAGCTGTGGGACAACCCTCCTCTAAGCATCTGCCCATTAATTCCATGCTCTCTGATCAGAAAAATGAGGCCATTGTTCACAAACACAATCCATACCACAAGGCCACCAGACATCTGCAGGATGCGTCAGGGAATAAGGATAGGTGTGCTTGCTACAGCGCCTGAGGTTTTCCTGTGATTTCTGCATCAAACACAGGAAGCATGACAGACAGCATTAAGGAATTGCCCTCTTCCAGCACTCTCACAAGGGCACATGAAAGGAGAAACAGAAGACCAGAAAAAAACAACAACAAAAAAATCCACCTTCCACAAACAGTCAACTATTCATCAGGCAACCGCTAAGTAAAATGGAAAGGACTCTTTACCTGCACACTTTGTCCTGGTGGTTAACGGTGGACCTGGGGGGCCTGTCCCTCCTTCGCCCGGCCTAGTGAGGAGCACCCGGATTTCGTACTCCACATCGGGGTCCAGATGCCACAGCTTGTAATTGGGGGAGTCGACGATGTGGGTCTCGGCCCAGTTGCCGGTGGTCGTGCGGTATTCCACCTCCTTTAGGATGATGGGCCCGTCGCCAATGATGGAGTTGGCATTTGGCTTTATCCACAGGTAGGTGGCCCCTACTGCCAGCAACTCTGGAGGAGCGATGGGTGTGGGGGGTTCTGGAAGCCAAACAGACCAGAGAAAAATTTTACTCGAACCAAGTGGATGAAAAGCAAAGGACTATGGATCCCCTCTCTTGGGTTCTGGGACAAAATTCCTAAGGCAGAGCTGCATGGCTAAAAAAACAATTTCATTCCAATTCCATCACATTCCTTTCACACACATCACCTTCCTAAGGCAGAGCTTTCAAAACATTCATTCAGTCAGTCATATTTCTTGAAGGCTTACTGCATGCAGAGAACTGTACGAAGAGTTTGGGAGAGTACAGTACATCAATAAACAAAAACATTCCCTCCCCACAGAGAGCTTACAGTATAGGAAAGCTTACGGTCTGGGGGCAAAAAAAAAAAACAAAACAAAAGAAAAAGCAGTTCTCTTCAGTACTTCATAACAAATCCCTCCCTGCTTTTGTTTTTCAGAGAAGTTTGCAGTCCATTAATGCCAAGGGCCATGGAGAAGCTAGCTATTCAGTGTTTTCGTTTTTTTTTTCCCTCTGTAGTTTTGAGCACAGCCAGGAATTTTTCAATCAACTTTTTTTTTTACAGCTGATTTTTTGAGAAAACAGCAAAATTTTTAACCCTCTCCACACAAATCAATTGCTGCCCACTTGAGAAGCCCATCTTTCCTCCCTGGCCAATTGTACCTTATTCTCTTCATTTTGGACCACTTTCACATCTTAACCTTCACTTTCTTTGTGAAAGCTGCAAATGCAAGGATCCCACTCTCTCCATTACACAAGCTATGCAAAAATATGATAAACAGCATAAAGGCCAGTCCTGGCCCTTTGGGGACACACATAGCATCTTTGGCTCCATATTCAGCCAGCCTAGAAGGGAGAACGCTGTGGGAAAGAGAGAGTACTCCATCTTCACTGCTCCAGAAGCCACTTAACTTGTACCATCCTGGTTTCATAGGATAAAATATTATCATCATTACATTTATCTGTGTTAAAACTAGGGGGGTCAATTGTCTGGTTTCACAGTGGACAGTCTGATTTTCCATCTGGTCGGTACTCTTTCCCGTATTGTTTGTCTTTTTCAGTTTCAGTACCAAGCATGTGTGGAGGCATGACATTATGCTGCCTGACTGGTGTAACATGAGAGTCACATGCATCTCCTTATCTGGTATTAATGACTGTGGTATTTATTAAGCAGATACTATGTTCCTAGCCCTGTGCTAAGTGCTGGGGTAGATATAAATTAAGTGGGTCCCAAAGTATCTGACTTACATAGTTTTCACAGTTTAAGTAGGTGAGACAACAAGTATTTAATCTCCATTTTACAGATGAGAAAGCAGGCACAGAGAAATTAAGGGACTTGCCCAAGGTCACAAAGCAGACAAGTACCAGAGTCAAGATTAGAACCCAGATCCTCTGACTCCCACGCCTGTTGCCCTTTCCAATATGCCACACTGGGTGGCCGTTGACCAACCCAGTCAAGATTTCCCAACCAAATGGGCATTGCCCACCTGCTCAGATGAGATGGTGATGATCCCTGGCAGGTGTTCCAGAGGGAGACTCTTAGAGACATCAATTTTTCAGGTTGGTTGGCCCATATCTAGCAGCAGCTCAGACAAACATCAGACCACTCCCCACTTTGAGAGTCAGTTCTAGGTCTGCTACTGTCACTTATAGTCTCCCCACTGCTGCAGCTGCCTCTCTTAGCTAGCTCCTCACCTCACTGTCCAAATCCCCTCCCCAGTTCTCTCCTGTCTGCTTGTCTCTGCTTTGGTGTCAAGGTCACCAAGAGTAGGCTAAATGGTGTAGAACATACATGATGGGGTAAAAGTATGAGGCGGGAAAGAGTACATGCCTGGGAGTCCAAAGACATGGAATCCTCTATACTGTAAATAATAATAATAATAATAATAATAATAATAGCATGTATTAAGTGCTTACTATGTGCAAAGCACTGTTCTAAGTGCTGGGGAGGTTACAAGGTGATCAGGTAGTCCCACGGGGGGCTCACAGTCTTAATCCCCATTTTACAGATGAGGTAACTGAGGCACAGAGAAGTTAAGTGACTTGCCCAAAGTCACACAGCTGACAGTTGGTGGAGCCAGGATTTGAACCTATGACCTCCGACTCCAAAGCCCGTGCTCTTTCCACTGAGCCATGCTGCTTCTCTCTAAACCCACTGTGGGCAGGGAATGTTGCTCTTTATTGCTGTATTGTACTTTCCAAGTGCTTAGTATAGTGTTCTGCACACAGTAAGTACTCAGTAAGACTGGACAAATGAATGAAACCAATTCCTGCTCCGCTACTTGCCTGCTGTGTGACCTTGGTCAAGTCACTTAACTTCTCTGGGCTTCAGTTTCCTCATCTGCAAAATGGGGATTAATGCCTACTCCCCTCCTACTTATACTGTGAGCCCCATGTGGGACAGGGATTGTGTCCAGCCTAATTGTTTTGGATCTACCACAGTGCTTGGTACAGGATTTGCTATACTGCATGTGCTAAACAACTATAATAATAATATAATTATAATAATAAGAAGAATTATTGCTATTACATGTGGTTCCCTTGGGAGGGCAGGGGTATCCTTCATTGATTTCCCCCAGTTCCTCCAGCAGCAGCAACAAGGAGAGGTAGCCAGTGTGGATCCCATGTATGCTTGTCAACATTTAAAAATAGGTCCTGTGAGACAATCCAAGCCATGCTAAAGCCTAGACGACGACGACGGCGGCGGCAACGATGACGACGACTACTACTTCTACTGATATTTGTTAAGTGCTTACTATGTGCCAGAAACTGTACTAAGCCCTGAGGTGGATAAAAGCAAATTGGGTTGGACCCAGTCCCTGTCCCACGTGGGGCTCACAGTCTCAATCCCCATTTTACAGATGAAATAACAGGCACAGAGAAGTGAAGTGACTTGCCCAAGGTCACACAGCAGACAGGTGATGGAGCCGGAATTAGAGCCCATGACGTTGACTCCCAGCCCTGTGCTCTGTCCACTATGCCATTCCCCCAATCTACCAGTCCTGCGATACAATTACAGAAAGAACTCAAGTAGGTTAGTTCTGTTCTTTGCAGGCCACCTGGGTGATCATTACACACCCTGATGTTTTCAAACATTTTGGCAAGCTTTCTATTATCATTTCTCCCAGATTCTTCCCAGGAATGTAAGTTCAGAGGATTTATTGATTGTTCCCAGTGTTATCCATTTTCCTTTACTAAGGCCTTTTCTCTTACTCTTATTCACAGTTTTCTAGTCTTTTGAGAATTCCACCCATCTTTGATTAGGACTCAAAAGAGCTTGTTAATGACAGATGACTTAGTCAATTCCTGAAGTACATCAAGATGCAGAATTGAAGTACATCAGGATGGCAGGACATTATGGCCCACTGATCTAAATACATTCCATTTAAGTAATCTTTCACTTTCTCCTTCCCTGTTCTTTCTCTTCTTTCTCTTTCATTCTTTGAATTCCCTGTTCCCAATCTTCAATCACAAGTTTAAAAAAAATGAATTGAAAGTCTTTTTTGGTGGCAATTTATATCCACCACCCTCCCCTTCTTATAAAAACAATTCCTTATATCCCCTTCTTGTGTCTGATAAGTTTTTGGTCAACTACCAGGGGCCTTTTTTTAATGCTTTCACCCTTAGTATTGAAATTTCTGAGGACATTTCAGTAGACAACCTGGCCTTCATATGTCACATTTCTCCAGTGTTCTGACCTCAGTTCAATTCACCAAGTGTCAGAGGCTACAAGGTCTGTGAAGCTAAGGAGATAGCCTGCAGTGCTACTTGTAAGGACTGAGTCTTATCGTTGATGATACTTCGGTGAAAATAAACACACAAGAACATCAATGAATCAGTGCAATTATTGAGCACTTACAGTTTGCAGAACACTGGATTAAGCTCTAGAGAGAGTACAAGAGATTTATTAGACATGATCCCTGCCTTCCAGGAGCTTAGAATCTAGTGAACAACACAAACATAGCCTTTCATATACTTTCTTGGAGACGGAGATGCTTCATAATGCACATATGGTACTACTCTCCTTAATCTTCTCCCAATCCCTGAGGACTCTAATATCCTTGTGGGCAAGGGCAAGAACCATGTCAATCAACTCCTTTGTAATGTCCTTTCCCTAGCACTTACTTAGAATAGTGTAATGCACACAATAAGCAGTCAAAAAATACATTTGATTGAATGACTGACAGAGTGGCCTACCAAGACACTGCCATATATGGTGACACTTCTAATACTGGTAAATCCAAAATTCTGAATTGATTTTACCATCCTTTTTTAAATATCATAGGTATCGATGTTACCCTAACCAGTGACAAGTTCCCGTGGCAACTAACATGAATGAAAAGAGAAAATGAATTTGCAAGCAGAAAATAAGTGAAATTGAACAATTCCTTGGCCTATACAGATTGTCTAATGAGACAATGAAGATCACACTGCTGTCTCTGAATAATGTAGGCCATCCATATAAATAATAAATATAAATACATAATATAAATGTAAATAAAATATAAATCAACATAAATAATGAAGATGTGATCTTGTCAGGTTCCTGCTTTTTAAATGCACTCTAGATCGATTTAGGGTTAAATATGCTCCCATTTAGAGTGAGGAAGAAAGAGAGAGGGCAAATCAGAGCAAGAGTCAAAATGTGAGCAAGAGAGAAAGTAATTGAAAAATACATGCTACTGGCATGATCCCGAATTACATGGAAAACTTACTTAAGTTCTGATCAAAATTCAACCTGGAGAAACCTGCAGCTCACTAAATTCCCAACGTATCCAGTGCCTTTCCTCCATGTCTTAGTTTCATCCAGTCTGCAACAATTTCCCTCCTGGCTAAGGTGAACAGCAAAGTGTGATTACAACCGTCTGTGATGGTTCAAAAATTACAGCATTGTGCATTGAGGGGAAAATCTCCCCAGGGGTTGCAGGCGATAAAATGAGCCTTATTATACTCACAATAGAAGCTTATAATGCTGAAAACATTAAAAAAGGACGGAGAACCAATTTAGTTCCAGATCAAACACAGCTGAAGATGTGTGTCGGCATCTAAGGAAAACAAAATTTGAGGTGGGTAGAGGCTGGAAGCAGATGAGGGAGTTGAGCCTGAGGCAGTTAATCTATTTCAGCCATAATTGAATTAGAAAATCAGTAGCTCCAAGACTTTGGCTTCAGATTTGTGCCCTGTTGAAGTGGAGGGGAGAGGGAATGAAAGCTCCCTTGCATCATGAATGGCAAACCTAGTGGTGTGAAAAAATCAGCAGTGATAATGATTGAGCCCTTCCTGTATGCAAAGCACTTTATTAAGCACTTGGGAGTGTACAGTAAAGCAGAGTGAATCGACACACTCCCTGCTTACAGCCCAGAGGAAATGA
Source organism: Tachyglossus aculeatus (assembly GCF_015852505.1). NCBI lineage: Eukaryota > Metazoa > Chordata > Mammalia > Monotremata > Tachyglossidae > Tachyglossus > Tachyglossus aculeatus. Next base: position 29,551,471 of record NC_052073.1, on the reverse strand, counting down.
CAATCTGTGAGTTTTGATTCATAATGATAATAATAATAATAATAGTATTTGTTAAGCACTTACTATGTGCAAAGCACTGTTCTAAGCACTGGGGGGATACAAGGTGATCAGGCTGTCCCACGTGGGGCTCACAATCTTAATCCCCATTTTACAGATGAGGTAACTGAGGCACAGAGAAGTTACGTGACTTGCCCAAAATCACACAGCAGATAAGTGGTGGAGCCGGGATTAGAGCCTATGACCTGAGGCACAGAGAAGTTACGTGACTTGCCCAAAGTCACACAGCAGATAAGTGGTGGAGCCGGGATTAGAGCCTATGACCTCTGACTCCCAAGCCTGTGCTCTTTCCACTAAGCCAAGCTGCTTATCTGTTCAGTGTGGTTCATCCAGTTCTGAGCTACCAAGGTGAGGAGAAGATAAGGGACCTTGAAGTCACTGGGCTATGTTTGTGATCCACTGAGTCACCTGCTGATTCACCTGATTCAGGATTCTAATCCTGAATCCACCACATGTCAGCTGTGTGACTTTGGGCAAGTCACAACTTCTCTACGCCTCAGTGACTGCATCTGTAAAATGGGGATTAAGACTGTGAGCCCCACGTGGGACAACCTGATTGCCTTGTATCTACCCCAGCACTTAAAACAGTGCTTGGCACACAGGTAAGCACTTAACATATACCATCATCATATAACTGTACTTTCCATGTGCTTAGTTCAGTGCTCTGCACACAGTAAGTGCTCAATAAATATGAATTGATGAATGACTATAACCGCATATAGCCCTGGATCCTCTATTACAATTCCTCAAATACCATTTCCAGCAGATCCAATTCACCAGAAACAAGTACCAAGGCAACAACCATCACCATTCAGTGGAGCGGAAGAGATGCAGCACGCTGCAACCTTTCCTTGGAGAGTTCCATTAACATGACCTCGTTCTTCCAGGGGAAGTGATCACCTGGAAAATGGCCACCTAGGCTCTACGAAGTTGTGCCTCCTCGACTTTGAGGCTTCTCATCCCCTTCATGGCTTTGGTGATTCATTGCTAAAAGCGAGCCCACAACTCTTCAAGTATTCATTGGCTGTTCCCACAGCCCTGAAATAAATCCAAAGTTTTCTGCTGGCCAAATGGAAATGCAGCAACTGGAAATGATGAAAACCAGGCTTTAAGTATCTTAAGCGGTATGGGGAACAAAGGAGCAAACTGAGATGTGTAAGCACCAAAGCCCAACGGCCCTTTTCTGCCTGAACACCAGAAGACAGTAGCGGCACTGACATGATCTAAGCTCAAGATTTAGTTAAAAAAGGCTGGGGCGTCCCCAACTCATCCTCACAACTAGGATGCAAAGAGAATGTGTCCAGAGCGACAGCAGGTGGGTTCCTTCCCATCACATCTTATCCTTTTTCTGTGGCCCGGAGACTGATTCTTCATAGAAGCCTCTACGTTAAGAGTAAGGATAATATTTGTTAAGTGCTTACTATGTGCCACACCTTGTGCTAAGTACCGGGATAGACACAATACAATCACATCAGAGCACTGTACTAAGCAGTTAGGAAAGTACAATATAATAAATGCAGTCCCTGTCCTCACGGAGCTTACTGTCTACAGGGAGAGACAGACATTAAAATAGCTTAGGGATGAGAGGAAATAGTGGAGTATAAGAATATTTACACATATGCTGTGGGGTTATTTTGTACCTATAGTTTCTGCTCAGTATCTACAATTACAATTTTAGTTTCCTCTTCTGACTGGCTTTTCTCTCCAAGACATACCAACAGTCATGGGTATTTGTTAAGGTCTTACTATGTGCAGAACACTGTACTACCTCATCTGAAAATTGGGGAGGAAGACTATAAGCCTCATACAGGACATGGACTTTCCAATCTGATTAGCTTGTATCTACTCCAGCTCTTAGTACAGTGCCTAGCACATAGTAAGCATTTAATAAGCAGTATCAAAACGAGCTAAAAAAGATCATCCCTGGGCCACCTGGGGCTCAGAATATAAGAGTTGTTGGACTGTTTATGGGATGATAAAGAGGCAAAAGACTTCAGGCTTTCCAGAGACTAGGTCGATCAATCAATAATATTAATTGATTCAGTAAGGATGATTAAAGAGCTGAAATCCTGATTGGGGCCCAGGGGGAAAGAGAGACCAGAAGTTTCTCCACTTTACTCCCTCCCTTATTTTCACTTGCATCTATTACTGTTATTCGCCGCAGTTAATGTTTTGTATTGCTCGAGGTATGTAGTCCTGTAAATCACAATTTTACTGTTCACTTTACTTCTGCTTTTCAGTTATTAGTGTAAATAATTAATCGACCCTAAATCACAAATATGCATTACTTTCCAGCAAGCCCTCCATGTTCTTGAGGAGGATGGAAAATGGGATCAGCCTGTGGGCTGGTAGCACAGAAATGCCTGAGTCTCCAAACTGTTTTATTTTCCCCAGAGACAATGCTTAAGAATGTTCAGTGGACTTTATAATTTATACGGCACCACTGTTTTGAGATACTTAGAAACAGATCCTGAGAAAGTAGTGTTCCATAGTGGAAAGAGCATGGGCCTGAGAGTCAGAGGACCTGGGTCCTAATCCCGGGTCCACCACTTGTTATTTACAAGTTACTGAACTTCACAGTTGCCTCATCTGTAAAATGGGGATTAAATCCTCCTCCTTATGACAGACTGGGAGCTTCCTGTGGGACAGGAATTGTGTCTAACCTAATTATCTTGCTTCTACCCCAGTGCTTAAAACAGCGCTTGACAGATAAAAGCAGTGTGGCTCAGTGGATAGAGCATGGGCCTGGAAGTCAGAAGGTCCTGGGGTCTAATCCCAACTCTGCCATTTGCCTTCTGTGTGACCTTGGGCAAGTCACTTAACTTCTCTGGACCTCAGTTACCTCATCTGTAAAATGGGGATTAAGAGTGTGAGCCCCATGTAGGACAGGGACTGTATCCAACCTGACTGACTTGTATCTACCCCAGAACTTAGTTCACAGTAAGCGCTGAACAAGTACCATAATTATTATTATGATTATTATGTACTTTACAAAGGTGTGTGTGTGGTTTTAGGGCCCTCTATCAGCCCCAAGTCCTTTGGAGCCATTATCAGAAGAGATTTCCTGGAAATCCCTCCCAGTGGGATGTACTGCTAAAAATGTCTGGGGCACAACTTTGCTCTGGGCATGCTCATTTTAAGAGCTCCAGGACAGGAACAGCATCCCCTGCCTAATCTGTTCCCCTTCATTCATAGGGAGGGTATGGAGAGCAATTTTCTAAGGCTGTACACCCATGCTATCTTCCTGGCGTGGGTTAATATAGCATGGCTCACCTCCTCTGTGGGCAAAGCTAGGGAAGGATGGAGAGAGCCCCTCTGGTGATTTCATGCATTCTCACTCTGACCAGGAAGACTGACAAACACTTGTGTATATTTGTACATATTTATTATTCTATTTATTTTATGAATGATGTGCATATATCTGTAATTCTATGGATCTATTTTGATGCTATTGATGCCTGTCTACTTGTTTTGTTTTGTTGTCTGTCTCCCCCTTCTAGACTGTGAGCCCTCTGTTGGGTAGGGATTGTCTCTGTTGCTGAATTGCACTTTATAAGCGCTTAGTACAGGGCTCTGCACACAGTAAGCACTCAATAAATATGATTGAATGAATGAATACTCCCATTTTCCATATAGAGAAACTGATGCCAAAGGAAGATTAGTAACTGGCCCAGGGTCCAGGAAGGAGTTAGAACTAAGGCCCATTTCTCAATATTCCACATCTTAGACTCTTTCCCTAGCCTAGGCCACATTCCACAAATAAAATGGTTTTAGTGACTGGGGTCACACACCTGGAGCAGTTATAATGCCGTAGTCTCACCAAATTCCACAGTTCAGATCCTGGCAGACCAGGAGTGTTATAATCAGAGGTCAAAAGGCAATTTGTGTTGATGTCTTTGTCCCACTAATAGTGATAGAAAGGCCCCATCTCCAAATAACTTCTTATAGAACTGTGTCATTTCAGAATTTTTGCACTTGGATTTCTGACCTTTGGATATTTGATATTCATCCTACCCCTCAACCCCACTGAACATATGCATATATCTACAAATTATATATAAATCATTTATTTATACTAATGTCTGTCTCCCCCTCTAGATCATAAGCTCATTGTGGACAGGGAACAGGTCAAGCAACACTGTTGTATTGAACTCTTCCAAGAGATTAGTATAGTGCTCTGCATACAGTAAATGCTCAATAAATGTCACTGACTGATCGAGCTCTTTAATTTACCAAAACTAGTGTTGCATCAGGGCCAGTGAGGCAGGACATTTGAGCCCCATTTTATAGATGAAGAAACTAAGGAAAAGAAAGGTCACATAACTTGCTCGGAAGGTCAGTGTAAGAGTTGGGTTTGGATCCAGATCACCTAATTTCCAGCCCTGTCCACTTTGCACCAGAAAGGGTTCATAGAAATGTTTTGAAATTCGCTTTAGACCTTCACCTGGAGGGTGGAGAAAGGCTGTCATAATAAATGGGTAATGTCTGGCTCAACTTTCAAGACTTCATCCTCCAAGATGCTCAACTCAGTAGCCTTTCAAACTCTGAACTCTTAAAAAAAAAAAAAAAACATAAACCATCCAGGGTGGTCTAACCAGAAAAACACTGCAAGAGTTTCATCTGATCCCTGTTTCATTTGATGCCCCAATTTCAAGTTGATGGTTTTCTGGAAACTTCCCCTAATTAAGGCTTAATCCCTGAGGTTTCTCAAACTTTTATTTTCCATCAATAGACCTCAGAGACCAAACTTATGGCCAGCAGGGTACATGTTTCTTGTTAAAGTCTTTGATGTTGCTTGGCCACTTTAGCATCTTTAAGCCAAGGGTGGGAGAAATAAAGCCCAGGAGGTGGAGGGGTTATGGCCCAACAATTAACTTCATACAGCCTGAGGGTCAAATCACTATACTGGTGGGCACGCAGCCCATTTTGCAGTACTACAACAAAGGCACTGTGTCCTAAGATCAAGCTCTGGACCAGGAAGCAGAAAAATTGGATTTTATATTCTGCCTTTTCCCTCTTACCTTGGACACATGGTCTCTGCTCTGTGCTATTTCACAGAGATATTATACTTGAAGCCTCTTCGTGGGGAAGAAATGTGTTAGATAATTCCACACATTACATAATACAACCTTAAGATATGACCTTCAAGGGGAGGGAAATTGGCTGCATAGGGAAACTGGGAAGGGGCACCCACTTTGGGTTTCTGCTAAAGAAAATGCCTTTACAATATTTCCCCTGACATCTCCAACTTTCTCTGCAGTCAACCATGAGAAACATTCATTCATAAACCAGTTCATTCATTCATTAAATCAAATTTATCGAGCACTTACCATGTATAGAGCACTGTACTAAATGCTTGGGAAAGTACAATACAACAATAAACAGTGATATTCCCTGCCCACCATGTGGTTACAAGTTCCCCTTGAAACTGCTTTGGCCAACAACTTCCTATCCTGGATAATTATGTAGGCTTATTTTCTGTGGAAAGAAATGTTTCCTTTAATTAACACTCATTCCCAGGAGATTTTGGCTAATTTCCATGGAGCCTAAATGAGAGCAATGGCAATGATGAAGGAAAGGGCAAACTGGGTTTGGGAGAAATGTGAGTGAATTAACAGAATGAATTATTTGTTGGGGCAACAGCACGATGTTCAGTAATACACAGGCCAGAAAATTTATGACATCTTCCAGCTCCTCTCCAATTCCACTGAGGGGAAAAAGAAATGATCCTAAATTAGAGCAGGAGGAATTTTGATTAGACAGAGGGAAGAATACCTGATTATAAATTTTAGTTTGTGCTGGAACACCGCAAACAGGAAGAAAAAAACCTCTCTCCTAGAGATTATCATCATCATTATTATCATTATCAACATGCTATTCAAGTACCTACTGTGTGTCAAGCACTGTTCTAAGCGCTGGGGTAGATACAGGTTAATCAGATTGGACAAAGTCCCTGTTCCACTTGGGGCTTATGGTCTAAGTAGAAGGAAGAAACAGAATGCCTATTTCACAGCTGAGGAAACTGAGGCCCAGAAAAGCAAAGTGATTTGCCCAAGTTCACACAGCAAGTGACAGCACACAGCAAGTGACTGGCAAGGACAGGATTAGAACCCAGATCCCCTGACTCCCAAGTCTGGGCTCTTTCCACCAGGCCATGCCTGGTACTTCTCAGGTACTTAAAAGTAGAATGGAAAAACCAACTCCTCTACACGGTGAAAGTACAGTCCTGCATGAAGATAGGGAAATGATCTCTGGAGGTGGGTTTTAACCCTAACCTTAATAATTTTGGGATTCCATATCCTTACTTTATCACTCCAGTGTTTATCTGCCATGACTATCATTCCTCAGTACTAAAATTATGCTTATTTTATGGGACCCTTACACAAATTAAAATTGCTACATTTTATGGAAGGGGATAGGCAAGATAGGAAAAAGATATTCCCAGTAAGCTCCTGCTCAGAATGAGGGGGAAATCTGGTTATGTCCCCAAGTCTCTTGTGATGAGTCACGTCATTCAGTCATACTCTGTACATAGATTTCAACTATAATTCAATAGCAGTAAAGGATGTTTTTCTTATTTTCCCCCATATTCTTGTGAGGTAGGGTAGGTATTCCCATTTCAATGATGAAGAGATTGTGACCCAAAGACTTACAGACTTGCTAAGGTCATAGTTCCTGAGGAGTCTAATCCCATTTGCAAATCAATGGGGCTGGCTTCACTGAAGAGGCATCAAGTCCTTCTCACAGAAGATCAAAATGCACCAATACCTCTGGAGTTGGCCATTCCTCCAAGTTGTGCAGTTTCAAGGACAGCAGATTCATCTGCAGAAAAATCATTTTATGGGAATGTCTGATTTCCTCTGTTTTATTTTTAACCACCTTTTCCAAGACATTGGCTCCTGCCAGATCTTGTTTTAATTCTCAGATAGAGTGTCTGAGACAGGTTAGAGTGTAAGGCCGTCAGACAGAGGAAGAGAGAATTAACATGGAATTCCATTTCATTAGACTCTCAAACAAGCTGTCTCTCAAACTCTCCACTCTGAATCCCACCAGAATCTCAGAGGATGCATTCTCTCTTTAATAAAGAGGAAAATAACAATGGATTAGTGGAATAGTATTTCATTTCCCAGCACAAATTAAGGAAATTAGATGAAAGACTCCTGACTCTAATTGTGAAGCTTATTACTGGAAATTTTGTGGCTCCGAACAGAACCTTTCTTTTGTCATCATGCAGGCTAAATTTTAAAACAGCAAAAAAAGTTCATTCTGACTGTGGGGGGACCCAATCAAAGTATTGCTGTGAATATTCTTTCTCTTCTGGGGGCTAAATTGGCCTTGAACAGGCCAGACTTCCTCAGAGATGCCTTGGAGAAGGTCATCTGGGATGTTCAGGGGACAAATCAGCCATGAATTTCAGGGATAGTCGTGGCAAACATGAAATAACGGCTTTCTCTACAGCTTCAGTGACCTGCATTCCATTCTCAGCTCTGATTTGCTCCCTGACCCCGTGAAGACGGGACAATCCTATCACTCACCACAGCTCTTCCTTCCCGGGAAAGCTGCTGTGAGGATTGATGAGATGATATGTACAAAGTGCTTTGGCCTCCATGGGAGAAAGGCCCTTGACAAGTATCTTCTCCAGGAACTGAAGTCCAGAAATTGAACACAACAAATGATTAGAACCCACTTGAAACTCTGAAAACCCCACTATCAGCCACCTAGAAATTTGCCCAGCACTCCATTCCCAGCTTTCAAACAATTGCAGGTCTCATACTCCCTGGTGCTTTTTAACCTGTAAGCTTGTCGTGGTCAGGTTTATTGTGGCATTTTACTCTCCCAAGCACTTAGAATACTGCTCTACACACAGTAAATGCTCTCTTTCCCCCTCTCAGCCCTACAGTGCTTATACATATATCTGTAATTTTATTTATTTGTATTGATGTCTGTGTCCCCGCCTCTAGACTCTAAGCTTATTGTGGGCAGGGAATGTCACTGTTTATTGTACTTTCTCAAGCACTTAGTACAGTGTTCGGCACACAGTAAGTGCTCAATAAATGATTGAATAAATAAATGTTTGACTAAATGAATGAACCAAACCATCCATCTCCTTCCCCAACTCCCCACAACCACCTGGGACCATAGACAGAGGTGACTGGATGGCTAAAGGCCAAATTAAAAGAAAAATATTTCCCAGGACTATCAATAGATCAATGGAATTTATTGCGCACTCACTATGTGCAGAAGTACCATACTAAGCACTTGGGAGAATGTAATTCAACAGAATTAGCAGACGCATTCCCTTACTCATACTGAATCTACAGTCTAGAGGGAGCAACAGACATTAAGATGAATAAATAACTAATAATGTATTATTTAAAGCTTTGTACACAAGTGCTGAGGGTTTGGGGTTGGAGCGAATATCAAATGTATAAAAGTCACAGATCCTAGCCTAGCTCTTTACCAGTTTGGCATGCAGTCCTACTACCTTTCCTCTCCATCAAAACTGCTACCATGGTATTTGTTAAGCATTTACTGTGTGTCAAGCACTGTTCTAAGTGCTGGGGTAGATACATGCTAATCAGGTTGGAAACAGTCCCTGTCCCTTATAGAGCTCACAACCTTAATCCCCATTTTACAGTTGAGGTAACTGAGGCCAAAAAAAGTGAAGTGATTTGCCCAAGGTCATGCAGCAGACAAGTGGCGGAGTCAGGATTAGAACCCAAGTCCTTCTGATTCCAAGGCCTGTTCTTGGTCCGCTAGGCCATGCTGGCTCCCTTGCCTCTCACTCACCCTACCATACCTGGATTACTGCATCAGCCTCCTTGTTGACCTCCCAGCCTACTGCCTCTTTCCACTCCAGTCCATACTTCACTCTGCTGCCTGAATCAATTTTCTACAAAAACATTCAGGACATGTTTCCCCACTCCTCAAAAAACTACAGCGGTTGCCCATCCTCCTCCACATTAAACAAGAACTCCCTACCATTAGCTTCAAAGCACTCAATCACCTTGCCCCCTCCTACCTCACCTCGCTATTCTCCTTCTACAGCCCAGACACCTCACTCCTCCAATGCTAACCTTCTCACTGTGCCTCCATCTCATCTATCTCACTGCCAACCCCTCGCCCACGTGCTGCCTCAGGCCTGGAACACTCTTCCTCCTCAAATCAGGCAGACAATTACTCTCTCTGCCTTCAAAGCCTTATTGTAGGCACAACTCCTCCAAAAGGCCTTCCCTGACTAAGCCCCCCTTTTCCACTTCTCCCACTTCCTCCTGCATCATCCCAACTTGCTCCCTCTTTTCTTACCTCATAGTCCCACAGCATTTATGTACAAATCTGTAAGTTGTAATTTCCCTCCCCACTCTAGACTGTAAGATCATTATGGTCAGAGAATATGTCCGTTTAAAACTGTACTGTACTCGCCCACTTAGTACAGTACTCTGCACACAATAAGTGCTCAATAAATACACTTGAATCTTCTTGAATCTTTAAAGTTTCCAGCTTTAAATCTTCAGCTCAGGTTTGTCAGCTAGGTCTGCCTAAGTTGTGTCTTTGAAGATTTCAGCCTACAGGAAGGTCATCTGTCAATATCCCATTGGACGGGTCTGCTAAGTGTCCATAAATGTTGAGTTTTCCAACATCTTCAATCATCTTTGCCTTGGACACAAAAACCAAGGAATCCTCCACTCCTGATTCTTGGGACAACTTTCGGGTACCTCCAGACTGCCCTGGGCAGTCTCAGAGAGTGCAACCATCACACCTTTCCTTCCGGCATCCTGGTGCCACTTTCAGATACAGAATCCTGGGCTGGGGAGTCCATTTTTCTGACCCATTAATGTCACTGCTGATGGTATTGGGTACTGGGCTGAAGAGCAGGTGGTGGAGTTTGAGGAAATGGACCATGTTGGGTCAGTGATTTAAGGCAAACCCTAGTTTGAGAAAGAACTGCAAATGGGGATCCCAGCTCTGCCACATCAGCTTCCTGTTCCTGTTTCCTTACTGGCTATAGAGCAGACGGTTGGGGACAGACAGGCAATTTTACTTACCTACCTCTCAGGCTAGCCTGAGGCAAAAGAAATGAAAGTCACTGTGGAGAACTTCACAAACCCAAGGCGTGACCATTACTTAGAGAAGCCTGGATATCTCTCCTTGAAAGATTTTTACTCTAGTGTGGCCTTCTAACATCTAGATTTAGCTTTTGGTTTTTCTGATTTACAGGGCAAGGGGCCATGCAAGTAAACAATCAGTTGAACATGTGACACGTTTTGAATGTGCAAAGAGCTATGAGAGGACAGAAGTGGCAATCTAGGGGCACAGAATAGATGTGGATTTTTTCCCACAGGTGCAGCTGTTGAGCAAGTCCTTGAAAATCAAGACTTCAGAGTTCTCAATTGGATCTAATTTCCTGTATTACAATGTTACTTATCACAAGTTCACCTTCTTGAGTGATCTTCATCACCTTTAGTATTTAAGGCAAAAAAACAAAACCAAGAAGAGCATGGCTTATGGGAAAGAGCACAAGCCTGGGAGTCAGAAGGACTGTATTCATTCATCCAATCATATTTATTGAGCGCTTACTGTGCGTAGAGCGCTGTACTAAGCACTTGGGAAGTACAAGTTGGCAACATACAGAGATGGTCCCTACCCAACAGTGGGCTCACAGTCTAGAAGGGGAAGACAGAGAACAAAACATATTAACAAAATAGAATAAATATGTACAAATAAAATAGAGTAATAAATACACCCAAACATATATACATATATACAAGTGCTGTGGGGAGGGGAAGGAGGTAAGGCGGGGGGGGAGGGGGAGGAGGGGGAGAGGAAGAAGGGGGCTCAGTCTGGGAAGGCCTCCTAATCTTCAGCTCTGCCACTTGCCTGTTTTGTGTCCTCAGGTACGTCACTTCCCTTCTCTGTGCCTCAGTTGTATCATCTGTAAAATGGAGATTGAATACCTGTTCTCCCTCCCACATTATGAGATTTGTTAAGCCCTTACAATGCATCAGACACTGTACTAAGCCCTGGGTTAGATGTAAGATAATCAGGTTGGACACAGTTTATGTCCCACGTAGGGCTAACACTCTTAATGTCCATTTTACAGATGAGGTAACTGAGGCACAGAGAAGTGAAGTGACTTGATCAAGATCACACAGCAGACAAGTAACTGAGCTGGGATTAGATCCCAGGTCCTTCTGGCTCCCAGGCTTGTGCTCTTTCCACTAGGCCATGCTACTTCTCTTTCTTAGACTGTGAACGACATGGGACAGGGAATGGGTCTAACCTGATTAACTTCTACCTATCCGTGTGCTTGACACCTAATAAGTGCTTAACAAATACCATTAAAAAAAACCAAAAGGCACAAAGCTTGAGAAGACTTCTCTTTACTGGTTCTTCTCTGGGCCCTAGAGAGATGCTGTCTTAGGGCTTACTGGGAACTTGGAAACTAGGCCACACTGGGTAAGGACTGATATTAGGTATAATGGCTGGGGAGATTTTCCCCTTTTAGACTGTGAGCCCACTGTTGGGTTGGGACTGTCTCGATATGTTGCCAATTTGTACTTCCCAAGCAATTAGTACAGTGCTCTGCACATAGTAAGCACTCAATAAATACAATTGATGATGATGATGATTTGAAAACACTACAGTCAAGGTTCATGTAGAGTGAGTCCAGAGCAGAAGAGCCCAAGGACCAAAGTAATGTCATTACTGGGTCAGTTCACTATAGCATCCAGTTGGTATTCTGTCTCCAACTGAAGCAACCACAGAATGGGGGAGGAATGTATGATGGTCTTCTACAGCAGATCTCCCCAGATCTGACCAGAACCAGACGTGAGGTGACGGGTGGGATGACAGTGGAGGAGAAAGGTGGCCTTAAAGTCTCATTAGAATATCACTGCAACTCTGCTTACAACATGCTTGAAACCAGACATTTCTCCTTACAATAATAATAATGGCATTTATTAAGCACTTACTACGTGTCAAGCACTGTTCAAAGCACTGGGGAGGATACAAGATTATCAGGTTGTCCCGCCTGGGGCTCACAGTCTTAATCAAGTGCTCATTCAAGCTCTCATCCTATCCCGTCTGGACTACTGCATCAGCCTTCTCTCTGATCTCCCATCCTCGTGTCTCTCCCCACTTCAATCCATACTTCATGCTGCTGCCCGGATTGTCTTTGTCCAGAAACGTTCTGGGCATGTTACTCCCTTCCCCCAAAATCTCCAATGGCTACCAATCAATCTGCGCATCAGGAAGAAACTCCTCACCCTGGGCTTCAAGGCTCTCCATAACCTCGCCCCCTCCTACCTCACCTCCTTTCTCTCCTTCTACAGCCCACCCCGCACCCTCCGCTCCTCTGCTGCTAATCTCCTCACCGTACTTCGTTCTCGCCTGTCCCGCCATCGACCCCCGGCCCACGTCATCCCCTGGGCCTGGAATGCCCTCCCTCTGCCCATCCGCCAAGCTAGCTCTCTTCCTCCCTTCAAGGCCCTACTGAGAGCTCACCTCCTCCAGGAGGCCTTCCCAGACTGAGCCCCTTCCTTCCTCTCCCCCTCATCCCCCTCTCCATCCCCCCCATCTTACCTCCTTCCCTTCCCCACAGCACCTGTATATATGTATATATGTTTGTACATATTTATTACTCTATTTTACTTGTACATATCTATTCTATTTATTTTATTTTGTTAGTATGTTTGGTTTTGTTCTCTGTCTCCCCCTTTTAGACTGTGAGCCCACTGTTGGGTAGGGACTGTCTCTATATGTTGCCAACTTGTACTTCCCAAGAGCTTAGTACAGTGCTCTGCACACAGTAAGCGCTCAATAAATACGATTGATTGATTGATTGTGTTCTTTATTCAGTCAATCATATTTATTGAGCACTTTCTGTGTGCAGAGCACTGCACAAGCTCTTGGGAGAGTACAATATAACAGACCCATTCCCCATGCACAGTGAGTTTACAATCTAGAGGGACAGACAGACGTTAATATAAGTAAATAAATTGTGCCAACCAACATATACCTTCTGTACTTCTCTTTTCCCCCAAGTGGAGGCATTCTAAATTAATAGGTGGTTTGCCTCAGCCTCAGTTCTGGCTCATGGTCTTCACTCTGGGAAATGTCCAGGTTCATCTATCATGCATTATTAAATCCATTTCAGCTTTCTGCATGAGCAAACCACTAATCTCCCAGAGGGACTGGCAACTTACACTCACCAAACATTGGGGAGAAAACACACACGCACACACAAATCAGCAGCAGTAACAGAAAAGGAGAGAGAGAAAAAGAAAACATGTTAACCGTGAAACATGTAATTTCAGGTCAACCCCTGTTCAAGCAACCTTCATCAGTTGCTACGATACCAGTTTACAAGTAGGGAAAGAGTGACGATGCTGGGGTTTTATAGATGTTATTTAGCAACTTTTGCTTTCTGGCATATCTCTATGGGGGGCGGGGGGAAGAAACAGGAAAGGATCATTAGTCTGTAAGCTGCTGAAATGGCAAGTGACTGGAGATATTGACTACTTTGAGCAGTGTGGAATGGTTTGTCTGGATTGATTAAACAACTTAATCCATAGCAACCTGCTAAATTTGCAGTAAGAGCTTAAGGGAGGATTTTTCACTGTATTTAAGGAAAATAGGATATTAAACTCTTCCCTCCCTGCCTATGCTGCCTTTCTCCCTCCCTCTTCATCCTGCTTCATTCACTCTGGGAGGGCAAGCCAAACTACCTGGGGCAAAATGAGGCATGAGAGTTGAAAGGAGAAGAGGTTTGGGGGGTGTGGGGAGGATATTTTAGCAAAGTAGTGACATTCCTGCGTGATTTAAAATCTCCTTACTACTGCTTTTTTCAGCTCAACTTTGTGTGCCCAGATCCCAGTGGCACAGATTTTTGCCAGGCACTTGTTTCTTTAGACATTAATCATCTCAATGTAGATTTTCAATTGTTAGTACATGATCAGGAGTCATTTAGAGCTCAACTTTCCTGACACTAGCCATACCCCCACCCCACTCCTACCATTGGAGGGAAATCTAATTGGAGCCTACAAACTTTCAAGGTCAATTACAAATGCTGAGGTTTCAATTCTTACTCTCAGAAACTTCAAACCTCTCTTATTCCCAAGGCAAGCCTGTTTCTTTTGATAGACCCTGACCATTGCTGGGCAGGGGCAATGGGAAGAAGATGATGATGATGATGTCACCAATCAAGAATGCCATTACCATAATAATAATAATAATAATAATAATGGCATTTATTAAGCACTTACTATGTGCAAAGCACTGTTCTAAGATGATGACCAAAGTAATGATTGGATGCCTGGAAACTTTCTGAGAAACAAAAAGCACTATTTGGTGGTCCGACGATTGGGGAGGCTGAATATTTCCAAGAATGATTGTTACCTAGGAGTCCCTCAAGTTTCCAGTTGTTATGGTATTGAAGAATGACATAACAGGAAAAAGTTTTAGTGGCTTGTAGTCCAACCCCTTTCCCTCCCTCCCTTCCATAAAGCAACAAGACTCTGACATCCAGATAGCCTGCTGATATGGATGCTATTCCCTGGCCTAGAGATTCCAAAATTGCCCTCCACAGAGTCAATTGCTCTTGCACTTAAAAGACCATTACTTCTTTGTAGCCTGTGTCTACTGATACAATTAAATCAGTTTAAATTCTGCCCTTTGTAGAGCTGGAGACCAACTAGTCAGCATTCTCCTTATAATACTACTGCTAAGCAGCATGACCCAGTATAAAGAGCACAGGCTGGGGAGTCAGAGGACTTGGGTTCTAATCTCAGCCCCAAAAACAAATTTGCTGTGGGACCTCAGCAAGTCACTTAACTTCTCTGTGTCTCAGTTCCCTCATCTGCAAAATGGGGACTCAATACCTGTTCTCCCTCCTTCTAAGACTGTGAGCCCCATTTGGTACCCGTTGATCTTGTATCTACCCCAGTGCTTAGTGCAGTGCTTGGCACATAGTAAATGATGATGAGGGCACTTACTATGTGCCAAGCACTGTTCTAAGAGCCAGAGTAGATACAAGGTAATCAGGTTGCCCCATGTGGGTCTCACAGTCTTAAACTCCATTTCACAGATGAGGTAACAGGCACAGAGAAGTTAAGTGACTTGCCCAAAGTCACACAGCCGCCAAGTGGCGGAGCAGGAATTAGAACCCACGACCTCTGACTCCCAAGCCCGTGCTCTTTCCACTAAGCCATTCTGCTTCTCAACAAATACCACAATTAGTACTACTACTACCATATCTTGAAATTGTAATGTGTATTTTTTCCACAGCTCCTTCACATTAATGACCTCGTTTAATCCTTATAACATCACTAAGAGGCATAGAGGGGCAGGCATTATCTCCAGATCCAGATGAGAAAATTGAGGTCCAGAGAGGTTAAGTGATTTTCCTGAGGTCACACAGCATGCCATAGACACAACTAGCACCAGGTTTTCTGACTCCCAGACCAATGTTCTTTCCATTAGTTCTAATTATCTGCGCATCAGGCAGAAACTCCTCACCCTCGGCTTCAAGGCTGTCCATCACCTCGCCCCCTCCTACCTCACCTCCCTTCTCTCCTTCTACAGCCCACCCCGCACCCTCCGCTCCTCTGCCGCTAATCTCCTCACCGTGCCTCGTTCTCGCCTGTCCCGCCATCGACCCTCGGCGCACGTCATCCCCCAGGCCTGGAATACCCTCCCTCTGCCCATCCGCCAAGCAAGCTCTCTTCCTCCCTTCAAGGCCCTACTGAGAACTCACCTCCTCCAGGAGGCCTTCCCAGACTGAGCCCCTTCCTTCCTCTCCCCCTCGTCCCCCTCTCCATCCCCCCATCTTACCTCCTTTCCTTCCCCACAGCACCTGTATATATGTATATATGTTTGTACATATTTATTACTCTATTTTACTTGTACATATCTATTCTATTTATTTTATTTTGTTAGTATATTTGGTTTTGTTCTCTGTCTCCCCCTTTTAAACTGTGAGCCCACTGTTGGGTAGGGACTGTCTCTATATGTTGCCAACTTGTACTTCCCAAGCGCTTAGTACAGTTTTCTGCACACAGTAAGCGCTCAATAAATACAATTGATTGATAGATTGATTATACTAGCCATCTACTCACATCTCAGCTTTTGGGGATCAGTATATTTTCTGGAGGAGCTGGAATGAAGAAGTTTATAGAGTCTGGCCCAAGAGGTCCACTATGACCCCTGCATTGTGTCTAACATTTACAGGCTTGTCCAGGCCCATGTACAACAGTGGTCAAGCCTTGACCCCCTTCACCAACTCCTCCCTAAAAATTCTGAGTTCTTTTGGAACAGAGCAGAGAGATAAGCATCCAGACTGTATTCTCCCTTGCTGGGGAGTCTTTTGGCTGAAGCAGTTCAAGGGAGTTTGCCTCAAGCCAGGAATGGGGGAATTATGTTCAATGTATGACTCTTTTCTTTTACTATTTTGATTCCTTGGATTAGAACCATCCTTAAACTACAAAGGATCCTGGAGAAAGTCCTTGAAAAAATCCACACTGCCCTCTGAACTAGGGGGTTTGAACTTGGGGAATCCTTGAAGACTGGACAATCAACATGTTAGCCCATTTCTAAACTGAGTACAAGTTTAAATGAGCAGAAACTCCTTATCATCTGCTTTAAAACACTCAATCACCTTGTCCCCTCCTACTTTACCTTGCTGCTTTCCCACTACACTCCGGCCTGCACATTTGGCTCCTCTAATGCCGAGCTACTCATCCTTATACTTGGATTTGCACACTTCATTCATCCCTCCATCCCACAGCACTTGTGTCCATATCTGTAATTTATATTAATGTCTGTCTCTCTCTCTCTCTCTAGACTGTAAGCTCATTGTGGGCAGGGAATGTGCCTACCAACTCTGTTATATTATATCCTCCCTGGCTCTTAGTACGGTGCTCTGCATACAGTAAGCACTCGGAAAATATTACGGATTGATTGATAGAAATCACCTTCCCTTTTCATGGGCCTGGGAGTTAGGAGACCTGAGTTCTTGTCCTGGCTCCCCAATTTCCCTACTGTATGGCCTTGGGCAAGTCACTTCACTTTTCCATGTCTCAATTTCCTCATCTGTAAAACAGAGACGAAATTTTTCTCTCTGTACCCCATTAGGCTATGACTCTCATGTGGGAAAGCTGCAGTGCCTGATCTGCTTATCTTTTCTTATCTGCTTAGAGAAGCAGAGTGGCTCAATGGAAAGAACATGGGTTTTGGAGTCACAGGTCGTGGGTTCAAACCCTGGCTCCACCAACTGTCAGCTGTGTGACTTTGGGCAAATCATTTAACTTCTCTATGCCTCAGTTACCTCATCTGTAAAATGGGGATTAAGGCTGTGAGCCCCCCATGGGATAACCTCATCACCTTGTAACCTTCCCCAGCTCTTAGAACAGTGCTTTGCACATAGTAAGTACTTAACAAATGCCATCTTCATCATTATTATTATTATTATCAAACACTAGTTCTGAGTAAAATGCTTGGTGCAGAGTAAGGGCTAAAGAATTACCACAATTATTATCATTAGTAATAATCATTTTCTCTTTTTCCATGACAAAGGCCCTACAGGCCTTTCTCCATGTCCATTTTTTTCTGGCTATTTCCATATATCCCTGGCTACTCTCTCAGAGCCTCACGTATTTTGTGTTTTCCACATGTAACACTTATTGGCACCATTTAAACTAGTGGGAAGCCCAGAACAGCAAATATGCTGCAAAGATTTCTGGCTATTTCAATTTTTCTCTTCCTTAAGAATGTTAGTGACCTTTGTATGGAAATCAAATTTCAGGCCCTCTCTTTTTTACCTTACTACAAATATGGAGAAAAAAAATACAAAGCAATGAAATGAATACTGGAATATGGGTTTGGGTTATTCCATCTGTAGCACTGAATGCCTTCTCTAAGGACATTGCAAGTCATTCATACCTTCCTTCCAACAATCAAATTTTAACTGCCATGAATTATCTTACCAGTGAGAGATCTGGAGAGATCATTGGATCTGATACAGCAATACATTTCTTGATGCATCAGGGCCTCAGAGTCCAAGATAATAGATTCACCCTGGAAATCTTGAAAGAATCATCCTGCTTTGTGTGACTTGGAAACATAGCTGGACAGTTTCCTTGGTATTGGGGCAGGTTGAAGCAATCTTGTGACTATATTTTCACACTAGCTTCTCCAGAGAGATAGAAAAATAAACCATAAAATAAATAGGCATGATAATAACTGTGGTATTTGTTAGCACTTTCTATGTGTCAAGCACTGCACTCAGGGATGGGGTATAGCCAGGCTAGTCAGGTCTGGAATTAAGTATTTTTTTTAACTTACTTAGCAAAATGTTTCTAGGAAAGGACCAATCAATCAGTAGAATATTGATTGAAGCAGCATAGCCTAGTGGATAGAGCACAGGTCTTTAAGTTTCAATTCTGCTCTACCATTTGTCTGTTGTGTGACTTGGGCAGATCATTTCACTTCTCTGTGCCTCAGTTTCCTCATCTATCAACTGGGGACTAAGACGGTGAGCCCAATGAGGGACAAGAATGGTGTCCAGCCCGATTTGCTGGTATCAATCTCAGCACTTAATACAGTGCCTGGCTTATACCACCGTGATATACTTATCTCCTGCTATGTGCAGAACACTGTGCAAAATATTTGAGAGTATTGACAGGAAAGAAAACACTCAGAACAGTAAGCCCTGATACTTTCTTGACCCATTAGTACAGTAGTGATTACTTTACCTCCTGTGGTATATACTGAAGGACGGAAAATGGACTGAGACCCAGAACATATTTTAAAACTACTGAAAAACATCAACATCTCTTTAACATTACTTGCCTCCATAACTGGAATTCCTCTAGTGATCTTTTTGACAGTTACACTTTGATTCATTTAAATAAAATATTTTTGAAGTTGTAGGTGGTAACTACAACAAATTGAAAAATCATTCTAGGCACTGGGGTGACAAACTGTCTAATTATAATGTGATTTAGCACCTTGTGGTTATGATTCCAAGTAGTGTTACTACATCA
This sequence comes from Tachyglossus aculeatus, assembly GCF_015852505.1. Lineage (NCBI taxonomy): Eukaryota > Metazoa > Chordata > Mammalia > Monotremata > Tachyglossidae > Tachyglossus > Tachyglossus aculeatus. The sequence goes on along the minus strand of NC_052073.1, from coordinate 29,532,374 downwards.
TTATCATAGCACGTTAATGTAATTCCCTGAAATAGAGTGAATGATACGGGTCAACATTGTTTACTCTAAAGAAAATGCTGCAGAAGATGAACTGTTATGGCAGGAAGCCATCAGAAGTAGAGCATTTCCCAAGAGTTTGAGAAAGGCAACCAAGCCCTCAGAATTGGACATTTGGGAGAGGTGCCAGGAGACCTGAATTTTATTTTTGCCACCACAACTGACCCACTAACTTCCCTTAGTTTCTCCATCTGTAAATAAGGCATGTCCACTGTCCCTATAATCTATTTATTTTACTTGTACATATCTATTCTATTTATTTTATTTTGTTGATATGTTTGGTTTTGTTCTCTGTCTCCCCCTTGTAGACTGTGAGCCCACTGTTGGGTAGGGACTGTCTCTATATGTTGCCAACCTGTACTTTCCAAGCGCTTAATACAGTGCTCTGCACACAGTAAGCGCTCAATAAATATGATTGATTGATTGAATTATAGTTGATATGAGGGTTGATGGGAAATACATACCAGAGGCTTTTCAAACCCTTAAAGGGATTATAAATAAAAGGTATCCCAATTGCCAGAAAGCCAGTCAGGTACACGGGTCTCTTATAATGACCTATTTATCACTTGGCTGATTCACCATTCAAGCTTCCTAATCCCTTTGTTACTGGGTGCCGGATGGATGGACCGAAGGAGAGAAAGAGGGGGAAAGGAAAGACAAATGAGAGAGATCCAAAGCTCATGAGAGCTACAAACTCTCCTTATCAGTCACATTTGATTTTAAATGACTTTGCAGGAAGCATAGGAATGCATTTGTCTCCTTTGATGATAATCTGCAGGAATCAGAACTCAACCCCATTTCAATGCAATTTTGGCTGAGATTTCATGACAGACTGTGCCTCCTGCAAGCTGTTTTTATCTCCTTAGGAAACCATAGTTTGCAGTCCAGATAATATGAGTTAATGAGCATTAAGGGCATCTAGTTATCTTGTGATAACCATTGCCCTGGCATGTAACAACACTCGTGCCAGAATTAATGAGCAGAGGCACATACTGTATAACTCCACAGCTTGTACTGACATATGACCCACAGCCTCAGCAGCAGGAAGGGGCCCCAAAGGCTCAGTGCTTGGCAGAAGGAATAGATATTGTCTCAGGATTTGGGAATCATGGATTTGTACCCTGAATTTGACTCCTGCCTTCAGGATTGCATAAATAAATTCCAAGATGGATGATGGGTCTAAGAGGATCTGATATTATAATAATAATAGTATTTAAGCACTTACTATGTGTCAAGTACTGTTCTACGTACTGGGATAGAAGTCAATCAGGTTGGACATAGTCCCTGTCACACATGGGGTTCACACTCTTAATCCCCATTTTATAGATGAGGTGAGGCCCAGAGAAGTGAAGTGACTTGCCCAGGTCTCACAGCAAACATGTGGTGGAATTAGGATTAGAACGAAGGTCCTTCTGGCTCCCAGGCCCATGCTCTATCCGCTAAACCAAGCTACTTCTCATTCAATCAATCAATCAATCAATCAATCAATCAATCGTATTTATTGAGCGCTTACTATGTGCAGAGCACTGTACTAAGCGCTTGGGAAGTACAAATTGGCATCACATAGAGACAGTCCCTACCCGATAGTGGGCTCACAGTCTAAAAGGGGGAGACAGAGAACAGAACCAAACATACCAACAAAATAAAATAAGTAGGATAGAAATGTACAAGTAAAATAAATAAATAAATAAATAAACAGAGTAATAAATATGTACAACCATATATACACATATAAAGGTGCTGTGGGGAGGGGAAGGCGGTAAGGCGGGGGGATGGAGAGGGGGACGAGGGGGAGAGGAAAGAAGGGGCTCAGTCTGGGAAGGCCTCCTGGAGGAGGTGAGCTCTCAGCAGGGCCTTGAAGGAAGGAAGAGAGCTAGCTTGGCGGATGGGCAGAGGGAGGGCATTCCAGGCCCGGGGGATGACGTGGGCCGGGGGTCGATGGCGGGACAGGCGAGAGCGAGGTACAGTGAGGAGATTAGTGGTGGAGGAGCGGAGGGTGCGGGCTGGGCAGTAGAAGGAGAGAAGGGAGGTGAGGTAGGAGGGGGCGAGGTGATGGAGAGCCTTGAAGCCCAGGGTGAGGAGTTTCTGCCTGATGCGCAGATTGATTGGTAGCCATTGGAGGTTTTTGAGGAGGGGAGTGATATGTCCAGAGCGTTTCTGGACAAAGATAATCCGGGCAGCAGCATGAAGTATGGATTGAAGTGGAGAGAGACACGATTCAAATCCATGTTAAGTGTGGGGAGGCTAACCTGGTAAATTTTCAGATTAAGTGAGGAACTCATATGATTCGTTCCTCTCAAGGCATCTGATTCACTGGGCCTCATCCTTATGTTTCCCCTTAACCAACCTCTTGCTCTCTCCATCTTTTTTGCCTGGCCTCCCTTCATGTATCTCCCGATATTCAAGGCCCTTTTGAAATCATATTACCCCCAGGAGGCCTTCCTCAATTATCTCTCATCTCTCCACCCAACATTTCCCACATCTATCTGTCACTCAAGCACAAATATCATTTAAAAAAGCACTTGGGTACTGCCCTCCTACCTCTAGCATTTGTATTGGCCCCTTTATACTCTAGTGCTTCCTCCTACCTGTAATTTATTTTAATGTCTGCCTTCCCACTAAGATTGTAATCAATTGATCAGTCATATTATTGATCATTTACTGTGTGCAGATCATTGTACTAAACACTTGGGAACAGACTGAGATAAACAAGGTACATTGAATAGGATGGTCTTAGAGGAGTGAAGTGAGCATGCTGGGTTGTATTAGGAATTCAGTGAGTTAGGAGGGATTAAGGTGATTAAGTGTCTTGAAGCAAAGTTTCTCTTTGACCCGTAGGTGGATGGGCAACCCCTGGAGGTTCTTGAAGAGTGGGGAAACATGACCTGAGCTTTTTTTAGATAAATTATCTGGGCAGCAGAGTGAAGTGCAGACTAGAGTGGGGAGGGACAGGAGGCTGGAAGGCCAGCAAGGAGGCTGATACCAAAATCAAGGAAGGATAGAATAAATGCTTGGATCAAAGTAGTTGCACTTTGGATGGAGAGGAAATGATGGATTTTAGCAATGTTGTGAAGGTAGAACTGACAGAATTTGGTGACCGATTGAATATGTGGTTTGAATGAGAGAGGTGAGTCAAGAAAAGTGCCAAGGTTCTGGGCTTGTGAGGCAGGGAAAATGGTGGTGGGAAGATGAGTAGTTCTTTTAGGACATGTTAAGTTTGAAGTGTCAGTGGTAAATACAGTTCTTGGTAAATACGAAGTGCTTAGATAATTCTGCTATTGTCATTACCACCACCTAGGGAGCCTTTTTACCAGCACCATCCCCACCCTCTTAGAGTTCTGCTTCAGGAAATAGGGGGCTCAATCTCTGGTCACCCTTTGGAATTCATCAGATATGTTTATTAAGCACTTACTGTGAGCAGATCACTGTCCTAAGCACTTGGAAGAGTACAGTACAACAATTGGTGCACACATTCCCTGCCCACAAGGAGTTTACAGTCAAGAAGGGGAAAGAGATGTCATGAAGAAGAGGCATTCTTTGGTCCAGGCCTGAGAAAGGGCCGATTAGTATGGGGAAGAACCTAGACTCTCTCCAAACTCAAGAAATGGATGCCAGTTTGTCATGCTGTACCTGCCCCCAGATGTTCTACTCAGGACTTCTATTCATTGGTCAAAGGACCTAATGTGTGCCAACAATTAACCAACTAGACTCAGCCAACTCTGGCCAGGGCCATATAACCATTGGCTCTTGAATGACACAAATCCAAAATGAATGCTTGATTCATTAAGCTTATCATCATCACACATTTGATAACAGCTGCATTTTGTTCTCCTTCAATCAATATCATCTCTCAAGAGGCCGAAGTACATGAAAAAGAAATAGCCGGGAGGACAGTTTGCAAAAAAAAAAAAAAATCAGAGAAAGTTAAACAGATTAATTTAACACCAAATCACAAATGCTTTTCAGCCTCTCAGAAATCCAGTCACCTAGCCTGTGGTGCTAAATTTTCTCAATGGCATCAAGCAGATGAGAACTATTAATAGTCACCAGCAAAAGGCCTGGATAACAGAAATATGCACAGATACCTAATGATATTGTCAAATTCTGGAGTTTCACCTTGGCCCTGTGAATCACATGACTTGTATCATTCACTTATCCAAAAATCTTTTCCACTTCACTTTCCAAATGTATTTATTTGCCCAGTGCCTCCAGCAATCACTGTTCTGGCCTCTTGCTTCCTTTCTGAAGATTTTATTTTCAAATATCCTTCTGGAAATTCTATTTCTGTCTAATCGTTCCAGGTGTCCAAACAGAGAGGTGACCTCCAAAGAACTGTAGGACACTCACATTGTGTGTGGATTTCACTTCACTTTGGATTTCATTTCATTTTGATTTTCCCAAGATGGTTTTGAGGTACTTGGACATCTACCTTTATGCTGTCTCCCCACTCCAATATTTAATTTCTCTGATGTACTCATTAGAACAGGTAGGAAACAGTCTCAGATTAACACAATTGTTTTTCTCTGGCATCCATTATCTATATAGTTTTTCTCCTGCTCTGATAGCTTTGTATAATTCCATTTGCTTTGACACTTTACAAGCATTTAGAAATTTATCACAGATATTTAAATAATATAATTTTTAGTGGACTTATCCTTTTGTCTTGTACTGTACCACAAATGTGGTCCTATTTAGAGACAAAAAATATTCTACTGAAATAGGCTACTTATGCTAAGGAGATACCACAACATCACGTTTCAGAAAGGAAACTTTCAGCTATGTCTTGCTTACATGAAAAAAATAACAACGATGTACTTGTTTCTACTCTGAAAGTCAATTAATAGAGATGCTTGCAATTACCAAAGGTAATTAGCAAATAATTTCTTACGGAGTGGAAGAGAAATCGACCCCAAATTAACCTAACTCACCAGAATGCAATGACCTACAATATTCATATTTCCTCACCAGTGGCAGAAAATGCTGTACAGTGCTTGTGACTGCCTCTTTTCCTGCCAGTTACCATGTGGGGTGTAAGAAACTACGATAAACAAACTATGTGGGATAAAAATCGTCATTTGGGAAGAAATCTCTCCTTTGCCTGGGCGTCTCAGCTTGTGGTTTTATTCAGGACTCAAAATCTTGTTTGCTTCTTTTACCTCACTGTCTACTATCCCACTCTTATCTCCTGCTGCCTGGATCATTTTCCTAAAAGTCATTCAGTCCACATCTCCCCACTCCTCAAGAACTTCCAATAGTTGCCCATCTTCTGCAGCTTCAAACTCCTTACCATCAGTTCTAAAGCATTCAATCAGGTCTCCCACTCTCCCTTAACTCACTGATTTCCTCATACTACCCTGCCTGCACATTTTGCTCCTATTATGCCAACCTGTTCACTATACAGAGAAGCAGCATGGCTCAGTGGAAAGAGCATGGGCTTGGGAGTCAGAAGTCATGGGTTCAAATCCCTGTTCCACCAATTTTCAGCTGTGTGACTTTGGGCGTCACAAGTTCTCTGTGCTTCAGTTACCTCATCTGTAAAATGGAGATGAAGACTGTGAGCCCCACGTGGGACAATCTGATCACCTTGAATCCTCCCCAGTGCTTAGAACAGTGCTTTGCACATAGTAAGCACTTACCAAATGCCATCATTATTATTATACCTTGATTTCATTGCCAATCCCTTGTCTGTGTCCTCCCTCTGGGCTGGAACACCCTATCCCTTCATAGGCAGGAGACAATCACTCTCCCCTACTTCAATGCCATAAAAAAAATCACATCATCTCCATGAGACCATTTCTTAACTAAGCCTTCATTTCCACTACTCCTTCTCCCTTCTGTATTGCCCATACACTTAAATCCAAACCCTTTAAATACTTGATATTCACTCTTCTCTCAGCCCCATAGCACATATTTGCATATCTGTAATATATTTTCACGTCTATCTCCCCTTCTAAGTCTGTAAGCTTACTCTGTGGGCTGGGACTGAGTCTACCAACTCTGTTTTAGTGTACACTCCCAAGCACCCAGTAAACCTTCAATACCACCATTGATTGATTGATTCTTGGTAATCGGTAACTGCAGCCTCAAAGGAGGGGGCTATTACTGTCAGGCAATGCAGACCTGGAATCAATCAATAATACTGAGATGTTACTCAGTGCAGAACACTGTTCTATGTGCTAGGGCGAGTGCAACAGATTTAGTAGATGTCTTTATCCTCAAGGAGCACACAGTCTAGCCAATCATCTGTATTGTGTCAATTCTGTGCTTGAAGGATGTGATGGAGCTAGTTCTCTTACACCTAGCATGTTGCCTGAAATGTTCTTTGGCAAGATTTCAAAAACAGCAGAAGAGCAGCAGGTTATTGGACTCTGGACCTAAAGAACTAAAGATCTTCAGAGCTATTGCGTTGTCCACCTTTCATTACGGCTGCAAGACGTGGTCCCCAAATCTGGCTCCTTGAGCAATTCCATCAGCAACATTTATGGGCTATACTCAATATTAGAGAAGGAACATGGCCTAGTAGAATGATAACGGACCTGCGAGTTAAGAGGACCTGGGTCCTAATCCCGGCTTCGTCAATTGCTTGCTGTGTGACCTCAAGCAAATCACTTAACTTCTCTATGCCTCAGTTTCCCCAACCGTAAAATGAGGATTCAATACCTGTTCTCCCTTCTACTTAGACTTTGAGCCTAATGTGGAACAGGAACTGTGTGACCTAATTAACTTGTACGCACCTCACTGTTTAGAAGTGTTTGACACATAGTAAGTGCTTAAAAAATACCATTAAAAAACACATCGAATGCCAAGCCAGATCATTAACAATGAAGCTCTGGAATGAAGTCAGTGTCATTGCATTGAAGTTGCACTCATCTCAACACAGTTATTCTGGGTGGGACACACAAGTAGAATAAATGACAGCAAGATACCCCACCAGCTACTGTGTGGAGATGTGAAATTGGGAAATAAAGGAAGGAGTATAGTGTACTCTCCCTAGCACTTAGAATGATGCTTTTCAACAGTAAGCACTCAATAAATACCATTGATGATGATCTCAGCCTAAAACCAAGGATCATTTGCCAAGGATAAACCAGTGTGGTACACGTCTATCAAGAAAGGAGTGGCTTTTTTCAAGCAAAAGCTTCCTGAGCAATGAGAAAGCTAGAAGCAAAAAAGGAATCAACAGCAGGAACTGCAGGCAACAAAAGACAAGGGGCATCTTTTTTGGGGGTACAATGTGGCTAGAATTGCAAGGCCCTCCTGCACTGCTCTTTTCAGTCACATAGACATTATATAGGTGTTACATATATATATATATATATATATATACACATATAGTGTGTGTGTGTGTGTGTGTGTGTGTGTGTGTGTGAGAGAGAGAGAGAGAGAGAGAGAGAGAGAGAGAGAGAGAGAGAGAAACATCAGGACTTATATATTAGTAAAAGAAGATGTTTTCCACTTTTCTGTTAATGTCCAGAAGAAACAGAACAAATGTATTTGTTAAGCACTTATGTGTCAAACACTAAACTGGCAGTTGGGTAGATACAATATAATAAAATTGGACACAGCTCGACTCAAATGGGGCTCACAGTCTAAGCAGGAAGGAGAACAGGTATTGTGAGCAGAGTGTTCCTCTTAAGAGAACAGCTGGATAGCTTTCACAGTGGTCTCAAGGTTGCCCCAAACTTTTTGCAGCCTAACTCAAGTTCAAATTATGTGGTAGGCAGAGCTGAGGAATTTGAAGTTCCTTCCAAGTGTGGAAATATACTCCTGGAAAATGTCCAACTCTAAAACTCTGATCGGAATTCATCTTTCATTGTTATTCTTCATATAAACAGGCAAGAGATAGGAGAGATGATGGGTTGTATCCCAATGGTGTTTTGACAGAAACAAGTACATCAGTGAGGATGGAGCTGTCAGTTTGCGTTTTATCTTTTCCCCAAAGAATTAGGCTATTGCTAAGGTGCTATTTTTACTTCATCTTCCTTCTTTCATGGTTGAATCACAAATTATATATTTTATTAGATTATAAAATAGCTTAGATTACATAGAAGCAGATGTTTGTCCTATGCAAAATTACCTTTATTAAATAAAAAGGAGACTAGCGATGCATTTATTATGTTACGGGCACGATAATTTGGTTACACCTCAAGATTTCTTGTATTAACGTGCTATATGTTTCAGAAATAGTTTGACTATATGTTAAAGAGAAATTTCTCAAAAATTAGAAAACAGGAGCTCAGTTGCCTACTATCCTATAAATCCTTTAGGTCTGAAACTTATCTAGGAAAATTGAAAGCTTAATAAGCTTTCTTCATTGAAACTAGTAGCTTTTAAAGCATTTCTAAAATCTTAAATATGCTGCAGAGCAGAAAATAATATTCTTTTTTGTTTTGGACTACTGTAAGATAACTTCAGCATTCTTTTCTATTAATGATTTTTTTTCCATTCTTTTTGGTGATGTATGCATTTCACCTCATTTCCCCCCAATGTTTCATTTTTCATTGATATCCTTAGCCATTTGACTCAAATGTAGATCTTGACTTAAAAAAAAAATTCTTTATAATGTCAAAGCAGCCTGCTTGCACTGATGTGCTTTCCTCAAGCTTTACCTTTTCTGTTAGAAAAAAACAGTTGAGTCATTGTCAGCTTTTGGATCCCATTTAGTTTCATAAGGGAAACTTCATCCTTGCTAATGGAGGAATGTCCGTCTGACTTTTCCAGAAGACTTTGGTGGATAATCTGGAAGAGAAGGGAAACCCTAAAATACATTGGGGGGGGTGTGTGTGTGTGTGTGTGTGTGTGTGTGTGTGTGTGTGTGTGTGTGTGTGTGTGTGTGTGTGTGTGTGTGTGTGTGTGTGTGTGTGTGTGTGTGTGTGTGTGTGTGTGTATGTGTTGTGGTTGGGGGCATAGGGAAGTGAGCAGCAGAGAATCACAGGTAGAAAATGTCTATCTCTTCAGAACCACAACCCCATTTTGTTTTCTAATCTTGTCCTCTAGACTGTAAGCTCATTGTGGGCAGGGAACATGTCTACCAACTCTGTTATCTCGGTATATCATACTCTCCCAAGCAGTTAATAAAGTCCTCTACACACAGTAGCAGCTCAAGAAATAAAATTGATTTTCTCAGAAGACGACATCAAGTCAAACAGGCATTAGTCTGTTTTTGTGAGCTCTTTTTGTAAGACTCAAGAGAAAAGTTCAAAAGTGAATCATAGCTCTTTTGACAAAAGGCAACAAGATCTCTTTCTGGGTGCCATCCTCTTTTTTAAAAATGGCATTTGTTAAGCCTTCAGTATGCACCAAGAACTGTTGTGAGCATTGGTATAGATACAAGTTAGACACAGTCCCTGTTCCACATGGGGATCCCAGTCCAAATATGAGGGAGAACAGGTGTTGAATCCTCATTTGAGAATTGAGGAAACTGAGGCACACAGAAGTGAAGTGACTTGCCCAAGGTCACTCAGCAGGCAAGTGGCAAAGGCAGGATTAGAACCCAAATCTGCTGACTTCCAGGCCTGTGCTCTATTCATTCATTCAATCGTATTTATTGAGCACTTACTGTGTGCAGAGCACTGTACTAAGCGATTGGGAAGTAGAAATTGGCAACATATAGAGACGGTCCCTACCCAACAAGGGGCTCACAGTCTAGAAGGGGGAGACAGACAACAAAAACAAAACGTGGACAGGTGTCAAGTAATCAGAATAAATAGAAATAAAGCTAGATGCACATCATTAACAAATAGTATTTCTATTTATGTACAAAATAAATAGAGTAATAAATCTGTACAAACATATATACAGGTGCTGTGGGGAGGGGAAGGAGGTAGGGCAGGGGGGATGGGGAGGAGGAGAGGAAAAAGGGGGCTCGGTCTGGGAAGGCCTCCTGGAGGAGGTGAGCTCTGCTCTATCCACAAGGCCATGCTGCTTCTCTCTGCTTTTTACCGGACCATGGGTGAGAGGCATTAAGTGTTAACCTAGACCTCAGGGCTCAGTGTATTCCATTTATATCACACTGTGTTTTGCAGACTTCTGATGCAACTCTACTGAGCTGATATTTTGAATAAAACCTAATATAAACCTGGTTTGAATAGATACAGTGATTTTCAGCCAAGACCCCTGAAACATTATAGGATCAATAAAGTAAAAAAAAAAGATGATCTCCTTTTTTCTCAGGCCCAGTTTTGGATTCAGTCAATGAATGGTACTTATTAAGCACTTACTGTGTGCAAATCACTGTACCAAGCATTTGAATCATTTTCTTTTCTTCACAATGAGAAGACGAGATTCTCCAGGGTGAGAATTTAACAGGCATAACTCGACTAACAAAGCAGGTCTAATGCCCCCTGTACATGAAAGGGAATCCAGGCTGGTGGAAGACAGCAAGGGATGACGACGACTGTAATAATAATAATAATAGTATTTTGAAACACTGTGTGTCAAGCACTGCTCTAAACACTGGGCTAGATACAAGTTGCTCAGGTCAGTCCCTGTCCCACATGGGAGCTCATGGAATAGGAGGCAGAAGAAGTACTGAATCCCCAGTTTTGAGATGAGGAAACTGAGGCACAGAGAAATTAAGGAACTCAACCAAGGTCATGCAGCAGGCAAGTGGCAGAACTGGAATCAGTTCCTATGATTTTCAGCTCTCCGCTCTTTCCGCTAGTCCACACTGCTATGGTGCTTTGAGACCCTCAGAGAAGCAGCGTGGCTCAGTGGAATGAGCCCGGGCTTGGGAGTCAAAGGTTGTGGGTTCTAATCCCAGCTCTGCCATTTCTCAGCTGTGTGACTTTGGGCAAGTCACTTCACTTCTCTGTGCCTCAGTTCCCTCATCTGTAAAATGGGAATGAAGACTGTGAGCCCCACGTGGGACAACCTTGATGACCTTGTATCCCCCCACCCCAGTGCTTAGAACAGTGCTTGGCACATAGTAAGTGCTTAACAAATACCAACATTATTATTATCCTCCATGTGAGAGCTGAATGTCCTATCTCCCAAACAGGGCAGACTGAGGCACTGGGAGGGAAATACTGTAAGAAGCTGGGCTTTTCCTTCTACCTCCTTGACTGCTCTCCATACTTGAGACAGTAAGCTCCCTGTGGGCAGGGAACATGTCTGCAAACTCTGTTATACTGTACTCTCCCAAACACTTAATACAGTGTTCTGCACACAATAAGTGCTCAATAAATACAACTGATTAATTGACTGCTTCTTCCAAATCTTATGCACTGGCTCTGCTTCTGATTCTCTTCCAATCTTTATGGGCATCTCAGAAGGTTCTGTTCTGGGTCTCCTACTTTTCTCTCTTACACCCACTCTCTCGTGGAGCTCATCTGCTCCCATCATTTATTAATTTATAGATAACTCCATATCCACCTGACATTTTTGCTTCTCTGCCATCCTACATTTATTCTTGCCTCCACCTATAACAATCTCAAAATGGTTAGAACTGAATTCCCTGTTTTCGCTTTTCTAACCCACTCCTCTTCCCATCACCCTAACTTTCCCAACTCAATCAATGCCAGTCAACATCAGGTGTGAGCTTCCTAAAATCACCCCTTCCCCTCCTCCTTTCAGCTCCCTCTTCAACTCTCCCATCCTTCCCAGTAGTATTTCTAGAGGAGATCTGCCTCTACTCAAAATCCACACCCTTTATCTGAGCATTCGACCCCATTCCTTCACACCTTATCAAAACTCTTGCCCCCGTCCTTCCGTAACCACCATTTCACCTGTTTGATCTCCAGTGTCTTCTTCCCCATGGCTTTTAAACGTGCCCATGTCTCCCCTATCCTAATCCCCCACCCCTTTGACCCTACAGCTCCCCCCAGTTATCTCCCCATCTCTCTCCTACCATTCCTATTCAAACTCCTTTAGCAAGTTGTCTGCACCCACTGTCTCAAATTCCTCTCCTCCAATTCTCTCCTTGACCCCCTCCAATCTGGTTTTCAACCCCTTCACTCCACCTAAACTGCCCTCTTAAAGGTCACCAATGATCTCTTTCTTGACAAGTCCAATGCCATCTACTCCATCCTAATCCTCCTCAACCTCTCAGCTACCTCTGACACTGTAGACCAACCCCTTCTCCTGGAAATGTTATCCAACCTTGGATTCACTGACTGTCCTCTCTTGTTTCTCCTCATCTCTCTGGTCGTTCATTCTCAGTCTCCTCTGTGGGCTCCTCCTCTGCCTCCCACCCACTAACTCTGGGGTCCCTCAAGGTTCAGTTCTGGGTCCTTTTCTATTGTCCCTCTACACCCACTCCCTTCGAGAACTCATTCATTCCCATGACTTCAACTACTACCTCTATGTGAATGATACCCAAATTAACATCTCCAGCTCTTATCTCTCTCCCTCTCTGCAGTCTCACATTTCCTCTTGCCTTCAAGACACTGCTACTTGCATGTCCTCCTGTCACCTCAAGCTTAACAGGCCCAAAACAGAGCTCCTTATCTTCCCACCCAAACTGTGTCCTCCCTTTGACTTTCCCATCACTCTGTGCCTAAGGTCACAGAGCAGACAAGTGAGACTGTGAGCCCATTGTGGGACAGGCACTGTGTCCAAACTGATTAGCTTGTACCTACTCCAGAGAGCAAGAGAAAGAAAGAGAAAGAAAGTGAGAGAGAGAGAGAAGGGGGGGGGGGGGGGAGAGAGAGAAAAAAAAAAAGACAGAATTCATCACATGATGGATCTGGCCAGCACTCTGCTGCATGAATGGCTGCTGGGATCTGTCCATACCTGTGATCTCACTGCAGCACTAAGGATAAAGTCAGTGAAATGCTACTAGTTAGAGAATGGGTGAATCCAGATGATTTTTCCTTTTGTTTATTAGATGCAAAGGGCATTGGGGGGAAATTAAAATAAACACAGAAAGATATTCCAAGGACTAATGGGAAAACTGTGTCCTAGGTGTAGACATATTGTTTACATTTGCAGCTTTCTGCACTCAGGCCCGATCAATGAAATGCCTGGGATTGGCAGAAAGCTATACGTGGAAATTTTGTCTGAGTTCATGAAAAAACATGCAGGCACTGTACTAAGCACTGGAGTAGATACAATATAATCAGGTCAGACACAGTCCAGGTCCCACATGGGGCTCACACTCTTAATAAGAGAAGCAGCATGGCTCAATGGAAAGAGCACGGGCTTTAGAGTCAGAGGTCATGGGTTCAAACCTCTGCTCCGCCAATTGTCAGCTGTGTGACTTTGGGCAAGTTACTTAACTTCTCTGTGCCTCAGTTCTCTCATCTGTAAAATGGGGTTGAAAATTATGAGCCCCCCGTGGGACAACCTGATCACCTTGTAACCTCCTGAGTGCTTAGAACAGTGCTTTGCACACAGTAAGTGCTTAATAAATACCATCTATTATTATTATTAATCCCCATTTTACAGATAAGGTAACCTGAGGCACAGAGAAGTTAAATGGCTTTCATTCACTCATTTAGACAGTATTTATTGAGTGCTTACTGTGTGCAAAGCACTGTATTAAGTGCTTGGGAGAGTACAATGTAACAACAAACAGACATATTCCTGCCCAAGATGAGTCCAAGGTCATAGAGCAGAAAGTGGAAGACCTGGGTTTAGAACCCAGGTCCTTCTGACTTAACAGGCCCATGTTCTATCTTATAGACTATGGGGCTTCTTCAATAAATATGTTCACATTGACCCTGAATGAACACGCAGTCTTATTCCTGCTTTCTCAAAGATTTGTCTTTTTGTTTTGCCAAATTACCAGCTCACCTACTTAGCAGCTGCTCTCCTGATATTTTGTCAAAACTGCATGTTATACACACACAATATTGGTCACTGGCATTTCTGCATCTGGTTGGGGCTAATCAAATCACCTAGAGATTTAGGTAAGAATATATGTTTCATCAATTTTAATTGCTAAAAAAAAATTCTGATAGTCCTTTCAGTTTACCTAAAGATATTCAACCCTAAATTTCGGAAATAATAGAGAACAGATGGTAGGGATATTTGTGTCTCTTGTTTTTTTTTTTTTTTTTTTTTAACAAACCTATCAAAGGAAAGTTTTAATTTCAAAATTAATTTTTTTCTATTACTATTTTGCAGAAAAATGTCTAGCATTGGAAAAAACATCTTCACAGCACCTAACTTGACCTTTTGCAAACAGCAGCATTGAAACTAAGTTTACAAAAACTAAAAGATCTCCTCCAAAAGTTTCTATAATAAACATGATGCACTTGGTGTACAAAAACATTTCAGATTCTGGGAGGTAAGAAAATGAAGCATAGTCTGGGGAGTGGAGTACAACACTGGGCTTTTTCTCTGTCCATTGGCACTGACTGGTATAATGTCATTTATACATGAGATGTTGAATTCAGTGAGCCAGCAAGTACATGAGAATTAACTGCCTAGGCCAGGTATCACAGGGAGAGAACTCAGGTCCTCTGACTCCCAGGCCTGTGCTCTTAATAATAATAATAATTATGACATTAAGCATTTACTATGTGCCAGGCACTGTACTAAGTGCTGGTGTGGATATGGGCAAATTGGGTTGGACAGAGCCCCTGTCCTTCTTGGGGCTTGCACTCTCGATCCCCATTTCACTGATGAGGTAACTCAGGGACAGAGAAGTGAAGTGATTTGCCCAAAGTCATGCAACAGAAAAGTGGTGGAGTCAGTATTAGACTTAGAACCCACGACCTTCTAGCTCCCAGGCCTGTGCTCCTACATCTAGGCCATGCTGCTTCTCTGAGTAAAATTATTACTGAATAAAATTGAATGAAACATAATGAAACAGACTCTTCTAGAAGTAGAAGTCAGGAGAATGATGCCTGGGGTTTCCTCTTAATTTTTTTAATGCATTTGTTAAGCACTCACTATGGTGACAGGAAAACAATCAATCCATCAACTGTATTTATTAGTGCTTATGGTGTGCAGAGCACTGTGCTAATAATAATAACAGCATTTGTTAAGCGCTTAGTATGTGCAAAGCACTGCTCTAAGTGCTGGGGGGGGGGGGAAACAAAGTGATCAGATTGTCCCACGTGGGGCTCACAGTCTTAATCCCCATTTTACAGATGAGGTAAATGAGGTCCAGAGAAGTTAAGTGACTTGCCCAAGGTCACACAGCAGACATGTGGTGGGGTAGGGATTAGAACCCATGACCTCTGACTACCAAACCCGTGCTCTTTCCACTGAGCCATGCTGCTTCTCTACATACTAAGTACTTGGGAGAATACAGGCATTGTACTAAACACAGTGCATGTCCCATATGGGGCTGACAGTCTCAATCCCTATTTTACAAATGAGATAACTGAGGCAAGGAGTAGTGAAGTGACTTGACCAAGGTCACACAGCAGACAAGTGGCAGATCTAGGACTAGAACCCAGGTTCTGTGAATCCTAGGCCTGTGCTCTTACCACTAGGCCATGCACCTTCCCCTTTCATACTCAAGGGGAGAAAGGAAGACTGTAGCTACTTTAACAAAGACTTGAAACCCACCTGGCAACCATGTGCAACCCAACACAAATTTCACTGATAATATTACTACTTATAATAATAATAATAATTGTGACTTTTTTAGCACTTTCTATGTTCCAGGCACTGTGTCTCATTTTACAGATGATAAAACTGAGGCACAGAGAAGTTAAGTGACTTACCCAAGGTCACACAGCAGACAAGTGGTGGAGCTGGGATCAGAACCAGGTTCCTACTGTCTCCCATTCATTCATTCAATCGTACTTACTGAGTGCTTACTGTATGCAGAACACTGTACTAAGTGCTTGGGAGAGTACAGTGTAACAAACAAGCACATTCCCTGCCCATCCTGAGCTTTGAGTCTAGAGGCAGGCCCGTGATCCATCCACTAGGCTTGCTGCTTCCCCTAGAAATTGTGTATGTCCCGTGTTTGCTCCCGTTGCTCTCTTCCAAGTGCTTAGTACAGTGCTTCACCCTCAGTAGGCACTCAATAAATGCCACTAATTGCCTGATTTCACAGGATGAGACATCTGAGGACAATGGGAGAGAACAGAATACTCTAGCAAGGACTGCACAGAGGGCTGAAATAGGGCAAATGTAAACTGTAAGCCCCCTCTAGACTGTACATTCTCTGTTCTATTCTAGTCTCCCTAGTTCTTAATATAGTGCCCTCTCACAGTAAATACTCAGTAAGTATGACTGAGTGATTAATAAGGTACCTCTAGGTGTAATAATAATATAATAATGGCATTTATTAAGCACTTACTATGTGCAAAGCACTGTTCTAAGTGCTGGGGAGGTTACAAGGTGATCAGGTTGTCCCACGGGGGGCTCACGGTCTTAATCCCCATTTTGCAGATGAGATAACTGAGGCCCAGAGAAATAAGGTTACTTGCCCAAAGTCACACAGCTGACAATTGGCGGAGCTGGGATTTGAACCCATGACCTCTGACTCCAAAGCCCACGCCCTTTCCACTGAGCCACGCTGCTTCTCTTAAGGTATGGCGAAGTACAACCTCAAATAATATAGCATAGCGGCAGATGGACGGAACTACAAAGTTTTCCAATTGGCCACACACTCACAGACTGAAACGAGTAACCTGCGTTGACATTGAAGATAAAGCCATGAATCAAAATTGAGTCAATATGTGGGACGGGGGCTGTGCCCGGTCTGATGAAGTTGTACCTACCCCAGAATTTAGAACAGTGTTTGACACCTAGTAAATGCTTATCATATAATAATGACAATAATGATGGCATAGTGGATAGAGCACAGGCCTAGGTGTCAGAAGGTCATGGGTTCTAATCCCAGCTCCACCACTTGTCTGCTGTGTGACCTTTGGAAAGTCACTTCACTTCTCTGGGCCTGTTACCTCACCTGTAAAATGGGGATTGAGATTATGAGCCCCATGTGGGACAAGGACTGTGCCCAACCTGATTTGCTTGTATCCATCCCAGCGTTTAGTAGGGTGCCTTGCACAAAGTAAGCGCTAAACAATTGCCACAGTTATTATTATTATTAATGATGAGAATAATAATGATAATGCTGGGGAGGCCCTCCCCTTGCTCTACCCACCTCGCTCCCCCCAACAGCACTTGTGTATATATGTACATATTTATAACTCTATATTAATGATGTGCGTATATCTATAATTCTGTTTATTTCTATTGATGCTACTGATGTCTGTTTACTTGTTTTGATGCCTGTCTCTCCCCTTCTATACTGTGAGCCCATTGTGGTCAGGGATTGTCTCTATTTGCTGCTGAATTGTACTTTCCAAGCACTTAGTACAGTGCTCTGCACACAGTAAGTGTTCAATAAATACATCTGAATGAATGAATGAATAATATTTTAAATTAAGATAAAGCCTAATTTGTTTTTAAATCAACATCTCTACCTCCCCAGTTAGACCTATTGATCTGAAAGTCAAATATTAGGGTATAGCTCGTGTTATATTGTACTCTCCCAAGCTCTGCACACAGTAAGTGCCCAATAAATTCATTCATTTATTCAGTCATATTTATTGAGTGCTTTCTGTGTGCAGTGTAGTGTACTAAGAGCTTGGAAAGTACAATTTGGCAACAGAGACAATCCCTACCCAACAACGAGCTCACAGTCTAGAATG
Organism: Tachyglossus aculeatus; assembly: GCF_015852505.1. Classification (NCBI taxonomy): domain Eukaryota; kingdom Metazoa; phylum Chordata; class Mammalia; order Monotremata; family Tachyglossidae; genus Tachyglossus; species Tachyglossus aculeatus. The sequence continues at coordinate 29,514,753 of NC_052073.1, read as the reverse complement.
GGGGAGACAGAATATAACTGAATCATAAATATAACAATCATAAATAACAGAATCTTGTAACAGAATCATAAATATGATTGATTGATTGATTGATGGAAGACACTGTCATTACTCAATAGGTTAAAGGAGGAGCCAAAATCCGGTTTAGGTTGAGAGGGACAGTTTGATAAAATAAGATACCACTTCCTCACTGATATACTATGCTGATCCTGCCACAAGAAGTAACTGCTAGTTGAACGGCGGTGCTCAGGGCTTGGCCTCAGGGCTGAGATTCTGTTAGAGAAGACAGACACATGACACCCACAGATCCAGAGGCAGCCTCTAGGCAGCCAGGCTGGGAAATCCCTCAGACCCTCAAGGCCATACTTCACAGGCTACCAGGGATGGAGGGATTTTTGTGTTCTTCTACCTTGTCTGGAAGACAAAAAAAATCAGTAGAAATCCAGTCGTGTGTGTGTGTGTGTGTGTGTGTGTGTGTGTGTGTGTGTGTGTTGTGTGCACGTACTCACAACAATAACCCAGACTTCTAACTGGCTCAAACCAGACAAAACTGCCTCAGGCAGTCCTGTATATGTAAGATGCCAAAGAGATGAAGGGAGGGGTGTTGTAGGTGTGGAGAGTGGGATGGAAGGGAGGGGGAGACTTTACTATTCAAATAGGATGAAATATTCTTTCTCTCTGTGGGCTTCTCTTCTATCAGTCTTCTAACAGGTAGTGCACACCTTTCTTTTCTAAAATTTGATCTGAGAAAACCAAAGAGAATCCATGGCAATAGCGGAAAATGCATTGCAACAAACTACAGGGTCATATTTCCGAATAAACAACCACGGCTGTCTACAGAGAGCCTAGCAACAACAAAACCTTATCAGGTTCTTCTTGCCTGAACAGTATCCCATTACCAAACACTGTAAACAGTGTTGATTTTTTTTTACAAGAAACAAGATGACCTAGGTCTTGACAAAACAAATTCTAATTTGTTCTGAATCCCACAGGAAGAGAATCCTCAAGGAACTGAAGAGGGAACTTGATCTCACCTGTGATGATACTTTCAACCCTGAGGAAAGGAGCATGTTGCTTTCCTGACCTGGCCAGTACCGCTCTGGGTACCACTGGGAACTCAGCCGCAACTATGATTGCCGAGTGGTTGGAGAGATTGTTAGAAACAATCTCTGTTAATAAATCCACAACCTTCCTTTGAAGACAGTTCTATCAGTGGTATTGATTGAGCATTTACAGTGTGCAGAGCACTCTACTAAGCACCTGTGGGAGTGCAAGACAACAGAGATGATAGACATGTTCCATGCCCCCAAGGTGCTTACAGTCTGGGGCAGGGAGAGAAACATGAATATACATTACAGATCTGTACATATGTGCAATGGGGCTGAGGGTGGGGGAATATCAAGTGCTTCAAGGATGCAGAGCCAAGTGCAAGAGTGATGCAGAAGGGAGAGGGAGTAGGGGAAAAGAGGGCTTAGTCAGGGAAGGCTTCTTGAAGGAGATGTGATTTTAATAAGGCTTTGAAGGTGGGGAGAGTAATGGTCTGTTGTATAAGGAGGAGGAGGGAGTTTCCAGCCAGAGGGAGGACATGGGTAAGGGCTTGGCAGTGAGATGGATGAAACCAAGGTAAAGTGAGCAGTAACTACAAGTTGTAGTGAGTGACAATATCTTATTTTTGCTTCCAAAATAGAACTGGAAAATAGAACCCAGTCCAAAAGACCAGTTCCCCTAAGTCTCCTCTCAATGCTCTAGTGAACTGTTCAGGGTTCAACTCCTGACCTAAAGCTACTGGGCTGTAATAATAATAATAATAATTATAGTTATGGTATTAAGTGCTTACTGCATGCCATGCACTGTTCTAAGCACTGGGTAGATACAAATTTAGTAGGTTGGACACAGCCCCTGTACCACATGGGGCTCACACTCTTAATCCCCATTTTATAGATGAAGTAACTGAGGCCCAGAGAAGGGAAGTGACTTGTCCAAGGTCACACAGCAGATATGTGGTGAGGCTGGGATTAGAACCCACATCCTTCCGGCTCCTAGGCCCAGGCTCTATCCACTAAGCCGTGGCCTTGGCCCTCTAAATGGGCTCCAACAGAAGAGGCTGCTAAAGGGAGACAGGAGTATTGTTATCCATGGTTAATTGTGTGGCCATAAAAGAGAACCATCTCCCTAACTTCAGCTGGTGAGCAGCTAAATCCCTACTGAACTGGAATCCATTGCACTTTGATTTGTAGACAGAGACGCCATCCTTGGTCTAATAGTCTACCTGGTCGATCTTGTAAATGCTTTGCTTTTCCCACTTGTCACAAGGTGTGATCTGCGACAAAGCAGAAAAGTGTGCATTGTCCAGTTGCTCACTGAACATGTTTTAAGACCCTACCCACTCCGCAATCACTGGTATTCCTGTTTCTCTGCCTAACTAGGAGGGAGTCAGACAAGAGGTATTTTAGAAAACTTCAATTCTGAATGGGCTGTTACCCGGGGGCCACTGGGTACAGTGGGCCAGCCTCAGAATAACAGCAGCAAAATACCCACAATGGTCATCCCTGCAACTGCTCAAGGAGAAGGTCCACACTTATTAACACCTAAACAAAGATCCCTAGAAAAGCATTACTGCAGACTCTCAAGAAGAGGGGAGGAATCAGTACTGTTTGCATCACCAGTAGTGGAATATTCTGTGAGATTCCTGGATTCCCTTGGAGAAAAGATTACCTGAGATGTTACCACACAATATCAGCAAAGGAAAGGAGGAACCTGCTCACTCTGGAGGACTCTTTATTGGATAGGAACTAAAGGGAGGATTCTGGGAAGTATTTGGGAGTTTGGATTTTTTTTAAATGGTATTTGTTAAGCACTTACTATGTTCCAGTCTCTATACTAAACCCTGGGGCATAATGCCTTCAAATCTCTCATGGGAAACAGTCTAAATTAAGAAGCGTTTCATGACTAATCAGGTGGGACACAGTCCATGTCTCATGTGGAGTTCACAGTCTTAATCCCTATTTGAAGGTTGAGGCACAGAGAAGTGATTTGCCCAAGGTCACACACTAGACAAGTTGCAGAGCCGGGATTAGAACCCAAGTCCTTTGACACCCAGACCGGTGCTCTATCCACTAAACTACACCGCTTCTTGATTTAGCAATGTATAGATGCTACTGCATCGCTGTGACCTTCGGAAATTCCAAACATGGAAGTTTATGATGACCACGATGCTTGAAGTTAGAGGAAAAAACATTTCTAAATTTGGACTAACTTCGATTCAAACTCAAAACTCCCCGCAGTTTGGACATCCAAACTCCAGCTAATGTGCTATATATTACATATAATATATATAACAATACATATTATAAGCCCCTCTCAGGGTTGAACCTGGAGAGTTTCCCGGACTCTACCAGTCTTGACTAAGGGAGGGAGAGCCAAGCAGAGACAAAGCCATTCCACTCTTAGCTTTGGCAGTGGCTAGTGAGTGGGAGGCAATATGCTATGAGTCAAATCTCACCTCTGCTGTGCAGCAGCATTATGGGAAAGAGTCAAGGGCAGAGGCTCAAGTTTACTGTGCGGACAGAGGCAATGGTAAGCCACTTCAGTAGTTTTACCAAGAAAACTCAGTGGATACACTACCAGAACTGCAGATGGAGATGGGGCATTCTGGGGGACATGTTGTCCATGTAGACAACAGATGATAAGAGCATACACCATTATATTCTGCTGCTTCGCCTGTTATTTTAATTCCTGTCTCCTCCAATAGACTGAAACCTTCTTGGGGACAGGGACTTCTCCCAACTCTATTGTATTTTTCCAAGTGCTTAATACAGTGCTCTGCACTTGGCAAGTTCTCAATAAATATCACTGATTGATTTAATCACTTGGCAGTTTCAAGCCCCTTAGGACATGATTAAACAGAACTCAAAGAAAGGCACTCAGAATTGGAAATGTTGGACACAGTAATCCATTCTCCAGCTGTATCCAACCAGGCTGTTTAAGATCTTTCATCTATCTAGGTGGAGGAGAGGGAGTATGATTGATCCACTGATAAGGGTCATTCTGATTTAGGAGAGAGATAGGGTGTTGTGAGGAGGGGAGGAGAAGGGTGAGGAAGTGATGTAGAAAAGCAGCCATTCACTGAAAAGTTCTGTGGGTCCATGGGTCTCCTTCATGCTTTCAAAGTCCTACACCCTATGGGATTTTTGTTCCACTAGCCTGACTGTTGAGGCCTCATCTCCTGTCAGTGGTAATTCACTACTGTGGAGTAAGGATTAGGTTCTTTAGGCGGGTAGGGAGAAGAGAGAGGGGTGGGGAGAGAAAGAGCCAGAGGTCTGAGAATAGAAATTCAGAGAAAATCCACTCTTCATCATTCCACCCCAGTTGGAAAGCACAAGCCAGAGAATTTGGGAGATAACAACAACAGGCTTTGGGAGAAACAGCCCCACTGTCAGAAGCAATTTCTGAAACCACAAGTCATCACAGATCCTCTACCAATAACCAGACCACTGAACCGGTTGTCAATTCATTCAAAGTTTGCTTATTATAAAAAACAATAGGTGGTCCAGAATCAGCAACACAGGGTCCCCAGTTGTTTCCACAGCCAACTCTATTCCCACTTCTCAACTGGTCAGCTCAGCAGCAAGCCCCAGCCACTCACTGACCTAGTGACGATTTCAAACCATGTGTCAGTCCCAACCAACATGTTGCCTAACAAACCCCTTACACGTGCCTTCGCCTTTCTTTTTCCTCACCCAGCTCACCCGGTAAATCAGAATATACTGCAAATGGCTACAGGGAGGGACAATCCTATCCCAGCTTCTCGCTGGCTGTGTTGTACAAGTACTTATTTTCAGTTTAAAGCTAAGCCATGAAACATGCTTCTTAATTTAGACTGTTTCCCATGAGAGATTCCAAGGTATTACGCTGAAAGATCAATTCCTTTTTGTTTCCGTGCAGAATGTCTTCCAGAACAGTAATAAATGCTGCAGAGCCCAATATCCTTCATGGCGAGTGAAGCAGCAATGATAGCTGTAATGACAGGTGATAGGTCTTGGTATTTTGCAAATGGAATTCTTAGAATTCTGAAGGATGAGGAGGAGGAAGAGAAGGAGGAAGGAAACAAGACAGGGGAAAATTGTTGAACCAATACAGGTGATGCAATAGATGCAAAGACTGGAAATCCAGGAACCAGTCAAGTTCCTCCCCCCTTGTCCGGCCCCCACCCCCAACTTCACCATTCATTCCCCGAGAAAATGGTATTTCTTATTTTACATTACATTCAGCTCACTGTCTCTATCAGTTATGTTTTGGTGACTGATGAACTGTTTCCAATGAGTTTTTTTTTATATAAAGCAGCTTCTATGCCTCATCCTTCCTGCTGAGTTTTTGACATAGATACAGATCTCATGGAAATAATTCTGCAAGGACTGTAGAAATGAATAAATGCAGAGAATCACCTGGAAACTTACCCCCAGAGAGATCATGCTGTGAGCCAGTTTGCCCTAAGTACTTGACTTTTCCAGGGCATTTACTGATACTCTAGACTGTAAGCTCCTTGTCTACCAACAATATTTTATTGCACTTTCTCAAGCACACAACACAGTGCTCAGCATAGCAGTAAGTACTGAACAGATACCGCTGATTGACTGATTGACCCAGACTAAACCAGTCAATGGGCTGTGACCAACGGGACTTGGGAATGTGTTCCCAATGGTGACCAAGTCCCTGGATAGCTTAGAGAAACATTAACCCCTCTAAGCCTCAGTTTGCCCTACCATCATCATCAATCGTATGTATGGTCTATAATGAAGAGTACAGGGCTAGGAGTCAGGAGACCTGGATTCTGTAACTGGGTCTAAAAACATGAACCAAGCAATAACTGAACCAAACCAATGGTTCATCCAATACAACATTCACTCTCTGAGAGTGGCAACAGCATACTTGGAAGAATCTTGGAGTGGCTGCCTTCCTTGGCATTCATCCTGTTTAGGGATGTGTCCACATTTGTACCCGTTCCATTTAGAGAGACAGCATGACCTAGTGGGAAGACCACAGGCCTGGGAGTCAGAGGACAAGCATTCTAATCCTGCATCCATCACTTACCAGCTGTGTGACCTAGGGCAAGTCCCTTAATTTCTCTGTGCCTTGGTTTTCTCATCTGCAAAATGGAGATTCAATATACTTATTCTCCCTCCTACTTAGAGTGTGAGCCCCATATGGGAACTGATTATCTTGTATCTACCCCAGTGCTTAGTACAGCGCTTTGAAACATAGTAAGTGCTTAACAAATAACACAGTTCTTGTTATCACATGCACAACTTTCTCTAGTACCCCATTATGTACTTCTCAGTCTTGAATTTGTCCAAACACTTCTTGAGCCTGTTTCCACATGAACATTTCTAGTCATATGAATCCTGTAGGCTTACCACCCCGTGTGAAAAAGTGTTGCTGAACTAATCATCCTCAGGAGTCCCCTCACTGTGAAATTTGATATCATGGAAATTAGTAAACAACTTCATTGGCTCTATCTTTCATGGTTTTGAAAACTTCTCCCAAGCAGAAGCAACAAGGCCTTGTGGGAAGAGCATGGGTCTGGGAGTCAAAGGACCAGGGTTCTAATCCCAGCATGGCCACTTGGTGCTGTGTGACCTTAGGCAAGTCATTGTTTATTCTATTTATTTTATTTTGTTAATATGTTTTGTTTTGTTCTCTGTCTCCCCATTCTAGACTGTGAGCCCACTGTTGGGTAGGGACCGTCTCTATATGTTGGCAACTTGTATTTCCCAAGCGCTTACTACAGTGCTCTGCACACAGTAAGCGCTCAATAAATACGATTGAATGAATGAATGAATGAATTGAACTTCTCCGTGCTTCAATTTCCTAGTCTGTAAAATGGAGATTCAGTCCCTGGAATCCCTTCACTCTATGGTGTGAGCCTATGAGGGGCAGGGACTATGACTGATCTTCATACACTGTTTTTATCCCAGTGCTTAGTGCAGTGATTAGCATGTGGTAAGTACCTAATAAATATCATAATAGAATAATAGCTCCTTCTCACCCTGCATCATTCCAAACTGAAGAGTCCCGATCCCTTGCCTCTGCCTTTCTACAAGATGATTTTAAGAAAATTATTTTCCTGCTCTGTGCTTCAGTATCCAATCTGTAAAATAGGGATAACAATCCATGCCCCCATCCTACTGCATGGAGTTGTGAAGAGGAAAAAATAGGATAATCTTTTTGAGTTCTAAGGAAGGAAATAACTTTACGAATCCAGCTGCAATAAATGATGATCATGATCATGATGAAATTACATTGCCATCCTTGTGAGCAATTCTCCATTTGATGCAGTCACCCCCCTGTTTCAAGTGGAGAATGTGGAAGTTCTCAGAAGTCAGACTCTACTTCTATTAGTTGCCATTTCTAAGGGTGACAAGAAGAGTTATTAATATTCATTTGGACTCACACCATGCTGCAACTGCTCTACTCCGGGGTAAAGTGAATTTCCTTGACAGAGCAGTTCTGATCAATGCCAAAAACTGCCAGAAGCCTGTTTGATGAGAAAGTTTCCTGCAGCAAAAGAAGGCTCTCCAGAATCCCCAAGAAAATGTCAGCATATCCTGGGATTTCTATGGAGATCCAGAATGGCCTGAAATGGACTTGTAGGTCTCAGGCTTCACAAGGGATTCTGGGCTAACTGCACCCTTAGGATGGAGAAGCCTGGGGGACTAGAAAGTTTCCAGAGGCACCTTACAACTTAGGACTCTGTTAGCCTCTGGGGACTGGGTGGATGGGTGATTGGGTAGGATGAGGGAGTGGAGTATCAGAGAACCCTCTTGATGACCTCCCTGACTCCTGTCTCTCCCCACTCCAGTCCACACTTCACCCTGCTCTGTGGATCATTTTACTACAAGCAGCGTGGCTCAGTGGAAAGAGCCCGGGCTTTGGAGTCAGAGGTCATGGGTTCAAACCCCGGCTCCGCCAATTGTCAGCTGTGTGACTTTGGGCAAGTCACTTAACTTCTCTGTGCCTCAGTTACCTCGTCTATAAAATGGGAATGAAGACTGTGAGCCCCCCGTGGGACAACCTGATCACCTTGTAACCTCCCCAGCGCTTAGAACAGAGCTTTGCACATAGTAAGCACTTAATAAATGCCATCATTATTATTATTATTACTCATCAAGAAACCAGGGGTTGTTCATCCACTTCTGCATCAAACAGAAATTCCTTACTACTGGTTTTAAAGCATTCAACCACCTTGCCCCCTCCTACCATTTCTCACTACTCTCCTTCTACAACCCAGCCCACACACTTCACTCCTCAAATGCTAACCTTCTCACTGTACCTCGATCTCTTCTATCTTGCTGCCGACCTCTCACCCACATCCAGCCTCTTACTTGGAACATCCTCCCTCCTCAAATCCAACAGACAATTACGCTCCTCCGCTTCAAAGCCTTATTGAAGGCATATCTCTTCCAAGAGGCCTTCCCTAAGCCCTCCTTTCCTCTTCTCCCTCTCCCTTCTACATCACCCTGACTTGATCCCATCATTCATCCCCCTCTACCCCCAGCCCCACAGCACTTATGTACATACCTGTATTTTTTTTAATGTCTGTCCCCACCTCTAGACAGTAAGTTCACTGTGGGCTGGGAATATGTCTTTATATTCTACTCTCCCAAGTGCTTAGTACAGCGCTTTGTACACAGTAAGTACACAATAAATATGACTGAGTGACTGGCTATTCCTCTGGGACCACTTATGGTCCACAACAACTCAAAGAGGATCCTAGAATGTCAATGCCACCATGTAGGGAGGTAATAAAATAATAACTATGGCACTTGTTAAGTGCTTATTGTATTCCAAGCACCTTACTAAGTGCTGGGGTGGATACAAGCAAATCAGGTTGGCTGCAGTTCCTGTCCCACGTAGGGCTCACAGTCTCAATCCCCATTTTATCAATGAGATAACTGAGGCACAAGAAAGTTAGTGGCTTGCCCAAGGTCACATAGCGGACAAGTGGCAGAGCTGGGGTCAACTGGGACCTAGAGCCTACCCAACACCTGAATCTTCCCCTCATTCTCTTTCTGCACTTTTACCACTACCTATCATGCAAACTGCAGCAGAACTCAACACGGATATTCTTGGAAGGCTCAGGGTACCAAAGTCACCCAGACACTGAAAGGTATGGGCACTTGGAACTTGAAGGTGCAATTTAGTGGCCAGGCACTCCCCCGGTGCCTGGAATTTTGGCTCAGCCCAATGCCAAGCCAACCAGTGGCATGCTGGAAACCCAGTGTTGAGGTTTGGCCATGCCTCCACCAAAATGCCAGTCTTCTTTGAGGGGGGAAAAAAGTATTCATTAATTCTAGCTCCCTGGCATAAAGCAGGATACCAATAATATTAATAATTATAGTATTTGTTGAGCAATTACTCTATATCAAACACTATACTAGGATGTAAACTCATTTTGGGCAGGGAACACATCTGCTAATTCCATTGTATTGTACTCTCCAATGCTTAGTACAGTGCACTGCACATAGTAGGTGCTCAATATATATGATTGATTCATTACTAATTGCTGGGGTGGGTTCAAGATAATCAGATCCCAAATGGGCTCATAGTCTAAGTAGGAAGGAGAAACAGAGCAGAATATGGAACAGAAGGCTCAGTGGCAACTCAGGCTACTGGCTAATGAGTAAGTAAAATGTGCCTGGGAGACTTATGACAACGCTGCTCTTAACCTCTGCAGGGCATTTTCGTAAAGAGCTGCCCAGGAGAGAAATGATTGTTTCGTAAGGAGTCCAATAAGGCCTCTCTCGAGCATCAAGCTGGCTTCTCCATTTTCTGCCATATGCTCGGCTCTTTCTTTCCCTCATACTTATTTCTATTAAGAATATTTGCATGAAAAGGGAATTTTGCATGAAATGGGAATTTTGGCTCCAGAGTCCTCCTCTTGATTATTCTTCACCTGAAACCACAATCCTGGGTTGACTTTGGAAATGTAAATGATCTAAAAATCTGACTTTTAGTCAGAAAGATTATCCAGGAGCAGAGAAATGGTTCCCCAAACAAAGACCTTATTTTTATGCAAATACACCTAGCAAAGAAGAGCCAGGGAATGAATGGCACTAGAGAACTCAGAAGGGTAGATTTTGGTTATGAGCATCCAAATGGCACTTAAGCATCAAGGGACCATCAAATTCAACCTGGCAATTTTCAACAAGGCAGGCCTAATGGAGAAAAGATCTGTGCCTGCATACTGAAAGTATCCAAATGGGAACATACCCGGGGTGTCCAAATTGTCATGTCTGGAAAACAATGTAAAAGGGGCTGGCTCTAATGAAGGCAGCAGGCTGAGTGTTAACCATTTAACAGTAGCCCTGTCATGATTGCAGATGGTCCTATCAATTACTATTTTTAAAAATTAACACCCCGCTGGATATCCACACTGCTGGGGGCTGTTAAAAAATCATAAAGCATAGACCACATGCAATGTGATGGAACCAACAGTTTGGGAAAGAAAAAAAAATACCCACTAACTCTGTGTGTGCAAGAAATCTCCACGCTAATGAAGTATTAATACAAACGTGACAGTTCTACCACTAAGAAAAATATTATTTTTACTTGTCTCACTGCTCTTCCTTTTCAAGACAACCAGGGATATCTAACTGATGCTATTCAAAGCAACAGCTGTAAAAGAAAAATTAAAGATTTAGAAACTTTTCTGGGTTTGTAGTAATCAAGGGTGGAAATTAAAATGCACAGTGAAATTTAGGGAAAACAAACAAGGAGGGACTTTTCATTTTAATTTGCCTCAGTTTCCTGCTGTGGAACAAACAATTTGTAACTTAGGTTGCATTGCATAATTCAGTATTACCTGCAGGCTAACAACAAGGATGGTGAAATGCATATTAAGGCAGAGTTATGGGATTCTAGGAGACACAGCCAAAGATCTTTCCTCAGTGTGAATGTCTCTCCCATCCTCTCTAAAGGAAAGTTTCTGGCTGTGGACTAAGTGAAAAAAAACAAAAGGGAGAGGAGCAACAATGATCTGTGCAGTAGTGGAATGGGAGAGAGGAAGGGATAGTTAAGAACTGTCCTCATTTTGATTTATTAGCCATCTTCCAAGGAGCTCAAGGCACTGGAAACACACTGCCTGCTTATCCCAAAAGGTCCCAAGGAGGTGAGGATAGCTAATAATTCCACTTCCTCCCCATTAAGCCTTTTGCCAGAGCAGTTAACAAGTAGCAAAATGGATTGATTGGAGGGGTTTCCTTTCGCCTTCTCACCCTCCAGGGCAGGTGGTAATGAGCAGTTGCACAGGCCAAAATGTAGACTGCAAAAAGCAGGAAATGGAATTGGACCCTGAATACCAGTCGATGCACTGACAAAACCAAAACAACCAAACCTGAAATAGAAATCTTAAGAAATCCCAGAATTAAATACCAGTCCTGCTGTAAAAGTCACGAAGGGCATAGCATAAGGGTGTTATTTGCTTTTGCATCTTCACTTGATACGGTTTTTAGGTGACATGAATTTTCAGCAATATATCACATCTTTCAGAAAATTGCTCCATTGTAGGCGTAAACAATGGTTCCCATCTAAATTACTGACTAGGGCAAACTTAAGCAATGTTTAAAATAAGAAAAATCATGGTCTCACTCGGAAAGGCTGTATCTGCCTGAAATTTACTGAATTTGATAAGCATTTTTTCCATATGCTGTCCCTCCAGCATATTCCCATATATTGATTTCCACAGGACTGAAAGTTAGCATCCTGGGTTATAATTCTGACACTACTCCTAGCCTGTCGTATGACATGAGGCAAGTCACTTAACTTCTCTGTGCCTCTGTTTCCTTATCTGTAAAATGGGGATTCTTTCTTCCCCTTAGACTGAGTCTCCCAGGTAGTGCAGACCCATTTGATTATCCTGTAATCTACTGCAGTGCTTAGCACACAGGAAGTGCTAAGCACTTACCACCATTTTTATTATTTTGGAGGGTATATAAATTACTATACATACCTCTGACAGAAAAGTAACTTATTAAAACAGAGTGGTGGTATCTGTATGTTTCCAACCCCTCTGCTCCAAGTAATGTCATTAACTTGAATTTACCCACTCTTCAAAATGTGGAAAAAGAAAACTCCAGAAGTGACTTCTATCAATCTAGAAGATCTATTATTCTGGAGACATATGTGCTTTAATCTTTTGAATATGATTTTCCTATAACAGGGAATTGAATGTTCTGGGTCTGGAAAAAGGTTTGTTATAGGTTCTAAGTGAGTTTGATTTTACTGTCCTCATATAAAAGAGTCCTATAAATTGAATCCTTTGAGGAAAACTAGAGGGTACAGAACATTGGACGAAAATGGCCTTTTGTGAGGAGAATGCTTAGATAGTCATCTAAATTTCCCCTTTACTCTGTTATCGATTAATAGGCTTACTTTTTCTAATACTGATATGCATTTCTGCAGGCCCATACATTACGGATTAGTGATCTACTGCCTGCTCTTTGGTAGCCACCTCCACAGAGGTGAGGTAACTGTTTATTCTCTCCCTCTCCTTCCTCTTTGCCTTCTCACATTCCCCTTCTCTTTCCCTTTCTCTCTTTTTTTGTGGTACTTGTTAAATGTTTACTGTGAGGCAGGTACTGTACTAAGCTCTGGGGTAGATACAAGAGAATCAGGTTGGATACATTACTTGTCCCACATAGGACTCACGGGTTTAATTCCCTTTTTATAGATAAGGTAACAGGCACAGAGAAGTCAAGTGACTTGCCCAAGGTAACACAACAGACCACTGGTGGGACTGGAATTAGAACCCTGACTTCCTCCCCACTGGAATTTCTCCCTTTATTCATCACCCCCTCCCAGCCCCAGCACTTATGTACATATCTTCAATTTATTTATATTGGTGTCTGTCTTCCCATCCAGACTATGAGGTCATTGTGGGCAGAGAAGGTGTCTGCTGTTATATTGTACTCTCCCAAGAACTTAGTACAGTGCTCTGCACATAGTAAGTGCTCAATTAATAGGATTGAATGAGTGCACGAAACCAGGTCCTTTGATTCCCAGATCTGTGCCCTTTCCACTAGGACACACTGCATCTCAGTCTATTTTCTGGGCTCCTCCTCTGCCTCCCACCCCCTAACTGCTGGAGTCCCTCAAGGCTCAATTCTGGATCCCCTTCTATTCTCCATGAACTCCCACTTCCTTGGAGAACTCATTAGACCCCATGGCCTCAACTACCACTTCTATGTGGGTGATTCCCAAATCTATACCTCCAGCCCTGATCTTTCTCTTTCTCTGCAATCTTGTATTTCCTCTGGCTTTCAGGACATCTCTACTTGCGTATCCTGCTGACACCTCAAACCTAATATACTGAAAACAGAACTCCTCATCTTCCCATCCAAACCCTGCCCACTCCTTGATTTACCATTCCCTGTAGACAGCACCACCATCCTCCATGTCTCACAATCCCATAATCTTGGCATTGTCCTTGACCCATCTCTCTCATTAATAATAATAATGATGGCATTAAGTGCTCACTATGTGCAAAGCACTGTTCTAAGCACTGGGGAGGTTACAAGGTGATCAGGTTGTCCCACAGGGGCCTCACAGTCTTAATCCCCATTTTATAGATGAGGTAACTGGGGCACAGAGAAGTTAAGTGACTTGCCCAAAGTCACACAGCTGGCAATTGGTGGAGCTGGGATTTGAACCCATAATCTCTGACTCCAAAGCTTGTGCTCTTTCCACTGAGCCATGCTGCTTCTCTAATCCACTTATTCAATGTCTCCAAAACCTGCTGGTTCTACCTTCACAATATTGCTAAAATCTGCCCTTTTCATCCAAAATGCTACTTTGTTGATCCAAGCATTTATCCTTTCCCACCTTGACTACTGCTTCAGTATCCTTGTTGATCTCCCTGCCTCCTGTCTCTCCCCACTCCAGTTCAAAAATGCCAGGATCATTTTTCTATAAAACCACCCACCCATCCAGCTTCACATCAAACAGAAACTTCTTACCCTTGGCTATAAAGTACTCAGTAACCTTGCCATCCCCATTATTATCTTGCTAATTTTTCACTGCAATCAGCACACACTTCTCTCCTCTAATGCCAAACTACAAACTGTACCTCGATCTCATCCAGTTACTAACCCCTTGCCCATATCCCCCCTCTAGCCTGGAACTCCTTCCCACTTCATATCTGACAAACCATTACTGCCCACTTTCAAACCCTTATTAAAATCACATCTACTCTAAGATGACTTCCCTGATTACGCCCTTTCTCTTTCCTTCTCCCTTTTGCACTTGTATTTTCCCCCTTTATTCAGCCCAGCTTCAGCCCCACACACTTAAGTACATATCTGTAAATTATTTTAATGTATTTCCCCCACTAGTCTGTTAGATCCTGATAAAGAGGGGACAGTCCTATCAACTCTGTTGTACTGTACTCTCCCAAGTGTTTAGGGCAGTGCTCTGAACACAAGAAGTGTTCAATAACTATAATTAATTTATTTCCTCTCTCTTTCCTTCTCCTCTATTTCTTTCCCTTTCCTCCCCCCACATCACCCATCCCTCTGAGCTCCAAACTCAACCTGGAATTCTCTGTGAAGCCAATTTTCAAATGATACAGCCTGTGGCTGTGACATAAAAGGAGAGTGATTCACCTCCCAAGGTGCAGTTGGGAGGATCAGCCAGGTGACCTTTCTCTACAAAATTCTCCTTCCTTTCAAAATGCGAACCAGAGTTCACCTTTTCCATCAGCCACGATTTTGCAGAATCCAACCCTCCTCGGCAGAGTCTAATTGTGCCAGATTTTATTTGAATCTTTACTGTGGCTGTCACTTTATCCAATTAAGTGGAGGTTTAGAAGGATTCGCTTGTCATTAAAGCAATTCCTCTACGAGCAAAACTCCCTCAGAATCTTAACTGCAAATGAGCAAGGAATCTGGAAGTTGAGTGACTGAAGGAAGACTAACATATATCTCTTAGGGCCAATGTTTGAGGATTTAGAAGGCATGGTGAGTAAAGCTCACATGTAAATTACTATAAACACTCAAGCCTGACGCCTGAGCATTAGGAGGCTGCGATAAAATAAATAATTCTGAAGAGAAAGAAGAATTTGAGTGACATTGGAAAATATGATCCCTATGGGAGACATCATAGCCTAGTCGAAAATGCAGGGATGGAAGACAGATGACCTGGGTTCTAGTCCTGGCTCTACCACTTGGCCATTTTGTGTCTTGGAGCAAATTATTCAACTTTTTGGTGCCTCAGTTTCCTCATCTATTACTTGGGGATGAAATGTCTATTGTCCCTTCTCTGAGCTGTATTGGATATACCCTGTATCCAATTATCTTGCATCTACCAGAGCTATCACAATGCTTGGCGCATAGTAAAAACTGGACACCAAAATTATCCCCAGGACTCTCATATGTCTCTTTAGGCATAAGTTTGCATTATTGCAAGGATGTTGTTAAATTCAGTAATGGGGATAATAATAATGGTAGCATTTATAAGCACTTTGTGCAAAGCACTGTTCTAAGCACTGGGGAGTTTACAAGGTGATCAGGTTGTCCCACGGGGGGCTCACAGTCTTCATCCCCATTTTACAGATGAGGGAACTGAGGCCCAGAGAAGTGAAGTGACTTGCCCAAAGTCACACAGCTGGCAATTGGCAGAGCCGGGATTTGAACCCATGACCTCTGATTCCCAAGCCCGGGCTCTTTCCACTGAGCCACGCTGCTTCTCATCAATCTAATAGGCAATTTAATGGGCTGGTAAACCTCTGGGGGTTAGCAGGGTCCAAAAATCTAACTGCGATGTTTCCTTAAATAATCTAATTGTATAATCTGGTTTTCCTTCTTCAATCAATAGTATTATTGAGCATTTTCTCTGCATAGAGAACACTTTACTAAGTGCTTGTGAGACAACAACAGAACTAATAGACATGATTTCTGACCCTAGGAGCTTGCAGTCTAGCAGGACACCTAGTACTTAGCTATACATATCCAACAGAATGCTATCCTCCCCAACTTCAAAGCCCTATTATAATCATATCTCATCTAAGAAGCCTTCCCTGACTAACCTCTCTTTTCCCCAACCTGTTCACCTGTCTTTTATACCACCTAAGTACTGGGTCTGTACTGTCCCCAGACCCACATCACTTATTACGTATGTATCCCTCTACTCTGGCTCTCCCCACATCCATAATTCACTTTAATCTCTGACTCCTCCACTAGACTGTAGGCTCCTGATGGGCAGGGATCATGTCTGCCAATTTTATTGTCTTGTAATTTTCCAAGCTCTTGGTAGAGTGTTCTGTACACAGTAAGTGTTCGATAAATTGTGATTCATTAATGCCAATTTATTCAATCATATTTTTTGACGGCTTCTTGTATGCAGAGCATTGTACTAAGCACTTGGGAGAGTACAGTGCCAGGATGGCCAAATCAAATTCAGATGGAGGGGATAGAATGTTGAATATTGTGCCTCACACAATGGAATATAAGACAACTTTTACAATAACTACCACTGTCACAGAACAAAAATACCCAATGGGGAAAGGTTTAATTTCAATTAAGAACTACTGAATCCAAACTGGTTGCCCTTGAGAAGCCTGAGGATAGGGACAAAAATATAGAATTACAAAAGATGGGAAATTAACCAAGAATTCTGACCATTAGTTTTATTTGTTCTAGTTTGTTTCATTGTTCTTTTATCTGTGTTTTCAGCCTGACCATACTTCAGCTTGTCCACCCCTAAAATGGACATATATGGTAATATTGACTGGCTCCCAAAAGGGACCTGAACTATTCACCCATTCTCATAAAGTCTGTGGGGCTATGGGGGATGAAAGGGGTTCAATAAGTGGTAAGGGAAGGCAGAATGGCCTAGTGGAAAAAATACCAGAGTGGGATTCAGAAGGACCTGGATTTTAATTTCAGCATTTCCACTGGCCTGCTGTACGAACAAAGTTCCTAGCCTTCACTGAAACCAGAAAATTTTCTTCTCTGGGTTGTACTTCCCAAGCGCTTAGTACAGTGCTCTGCACACAGTAAACACTCAATAAATACGATTGAATGAATGAATGAATGAACCAGAAGGGATAGAGGTGTAAAGCTCCCTGTGGACAGGGAATCTGTCACTTAATGTGTTAGTATTTTCCGAATGTTTAGTATAATGCACCACACCCACTTGGTGCTCAAATGTTGTTACTACTAGATGGTCTGGTGATGTGCTAAACACATGGGGGCATTTTTTTTTTTCAATTCATGATTGGGGTAAGAAGGTCTCCACTGTCCCTCTGCTTGACCTCTCTTCCGGGTGCAGTGGTGTGCCCTCTCCCAAATTCTCCCATCGAATGGAGCTTGTCTTTGGCAACTGAATCTTTGTCCTGGTTCAGGTTTCCTGAAAGACCAGTGGCAAAGTATCATCCCTGTTTTTCCTGTAAAGTATCATCATCATCAATCATATTTATTGAGCGCTTACTGTGTGCAGAGCACTGTACTAAGTGCTTGGGAAGTACAAATTGGCAACATATAGAGACAGTAGTGGGTAGTGGGCTCACAGTGTAAAGGGGGAGACAGAACAAAACCAAACATACTAACAAAATAAAATAAATAGAATAGATATGTACAAGTAAAATAAATAGAGTAATAAATATGTACAAACATATATACATATATACAGGTGCTGTGGGGAAGGGAAGGAGGTAAGATGGGGGGATGGAGAGGGGGACGAGGGGAAGAGGAAGGAAGGGGCTCAGTCTGGGAAGGCCTCCTGGAGGAGGTGAGCTCTCAGTAGGGCCTTGAAGGGAGGAAGAGAGCTAGCTTGGCGGATGGGCAGAGGGAGGGCATTCCAGGCCCGGGGGATGATGTGGGCCAGGGGTCGACGGCGGGACAGGCGAGAATGAGGTATGGTGAGGAGATTAGCAGCGGAGGAGCGGAGGTTGTAGGCTGGGCTGTAGAAGTAGAGAAGGGAGGTGAGGTAGGAGGGGGCGAGATGATGGAGAGCCTTGAAGCCCAGGGTGAGGAGTTTCTGCCTGATGCGCAGATTGATTGGTAGCCACTGGACCGGGAAAGTATGGGACCGGTTAGGGGTTAGAATGGGGAAGCAAGGGAGAACAGTGAGCAAAGATGGCGGTGGCATTACCAGTTGGATCATGGGTAGCCACTAGCATATCCCAGTCCTTGGCTCTTGACTCAGAGAGTTCATCAGCAGGTCCTTAGGCGAACAGGGCAGCCAACAAGTGGAGCCACTCGGGGGTGAAAAAGTGCCGCCCTTTCCACCCGCTCCTCGTGCCACATAATTTGCCACTCATTCAATAGTATTTACTGAGCACTTAATGTGTGCAGAGCACTGTATTAAGCACTTGGAAAGTACAATTCAGCAACAGAGACAATCCTTGCCCACACCGGGCTTGCCAGCTCACCTACTCTACACAGGGCCTAATATTTTCAGTCTGTTGGAGAAACAAGCCTGAATTTGCCGCTGTGGCAAAGCTGCTACTCGAAAAACAAAGGAAAACAAAGAAACAGGAAAAGGTGAAAGGGAAGTTCTGTAGACCTGTGCCAAAACATGCCAGTGGAGGAACAGCCTGGGAGACAGTGGACCTGGGTTCTAATCTCAGCTCTGCCATTTGCCTGCTGTGTGATCTTGGGCAAGTCAAGAAACGTTTCTATGCCTCAGTTTCCTCATTTGTAAAAGAGTGATTTTCTACCTCCCTTCTGGACTGTGAGCCCGTTGTGGGATAGGGACTGTGTTTGACTTCATTTTCTTATATCTACCTCAGCACTGAGCACTGCTTGGCACATAAGAAATGCTTAACAAATACTACCACGAAGGGTGGTTCATTAAGCAAGCAAAAAGTTGGGCAACCGGGCCCTTGAGCATTTCACATTAATATGCTTGGTGATCCTTGTCAAGATAGAAATCGGGAAAAAAAGACAGTGGGGAAGGGGGGGCAGCGAATCAGCTAAAGCACTGCAATTTGGCATCAATCAATTTTGTTCTCCTCATTCACTGCCCATTGGAAAGGGAAGCATGGGGCCTTTAGGATGCAAACAGCCAGGTCAACTGTAAACTAGCTGGGGACCTCATTAATACCTTGCTGAAGTCAATGGGCTGTCTGCCTTTCAGGAGCAATTTTGAACTTTCTCACTTCAGTCCTCTCCTTACAATCGATAGAATGCTTCTGGAGGGAGCCCGTCAGCTCAGCTGCATTGGCTGCTGGCCCTCTGAGAGACCCAATAAGAGTCTCTTTAGGTCTCGTCTAAAACCAACAGGCTTCTCAATGGCACCAGTGCTCATGCCGGGTTCAGGCACTTGTATTCATAAAAACAGATTTATTCAATGTATACGAAGGTGGTTTACCAGTTTCAGCTTTCCTGGGATCTGCAGGGTTTATGGACCCATAAATGCACTATATTTTGTATGTTTTGCCCAGTCTACTCTAATGCAGGTTTCGCTGTTTCTGAGCTTCCTTGTATACAGCCCTACAATCAAATGTATTCCTGCCTGAAAACCCACGGGGAGCCAAACCTGTTCCAAGATTTGAGAAGCAGTGTGGCCTAGTTGTATAAAGCACAAGGCCTGGGACTCAGAAAGACCCGAGTTCTAATCCCAGCTGTTCCACATGTCTGTTGTGTGAGGTGTTGGGCTAGTTTTTTTAACTTCTATGTTCCTCAGTAATATTTCATCTGTAAAAAATGTGAGCCCCATTTAGGGCATAGATTGTGTCCAACCTGAGTAGCTTGTATCTACATCATTGCTTAGTAATCAATTAATCGTGTTCATTGAGCACTTACTGCATGCACAGCAGTGTACTAAGTGCTGAGGAGAGTACAACAAAACAATATAACAGACACTTTCCCTGCCCACACTTAGCTTACTATCTAGAGGGGGAGACGGACATTTACATAAAAAAATCAATTACGGATATGTAATACAATGTCTGGCACATATTAAGCACTTAAACACCACCAAAACAAGACCTGCAGAGGATACTGATGATGGGACAGGACTAGGAAGACTCCAAGAATAGGGCATGGCAAGAGTCAAGGCTATTTTCTCCACCCAAAAAGGCCCCCTACCCGACACGGAGAACAGCCAGTCAGCACCCTTCTCATAAAACCCTGCCTTACGACTACACACCCTCAACTCCTTTAACCAAGTTCCATCCCTCTTTTCATCACTCTCCACTACACCCTCTCCAGCATCTCAGAGTCAGTTTTTAAAGGGCATGCAGTGATTAAAACTGGATTTCTGGTCCACTCCAGAGCACAGTGGGGGCTCACTTCCCGCTTCTTTCATTACATTCTCCCAGTTAACACAACCCAGCTGTGAACCACAGTGGCTCTACACTGCAGAAGGGTACTCAGTTTAGACAGCTATATCCTGCAGGTCTCGTCCTGCTGTACCCATGCCTAAATAGTCTTTCTCCCATCTTGTCACTTACTTTCCTCTTCTTGTCTTCTGGACTAATTCCTGTAAAATTCAGTCTTCTGGAGGAGGGGTCAACAGGGGAAATGGGAGGGATCACGGGGGAGAAGGATGGAATGAAAAAGGTAGGATGAGAGGAGGAGAGATACAAAAAATCTATAGGTAGCCTCTGGGGATCAGTACATAAACCCAGTGATTTTACACTGGACTTGCAAATTTTATCTCTTGGTCAGTGTTTGTATGCCAGGCCTGTTGTCCACACTGTTTGTCTCAGCTCTTTCTGGTAGAGGCTTGAAATAGGGCACTGACTTACAGGGAGCCCATATTATTGAACATTCCTGGGCCTATAACCTCAAATGAGAGCTATTTTCTATATTCTCACAGCTATAACCTTCACTGAATGCAGTTCTCCCCTTATATTAAAAAACAGTTAGCACTTTAAAAGCATTAACTTGTAGCCCAAATTAATTAAATCACGTAATACCCCTATTAGGCAGGTGAACATTAAGATGTATCTTCCCCATCTAATAGCTCTGGAGATTGAAAGCATAAAGAGGTTAAGTGACTTTTCCAAGTCACCAAGTGAGACAGGAGGTGATCTGGATCACAGATCCAAAGATGCTGAATCTCAGTTCTGCATCCAGACAGCCGAGCAACTGAACTGGCTGTTAAAGCAAACGGAGAGGGAAAGTGGAAACTGAGGACTATGCCTACCAACTTCATTTTATTGTACTCTCCCAAGCATTTAGTGCAGTGTCCTGCACACAGTAAGAGCTCAATAAATTTGACTGATTGATCATCATCCCCTGCATCACAATGTGTGGCTCAGAATGCTACCTTCTGTCTCAGTACCTTGACACTTAACGCTTTGATAAATCTGCTATTCCCTTGATCACAAATGTCAAAAGGTAACAGAAAATCAGGTAGACATCACAACTGTTATTGCTTCCATCCTCATGGTTGCACAATATTCATGAGGAGTTAGTACCAAAAGATTCACCAACCCAATTCACAGAAGCTCCATGAAGTGTTGTGCTTAAGTGACAGTAATTGTGATATTTGTTTAGCGCTTACTATATCCCAGGGACTGTACTAAGCACTGGGGTGGATACAAGCAAATCAGGTTGGACAAAGTGATCTCACAGAAGCTCTCAGCAGTGGAAGTAATTGCAACATATCCATTGAATTTTCTTGGTAAAAATACGGAAGCGGTTTACTACCGCCGCCTTTTGCACAGTAAATGCGAGTCTCCACCCTCGACTTTCTCCCATGCTGCTGCTGCCCAGCATGGGTGAGTTTTGACTTGTAGCATATTGTCTGCCACTCGCTAGACACTGGCCAAGCTAGGAATGGAATGGGTGTGTCCACTTGACACTCCCTCCAATAACTGAAACTGGTAGAGTACTGGAAACTCTTCAACCCTCTCAGGTGCAACCCTGAGAGGGGTAATTGTAGTAATACTATTTTTAGAGTCTTTGGGCAACAGCTCCTTCTTCTGAAGGAGATGTGATTTCAGAAGAGTGATGAAGATGAAGAGCTGTGGTCTGTCAGATATGAAGGGAAAAGGAGCCCCTGGCTGAGGAGAAGATGTGAGCAAAACGTTGGCAGCAGGAGAAATGAGACCAAAGCACAGTGAGTAGGTTATCTTGAAAATTACGAAGACAGTGAGCTGGGATATAAGGGGAGAGTAGATCAGAGGAGTAGAATGATTGAGGGTCTTAAAGATGGTGGTCAGGAGTTTCTGCTGGGCTTTAAGAGGATGGAACAACCATTGGAGGTTTTTGTGGGCAGGGAATGTGTTTGCTTATTGTTATATTGTCATAATAATAATAACAATGGCATTTGTTAAGAGCTTACCATGTGTGAAGCACTGTTCTAAGTGCTGGGAGGATACAAGGTGATCAGGTTGTCCCACATGGGGCTCACAGTCTTAATCCCCATTTTACAGATGAGGTAACTGAGGCCCAGAGAAGTTAAGTGACTTGCCCAAAGTCACAAAGCTGATAAATGGCAGAGCAGGGATTAGAACCCATGACCTCTGGCTCCCAAGACTGTGCTCCTTCCACTGAGCCATGCTGCTTCGCCAAGTGCTTAGTACAGTGCTCTGCACACAGTAAGTGCTCTATAAATGCGATTGACTGATGAGTTGGGGAACATAAGCTTTAGAGTATGGATAGGACAGGGAAGAGCCTGAGGCAAACTTTTCCTAGCATTAGTGTCTGACTCAAATCCCAAATTCCAAGTTTCATTCTATAAGAAGAATTCTTATTCTATGAGAAGCAGTGTGGCTCAGTGGAAAGAGCATGGGCTTTGGAGTCAGAGGTCATGGGTTCAAGTCCCAGCTCCTCCAATTGCCAGCTGTGTGATTTTGGGCAAGTCACTTAACATTTCTGTGCCCCAATTACCTCATCTGTAAAATAGGGATTAAGACTGTGAGCCCCCCATGGGACAAACTGATCACCTTGCAACCTCCCCAGCGCTTAAAACAGTGATTTGCGCTTAGTAAGTGCTTAATAAATGATATCATTATTATTATTATTATGGTGGAAGGGCCCTGAGCACTGTGTTTTCTTGGTGCTAAAAAGTGACCTGGCCTGTGGTCTTCTGGGACAACCACCCCAGGAATGGACTCAAGGAAGGGAAAACGGAGATTCCAGAGACCCACACTTTAAGAGCTAGTCTCCTATTTCCAGGAATGTACTAAAAATTCTGTCCTTACTTAAACTTACAAATAACGCAAAGTGAAATAGAAATAGAAATTTGTGAAATAAATTTACAAATCATAAAAATTAAAGCCTCGAAGGTCCCCAAACTGCCCTAAAGCCAGCACTGCTTGGACCTGCGCAATAGAGCAGGGAATGTCCCTTTTATAAGTTGCAAGCAGTATGGTGCCTGGATCGCTGGAAATCACTCTGAAGCAGGGTGGTCTAATTCATTCATTCATTCAATCGTATTTATTGAGCACTTACTGTGTGCAGAGCACTGTACTAAGTGCTTGGGAAGTACAAGTTGGCAACATATAGAGACGGTCCCTACCCAACAGCGGGCTCACAGTCTAGAAGACTGGTCTAATTGATACAGCATGGGTCTGTGAGTCACAAGGGCTGGATACTAACCCTGACTCTGCCAACTTCTCTGCTGTGTGACTTTGGGTAAATCACTTGGCTGCTCTGTGCCTCAGTGACCTCACCTATAAAATGGGGCTTAAGATCATGAATTCTATAAGGGACAGGAACTGTGCCCAACCTGATTAGCTTGTATCTAACCCAGTACTTAGTACAGTGCTTGCCACATAATAATAATAATGATAGTATTTGTTAAGCACTTACTATGTGCCACGCATTGTTCTAAGCACTAGAGTAGATACAAGGCAATCAGGTTGTCCCACATGGGGCTTATAGTCTCAATCCCCATTTTACAGATGATGTAACAGGCACAGAGAAGTTAAGTGACTTGTCCAAAGTCACACAGATAACAAGTGGCAGAGCCGAGATTAGAACCCATGACCTCTGACTCCCAAGGCCAGGCTCTTTCCACTGGGCCATGCTGCTTCTCACTTAAATACCATCAAAATGCCATAAAAATATTTGAATATGACACTGAGTCTCTTCACTGAAGTTATTTAAGTTTGTCCTATGAGAACTTCCTTCCCTAGCCCTGTATGCCACTCTAACATTTTGTAAACTGATTAGGGTTCTTCAGATGAAAGATACCACAAGAAGGCAAATTACTAATCATAAGTAAGGACACAGATGTTCTATCCAAAATGAACCCCATTTAATGCCAGCCTTAACTGGAACGCCCTAGTTATACAGAGATACCACTTTTTATATGTTGTTTTTTTTTTTCAAAGAAAGGCAAAGGAACATGTTGGGATCTGGGGAATCAAATGGAACATGAATATAAACACGGAAAGGGGCTTTTTTTAAAAATGGAGATGATTATTTTTTAAAAAAATCCTTACTTTTGATTATTTTTATTCTTTAAGCTAAAGCCCAATTACAAAAATAGATGGTCTTTTTTAGTAGCCCTGTCATTAGCAGCTGCTACAAACACAAAATCCCCCACATGATGAACCAAAAACAAGAAGCTTAAGGAGTAATTAAAACCTAAGCCTCCTGACAATTTATTCCAATAGTGCATGTCTATAAAATTTCTGTGACCATCCCCCTTCCACAACAGCCCCTCAAAAGAGAGGAACCTCTCTATCACTTTACTCAGCTCGGCTTTTATTAGAAGGGGGAAAATTATAGCAACCACATTTTTCGAGCCCCACAATATAGTTTTATACCTCCTTGACCTTGCTCATAAGAGCACAGATCCTCGTTAAAACAAATGTTTTGTCTCCCTTTTAAATTGCCTTTCATTTGTAGGTTTTTCACCACATGACCTTTGGTCTTCAAACATCCTTTTGTACTGAAAAGGGAAAATCTGTTCTAACCACTTGTAACCACTCTTTAAAAAAATGGTATTTGTTAAACACTTACTCTGTGCCAGGAACTCTACTAATCAAGCTGGACATAGTTCATATCCTTCACTATGCACTATTGGCTTCAAAGCTCTCCATCACCTTGCCCCCTCCAACCTCACACCTCCCTTCTCTCCTTCTCCAGCCCAGCCCACATACTCCACTCCTCTGCTGCTAACCTTCTCACTGTGCATTGTTCTCGCCTAACCAACTGTCGATCCCTGGCCCCCATCCTACCTCTGGCCTGGAATGCCCTCCCTCCACACAACCACCACACTAGCTCTCTTCCTCCCTTCAAAGCCCTAATGAGAGCTCACCTCCTCCAGGAGGCCTTTCCCAGACTGAGCCCCCCTTTTCCTCTGCTCCTTTTCCCCTCCCCATTGCCCCCACTCCCTCCCTCTGCCCTAACCCCTTCCCCTCCCCACAGCACTTGTGTATATTTGTATGTATTTATCACTCTATTTCATTAATGATGTGTATGTATCTATAATTCTATTTATCTATTTTGATGGTATTGGCACATGTCTACTTGTTTTGTTGTCTGTCTCCCACTTCTAGACTGTGAGCCCGTTTATGGGTAGGGACTGTCTCTATCTGTTGCCGAATCGTACTTTCCAAGAACTTAGTACAGTGCTTTGCACACAGTAAGTGCTCAATAAATATGATTAAATGAATATCCCATGTAGAGCTCATGGTCTTAATCCCCATTTTACAGGTGTGGGAAGTGACTTGCCGAAGGTCATACAGAAGATATGGCAGAGCCAGGGTTAGAACCCAAGTCCTCTGACTTCTAGGTCCCTGCTCCTTCCACTAGACCATGCAGCTTCTTCATAGCCACATCTGCTTTTTAAGGATTAAAAGTGTTATCTGAAAAGGGAATTGTTACATCCATCAACACTAAGGGTAATAACTGGGTGCTTATTGTATGCACAGCACTATACTAAGTGCTTGGGAAAGGACAGTGTAACAGAGCTGGAAGATGCAACTCCTAACTCCAAGGAGCTTACGGTCTACCAGGGAAGACGGACACTAAAACAGATTCAGGTTATGGGGAAGTAGTAGAGAATAGAATACTTTCATAAGCACTGTGGGGCTGGGGTGAGAAATGGTACTTGGAAGTTAACTGCTCCCTTGCTGTGGTATTGTTAAAACTGCTTAAAGGGGACAATACAGGTTTCTAACACTGTTCATTGTGGATAGGGAATGTGTCTATTATAGTGTTATACTGTACTCTCCCAAGTGGTTAGTACAGTAAGAGCGCTTAGTAAATACCAATGACTGACTGACCCTTGTGAATGTGTAAGGGGTTCTGGTCATTTAAGCCAAAGCTGGGTTTATAGCCCATCTCCTTCAGCCGTGTTGAATGCAAATTATTTCCATTCAAACCTTAAAGAAAGGAGAGTGGGGTCTGAGAAACCTGAATGAAAAAGAGAGTGCACAAAGAGTATTTATAAAAGGAAGATGAATTTTTTAATCTCTATTCCCCCAATCTACATCCCTTCATTTCTTCCTTCTCTAGCCAAGATAGTAGCCACCTCACTCTCCTCCTCCTCCAACTATTGTTATGGTCCTGAAAGGGCAATTTTAGATTCCTTCCTTCCTGTGGATAAACCACAGTTGAGACAGAACTGAGTATTAGCCACAATTTCTCTCTCCTCTTCCAGACCCCATAAAAGTTTATGTAAGTGTAGGTGACTTACAAGGATTACAAAGAGAAACAAGACATGAACATGCTGGGAATTCTTTGAAGGAAATGCATTTTGTAAACAAAACTATCGTTAGATCTCCCCCTCATCCCCCTCTCCATCACCCCCCCTTACCTCCTTCCCTTCCCCACAGCACCTGTATAAATGTATATATGTTTGTACATATTTATTACTCTATTTACTTATTTTACTTGTACATATCTATTCTATTTATTTTATTAATATGTTTGGTTTTGTTCTCTGTCTCCCCCTTTTAAACTGTGAGCCCACTGTTGGGCAGTGACTGTCTCTATATGTTGCCAACTTGTACTTCCCAAGTGCTTAGTACGGTGCTCTGCACACAGTAAGCACTCAAATACGATTGATTGATTGATTAATAATGATGGTATTTGTTAAGTGCTTACTGTGTGCAAAGCACTGAGCAGTGTTGCCTAGTGGGAAAAGCAGGGGCCTGCGAGTCAGAGGACCTAGGTTCTAATCCAGCTCTGCCATATGTCCACTGTGTGGCCTTGGGCAAGTCACTTCACCTCTATGCTTCAGTTACCTTTTTACAAGCAAGAGGGGGAGACAAACATTAAAATAAATTATGTATATTTACAAAAGTCCTGTGGGGCTGGGTTCAGTTCTGGGTTCCTTTCTATTCTCCTTCAGTGCCCATTCCCTTGGAGAAGTGACTTGCCCAAGTTAGCAAGTCACTTAACTTGGGCAAGTTAAGTGACTTCCCCAAAGTCACACAGCAGACATGTGGCGGAGCCAGGATTCAAACCCATTACCTCTGACTCCAAAGCCCGTGCTCTTTCCACTGAGCCACACTGCTTTGCATATAGTAAGCACTTAATAAATGCCATTATTAACATTATTACCCCAGCACTTAATACCGTATTTGTCATATAGTTAATGCTTAAGAAAAAACACAGTTATTATCATCATTATTATACCCCCCCTCCCTAGGCCTTTCAGGTTTGCAGGTAGAATCATTCATTTATTCATTCAATCATATTTATTGAGCGCTTACTGTGTGTAGAGCGTTGTACTAAGCTCTTGGGAAGTACAAGTTGGCAACATATATAGACGGTCCCTACCCAACAATGGGCTCACAGTCTAGAAGGGGAATCACCCAAAAAGATGTCCATCCTGGCTTTGGTAGGGTGGCAGGAAGGTTAGAAGCTTCCATATCCAAAACACTGACAAATCTGCAGATGTTGGTTAGGTGAATCAAAGTGATGCCTTGGGCCGTATTGACATGAGGCTTAATGGGATTGAAACAGTCACAAAACCTCAAATCTCCTTCATCTCCATCCCCAAAGAGTTTCCAATAATGTGGTCCAAGTGTAGCTTGGAAACTGAGGAAGAGACAGCCAGACTGTGAGAAGGGCAGGGAGAGATTCCTGGGAGGCAGTAATGGATATAATCAATCATATTTGGTGCTGTGTGCAGAGCACTGTATTAAGCGCTTGGGAGAGTACAATATAAGAGTTGGTGTACAGGAAGCAGCATGGCTTAGTAGAAAAAGCACGGGCTTGGGAGTCAGAGGCTGTGGGTTCTAATTCCAGCTCTGCCACTTGTCAGCTGTGTGACTTTGGGCAAGTCACTTAACTTCTCCGTGCCTCAGTTACCTCATCTGTAAAATCGGGATTGAGACTGAGCGACCCACAGGGGACAACCTGATTACCTTGTATCTACCCCAGTGCTTAGCACATAGTAAGCGCTTAACAAATACCATCATTATTATTATTATTATACATGTACCCTGCCCAGAAGCTCAAAGTCGACTTCAAGGCACTCCCTCACCTCACCCCCTCCTACCTCACCTCCCTTCTCTCCTTCTACAGCCCAACCCACAGCCTCCGCTCCTCTAATGCCAAACTCCTCACTGCATCTTATTCTCGCCTGTCCCTCCATTGACTCCGGCCCACGTCCTTTCCCTGGCCTGGAATGCCCTCCCTCCGCATATCCGCCAAGCTACCTCTCTTCCTCCCTTCAAAGCCCTACTGAGAGCTCACCTCCTCCAGGAGGCCTTCCCAGACTGAGCCCCCTTTTTCCTCTCTTCCTCCCCATCCCCCCCATCCTATCTCCTTCCCCTCCCCACAGCACTTGTATATATTTGTACAGACTTATTACTCTATTTTACTTGTACATATTTACTATTCTCTCTTGTTAATGATGTGCATATAGCTTTAATTCTATTTGTTCTGACGATTTTGACACCTATCTACATGTTTTGTTTTGTTGTCTGTCTCCCCCTTCTAGACTGTGAGCCCGTTGTCGGGTAGGGACTGTCTCTATATGTTGCCGGCTTGTACTTCCCAAGAGCTTAGTACAATGCTTTGCACACAGTAAGCGCTCAATAAATATGATTGAATGAATCAATCTGCCACATTAGTTTGGCAGATGTGTGGAGAGGCAGAAACTGGTATTGGCCCAAGAGGGATCCCGAAGAAAGATCGTGCTGAAATGTCCACCCAAGCAGCTCAGCATGGAACAGCTCACATGCAGAACCCATGGAAAAGAGGGAGTTTCAACGACAGTGATCGGCCGTAAGACCCTACAAGTGTAACAGCAGCACACTTCCTCATCAAATCTACAGCAACAACATTTCTAGTTTGGATTCCTTTTAAAGTAAATACTATCTGGGGGCTTTCCTCGAACCCCGCTCTTTTCTGGAACAGGCAACAGAACACTATATGCAGCATATGGCTTGCACCTTCCCTGTCCCTGAAATCTCCATGTGGAATAGGGACTATTATGTCTGATTGTACTGTACCTACCCCAGCTCTTACAATAGTGCTGGCTCCTAGTAAGTACTTAACAAAAACCACAGTTATTTATTATGTTTATGTGCAGGGAAAAAATTAGGGTCACTATGCAGAGTTAAACACCTACTCAGAAAAACAAAAAGATAGAGAAGTAGCCTGGCATAGTGAAAAGACTGTGGGCTTGGGAGTCACAAGACCTGGAATCTAATAATAATGAAAATAATAATGATGGCATTTGTTAAGCACTTACTATGTGCCAGGCACTGTTCTAAGTACTAGTAGATACAAGTTGAACAGGTTGTTCCACATGGGGCTCACGGTCTTAATCCCTGTTTTACAGATGAGGGAATTGAGGCACAGAGAAGTTAAGTGACTTGCCCAAGGTCACACAGCAGACATGTGGCGGAGCCAGGACTAGAACCCATGACCTCTGACTCCCAAGCCTGGGCTCTTTCCACTGAGCCATGCTGCTCCTGGTTCTGTCACTTGCCTGCTGTGTGATTCAGGGCAAGTCACTTAACTTCTTGGTGCCTCAATTCCCTCATGTGTTAAATGGGGATTAAACACCTATTCTTTTTTCCCCTTAGATTGGGAGTCCCACATGGGACAGACTGTGTCCAACCTATCTTGTACCTACCCCAGATCTTAGAATATTTGACACGTAATAAGCACTTAAATACTGTTGTTAACATTATTAGATTGGGTGGAAGGAGTATGGGAGTTCACCTCCTCAAAGAAGCTTTAATGAAATGGGTGAGCAGGAAAACCACAGGTAAAGGATAGAGGTTTCTCTGACTCCGATTCAGTAACACTTTACTCTGACTGGCAGCACTTACCACTGTCAATGTTTGCTAACTAAGCAGTAAATTATACTCCCATTTATTAAGTCAGCCCAGTACCTTCACATCAACTTCAGTGAGGGATTACATGAGTAAACTATGGTATACATTCTGCTTTCTATTAACCCAAATGTGAGTTTTTCCTCTGCACTGAGATAAAACTATTAGCTTTCGGTGCCAATAATAACCCCTTCTGTAACTCTGGGCTAAATTTAACTGAAAAATGAAAAATTTAGTATTTTATTAGTTTAAGTGCACACATCATGCAAGTTTCTGGAGAAGGAGAGGAAACAAGAGTAGAAAAAGGAGGAGAAGAAACAGTGTTTCTTAGTGGATACAGCACAGGCCCGTGAGTCAAAGGGACCTGGATTCCAATCTCTGCTCTGTCACATGTCTGCTGTGTGACCTTGGGTATATCATTTCATTTATCTGTGCCTCAGATAACTCATCTGTAAAATAGGGATTAATACTATGAGCCTTATGTGGGACAGGAACTGTGTCCAACACAATTATCCTGTATGTACCCTAGCCTCTAGTACAGTGTGAGAAAGAGGAGGAGGAAGGAGGAAGAATGAAAAGAAGAAGGGGAAATAGGAGGGGGAGGCGAAGAGGGTAGAGAAGAGGAAGGGGCAGGGGAAAAAGAAGAGGAAGAGAAGAAGAAAGAAGGTGATGACAATGAATACATGAACAGGCTGAATTTTAAGTTCAGGCCAACTCACCAAAATTGGAGTTTGAATAGTGCCCCCAAAACTGAGACTTTGAACACAAAGAGTGTCTAAAATGAGATAGTTAATTCTGCCACAATATGCACTTCCATTCTAACTAAAATGCAGTTTAGACATTAATACCTCTTCTTCCAACAATGAACATCTGTCTAGACAAAATCATGCATGATGGGAAGAAATAGTTACATTCATAATAATAATAATAATAATGACATTTATTAAGCACTTACTATATGCAAAGTGCTGGGGAGGTTGCATGGTGATCAGGTTGTCCCACGGGGGGCTCACAGTCTTAATCCCCATTTTACAGATGAGGTGACTGAGGCACAGGGAAGTATTCATGTAGGTAGCAGACACAAAGACTACGCTGCCATTTTTCGTTAATACAAGGCTCTTCAAGAATGTAATCTCACATTTAAAAAGAAGTGCCTATCTCCTTAGTAAACAATCAGTTCTGGAAAAACCCCAAGACAACCAACAGAAATGTCTCAGGACCTAGATTGTGAGCTCAAGCCCAGGGATCGGGTCTTCTACCTCTGTTGTAATTTCTCAGGTGCTTAGCACAGTAATTTATATACCTTAGGTGCTCAATTAATATTCTGGATATGACATAAATCAGCATACTGTCTGAAAGGTACAACCAACCAATCAATCAGTGGAATTTATTGAGTGGATAAAGCCCAGGCCTGGGTGTCAGAAAGAGCTGTATTCTAATGCCAGCTCCATCACTTATCTGCTCTGTGACCTTGGGAAAGTCACTTAACTTCTCTGTGCCTCTGTTACCTCATCTGTAAGATGGGGATTAAGACTGCCATCTCCAAATGGTATATGGACTGAGGTCAACTTGATTAGCTTGTATCTACACCTGCACTTACTACAGTGCCTGGAACATAGTAAGCACTTATACCATTAAAAAAAACCCCAAAACGGAATTGGTAGACATCAATATAAATAAATTACAGATATGTACAGAAATGCTAGGGGTTGAAGGTAGGGCTTTCAAAGGGAACAGTCCACTAAACTATTAACTCCTTGAGGGCAGAGAATGGGTCTACCAACTGGTATAGTACTCTCCCAAGAGCTTAGTACAGTGCTCTGCACACAATACATATCATTGATTGATTGATACATATCAAAGTGCCTAAGTGATGCAGAAGGAGGAGGAGTAGGGGAAAAGAGGTTTTATTAGGGAATTGTCCTCTCACTCAGTTTCAGTGACAGAATTCACTGCTGGGCAATCAATTGGTTGAAACCCAGTTACTCTTCATACTTTGTGTTTCTACAATGGACTCCTGCTAATTGCTATGCTTTTATGTGCTTCTAAAATGTTTACATCAGAAGAAATTCAAGACAACTAGGGTTATCCTTCCTTTTCCTCTTATAAATGGAGACTCTCTTCTGATGCTAATAATAATAATGATAATAATTATGGTATTGTTAAGCACTTACTATGCACCAGGAACTGTACTGAACACTGGGTTGGATGATGGAATTGAGGCCCAGAGAATTGAAGTGACTTACCCAAGGTCACACAGCAGACATGTGGCAGAAGCAGGATTAGAACCCATGACCTTCTGACTCACAAGCTAGTGCTCTATACACTACACCATGGTAAACTGTAGTGGTGTCAAAACTGGGGATTGCATAGAAAAACCATTTAGAATGTGATTAAACAATGACTGCAAAGCAAGCAATTGAAGAGCTTGGAGGAGAATGTGCAAACCAACCCTTTAGGAGAAAAGTGCCTTTTACCTCTCTCCACTGAAAGTGACAGACTCTTCATATTACAT
This sequence comes from Tachyglossus aculeatus, assembly GCF_015852505.1. Taxonomy (NCBI): domain Eukaryota; kingdom Metazoa; phylum Chordata; class Mammalia; order Monotremata; family Tachyglossidae; genus Tachyglossus; species Tachyglossus aculeatus. Next base: position 29,482,036 of record NC_052073.1, on the reverse strand, counting down.
CTCTGAGATAAAGCTAAATGACAAGAGCAGAAATTTCCAAACATCACATTCTGGACAACAGGTATCCATTCAGTCTAGTGAGACACACAGGAAAACCAAAATGAAGCAAAACCCTTTGAAATGTAACTGAAAGAGCCAGAAGACAAGTGAGAGCATAGCCCCAACAGCATGGATAAGACTTTAAAAGAATTGCTGCACATGTTTCAGAAAGGGGCACATAGCGGGGGAGTGAATAACAGAGTTTAGTTTACATTAAAGGCAAGATCTTGAAGAGACAAACCGGACCAGTTCGATGACAAAGAGGAAGGAAAAGTAGCTCTTTTGACACTAGTCCTTCTCAAGGAAAATTGTCTAGAGCCAGCAGGCATCCGCCAGAAAGTGTATTTGGCTGTAATGAACCATCAGATGTTTAGAGTGCAATGTTTGATGCTCTGTTTATCTGCCTTGCTTAATCCCAGAAAATCCATGTTCAGAAGGAAAAGAAAATTAGGGATGATGGGCTAGAAAAAAAACCCTCTCTTGACCCCTCCTCACCTTCTAGTTATGGCCCCATATCCCTCCTACCATTCCTTTCCAAACTCCTTGAACGAGTTGTCTACACGCGCTGCCTCGAATTCCTCAACACCAACTCTCTCCTTGAACCCCTCCAGTCTGGCTTCCGTCCCCTATATTCCAAGGAAACTGCCCTCTCAAAGGTCACCAATGACCTCCTGCTTGCCAAATCCAACGGCTCATACTCTATCCTAATCCTCCTCGACCTCTCAGCTGCCTTTGACACTGTGGACCACCCCCTTCTCCTCAACACGCTATCTGACCTTGGCTTCACAGACTCCTTCCTCTCCTGGTTCTCCTCTTATCTCTCTGGTCGTTCATTCTCAGTCTCTTTTGCAGGCTCCTCCTCCCCCTCCCATCCCCTTACTGTGGGGGTTCCCCAAGGTTCAGTGCTTGGTCCCCTTCTGTTCTCGATCTACACGCACTCCCTTGGTGACCTCATTCGCTCCCACGGCTTCAACTATCATCTCTACGCTGATGACACCCAGATCTACATCTCTGCCCCTCTCTCCAGGCTCGCATCTCCTCATGCCTTCAGGACATCTCCATCTGGATGTCTGCCCACCACCTAAAACTCAACATGTCCAAGACTGAACTCCTTGTCTTCCCTTCCAAACCCTGCCCTCTCCCTGACTTTCCCATCTCTGTTGATGGCACTACCATTCTTCCCGTCTCACAAGCAGCGTGGCTCAGTGGAAAGAGCCCGGGCTTTGGAGTCAGAGGTCATGGGTTCGAATCCTGACTCTGCCACATGTCTGCTGTGTGACCTTGGGTAAGTCACTTTACTTCTCTGAGCCTCAGTTACCTCATCTGTAAAATGGGGATGAAGACTGTGAGCCCCACGTGGGGCAACCTGATCACCTTGTACCCTCCCAGTGCTTAGAACAGTGCTTTGCACATAGTAAGCGCTTAACAAATGCCAACATTATTATTATTATACAAGCCCACAACCTTGGTGTCATCCTTGACTCCGCTCTCTCGTTCACCCCTCACATCCAAGCCGTCACCAAAACCTGCCGGTCTCAGCTCCGCAACATTGCCAAGATCCGCCCTTTCCTCTCCATCCATACCACTACCCTGCTCGTTCAAGCTCTCATCCTATCCCATCTGGACTACTGCATCAGCCTTCTCTCTGATCTCCCATCCTTGTGTCTCTCCCCACTTCAATCCATACTATATGCTGCTGCCCGGATTGTCTTTGTCCAGAAACGCTCTGGGCATATTACTCCCCTCCTCAAAAATCTCCAGTGGCTACCAATCAATCTGCGCATCAGGCAGAAACTCCTCACCCTGGGCTTCAAGGCTCTCCATCACCTCGCCCCCGCCTACCTCACCTCCCTTCTCTACTTCTACAGCCCACCCCGCACCCTCCGCTCCTCTGCCGCTAATCTCCTCACCGTACCTCATTCTCGCCTGTCCCGCTATCGACCCCCGGCCCACGTCATCTCCCGGGCCTGGAATGCCCTCCCTCTGCCCATCCGCCAAGCTAGCTCTCTTCCTCCCTTCAAGGCCCTACTGAGAGCTCACCTACTCCAGGAGGCCTTCCTAGACTGAGCCCCTTCCTTCCTCTCCCCCTCGTCCCCCTCTCCATCCCCCCATCTTACCTCCTTCCCTTCCCCACAGCACCTGTATATATGTATATATGTTTGTACATATTTATTACTCTATTTATTTATTTTACTTGTACATATCTATTCTATTTATTTTATTTTGTTAGTATGTTTGGTTTTGTTCTCTGTCTCCCCCTTTTAGACTGTGAGCCCACTGTTGGGTAGGGACTGTCTCTATATGTTGCCAACTTGTACTTCCCAAGGACTTAGTACAGTGCTCTGCACACAGTAAGTGCTTAATAAATACGATTGATGATGATGATGATAGAAAAAGAGTTTGTGATAGTTCAGAGACTCATAGGTACCCACTAGCTCAACTTCGTTAGTACATAGAGCAGAAAGAACAACATTTTCCCTCAGATTTTGGTTGCTTCGAAAGGGACTCAAGAGCAATAGGGCTATATGTGGAGAATGTTTAAAAGAAGAATACACTGGAATACATTTAGGCATATAAGGAGAACTTCTGTAATGCAGGGGTTTCCTTCTCCCAAAGGTTGTGTTAAAATAAAGCTGACAGCATGAAGGGTGTCTAATGCACCATGCATAGCCACAGGCACCTAGGCATGCACAGTGTTTGGAGTCCTCTATCTAAACAAGCTTGTGTGGTCAGATGAATGTTTCTTAGTTCCCTAAGCATATTATGGAAGCAACTTAGCCTCATGGAATGAGCTTCGGCCTTGGAGTCAGAGGACCTGAGTTCTAATTCCAGCTTTGTCACTTGCCTGCTGTGTAACCTTGAGGAAATCACTCTTCTCTGTGCCTCAGTTACTTCACCTATAAAACAATAATTATAACTACGATATTTGTTAAGCACTGTTCTAAGCACTTAGGTAAAATCAAGTTAATTAGGTTGAACACAGTCCCTGTACCACATGAGGCTCACAATCTGAGGAGAAGGGAGAACAGGTACTAAATCCCCATTTTGCAAATGTGGAAACTGCAGCACAGAGAAGTTCAGTAACTTGCCCAAAGTCAAGAGAAGCAGCATGGTCTGGTGGATGCAGCACAGGCCCGGGAGTCAGAAAGACCTGGGTTCTAATCCTTACTCCACCACTTGTCTGCTGTGTGACCTTGGGTAAGTCACTTCACTTACCTCATCTGTAAAATGGGGATTAAGACTGTGAACCCCATGTGGGGCAGGGACTGTGCCCAACCTGATTTGCTTGTATCCATCCCAGCTCTTGCACAGTAAGTGCTTAAATATCACAACAAATACCACCGGTTCTGAATGCAAAAGGGGAAATTAGTCCATGCCTCAACAGCCGTGCTGCTCTCTTTCCGGCAACTCTAAAGGCACCACAGACCAGTCAGTTCTCAGGAAGCAGTATCAGGCACTCTGAATTTCCCAGGAGCTTGTGAACTCAGGCTGGGGAGAGGTTATAGACTCGGGAGACTTGTTTCACAAGTTTTCTCAGAATGTACACAGCTCTTAAGAGTAGACCACATGGACCTGCTCACTCCATGGAGAAAAAAAACATTAAGAAACCCTGACCCTGCAGGAAAAAACCCCTAATAATTCCACCTAAAGACTGGAATTACCCAAACATACAAAATCTAGCTCTCGGCCTGCTCCCTGTCCATCTCACCTTCTTTCTAGGTTTTCCACTGCCATGGGGGAACATATTGGAGTCTGATTCTCCCTTTATGACATCTTGGAGTGGATCCTGCAGGACAGCAGGGCTCTAACTGGGTCTGTCACTGTTGGAAGGAGAAGCCTCTGCCATGTGAGCATCTTCTTCTGGTGCCAGTGATTGGTTGAGTGATGCCTTGGCCTCTGGTGACATACTATTGATCAGGTTGATATTTGATTATCAAGATGTTTTGGCACTGGGGATGTAACTCGGTGGTAGAGTGCATGCTTTGCATGTTTGAGGGTTCCATCCCCCATAAATCCAGTTTCAGTTTTAGGAGCAGCATGGCTTGGTGGAAAGAGGAGGGGCCTGGGAGTCAGAAGACCTGGGTTCTAATCCCATCTCTGCCACTTGCCTGCTAGGTGATCTTGTGACCTAAATTCTCTGTGATTCAGTTTCCCCAGCTATAACATGGAGATTCACTTCCTGTGATCCCGTTGTGGGACAGAGACTGTAAGTGTATCTTCCTTAGAACTTAGAAAAGTGCTTGGCATATATTAGGCACTTAATTTGTACCATGATTGTTATTATTATTGCTGTGTTTTGGATATTCAACTTAAGTTGATTATTCATAATGTCACCTCTTGAATTTAGGTGTAAAGTCATTGGGGAGTGGATAGAATCTAGTTGGGTGGGTGGGAAAAAGACCAATGGGTAGGTAAAAGGTGAGTAGAGCTGGAGTGGTGCGGGGCCTTTTGGGCACTTACCTCCATCAGTAAACATGGCAGCTAGGGGAGGTAATAATAATTATAATTAAGATATTTGTTAAGTGCTTACTGTGTGCCAGGCACTGTACTAAGTGCTGGGGTGGAGATAAGCAAATTGGGCTGGACATAGTCCCTGTCCCATGTGGGGCTCACAGTCTCAAACTCCATTTTACAGATGAGGTATCTGAGGCACAGAAAAATGAAGTGACTTGACCAAGGTCACACAGAAGAGAAGTGGTGGTGTTGGAATTAGAACCCATGATCTTCTGACTTAAGGACATTTAGGGTGAGCCTTGATTGCCCTTAATTGTTCTGGGATGACTAATCTGGCAAATGCTCACATTTTAGTGTGAGGATCTGCTGCCACTACATTACCAAAATGTGGCCCATCCCACTCTGGGGATCCTGGGTAACTACCCTGTTTATTCTCCCCCTTTTCTCTGGTCTTGGTGAAGAGTAGCCATGAGCCAATCAACCACAAGATGCTCATAAAAACTTGGTGACAACAAAGTTGACTTGAGAACTAGCTCTCTGCAAGCATTTCAGCACTTTGGGTTTCAGATCTAGCTCTAACTGAAAAGTAGAAAAGAAGTCTTCGAATTTTAAGACTCCATAAAAAAAAAACCCGACTTGTCCTAAAAATGGTAATTATGGTCAATTCGGTATGAATTCAACATTATCTCCTCTTTTAGATTTCTTCCCAGAAGGAAGTGTTAAATGGGCAGCTGATAAGAATAAGTACCTTGGAATCAGAATTACAAAAAATTTTCAAGATATAATTAAATCATATTCAGACTCGATCTTCAGTAATGCAAGACTTGATTTGGACAGATGGGACTGGCTGAAACTTTCTCTGTGGGGGAAGTGTGTACAATTACCATAAACATGCATTCTATAATGTTATATCTATTTAGTTCACTGCCTTTACGCAGTTTAAAGCATTACTTCATAAAACCTAACAAAATGTTGCAGGCAATTTTATGGCAAAGCAACAGAATGTCAAGATTCTTATATGAGAGGACAATACTTTCATTTAAAAAGAAAACATTTGGTTTTCCATATCTTAAAATTCCTCAGATAGTTTTTTTTTTTTTTTACCTTAAAGCCAACATTATAAATGTCTAGGAATATTAATTGGTAGAGTTAATACATTTATAGGGGAAAAAGTATGACTCTTCTGTGCCCAAGGCAGCTCATTATTAAACTCATGAAAACAATCATAGGTACCAGAAAACAAAAGTGTCAGAATCCCTGAAAATTTTGCCTGTTCTTGTAGTGTGTGGAAATTGAAGGGTGCATATCTATGTTTTTAAGAAAATGCTTCCCTATGGAGAAATCCAGTGCCCAAAGTGAAGAGTGGAAACCTGTTTATTCTAATAGGTGGCAGACAGAAAATTTGACCCTAGTCTTGCTATTTGTTTTTAGGATTCTTGACCTACCTTAAACTCCAAAAGATGCAGCATGTCTACAGTCGGTCAATTAACAGTATTTATTGAGCATCTACTAGGTGCTTGGCACTATACTCAGCATTTGGAATAAAATAATTAGTAGACACAGTCTTTGCTTTCAAGTATGATACAATCTACATGGGAGAAAGACATAAGTATATTACAGATAGGAGGCAGCAATAAAATGATATGTGCATAAACGTTTAGGGGTGGGTGGTGGGAACTTAGAAGCGGCATGGCCTTCCCAAAAAGCACAGTCCTGGAAGTCACAGGACCTGGGTTCTAATTCTGCATCCACTAGAAGGATGACCTAAGGCAAGTCACTTAACTTCTTTGTTTCACAGTTTCTTTATCTGTAAAATGGGGATTCAATACCTGTTTTCCCTCCCATTTAGCATCTAAGCCCCATGTGGGACAGGGACTTTGTCCAACCTGATTATCTTGTATTTATTCCAGGGCTTAGTGTCAGGGTAACTGCACAGAGTAAGCTCTTAATTACTTCCACTACTACTTAAGTTTTCAGATGGTATGAAAGTGCTGGCAGCTGTTGGCAATATATGGTGGGGAGTTTAAAAATTGATCAAGGTAGGCTTGCTGGAGGAAATTCTATAATTTATAGTCCTTTCCCAAAGCACTTCGTACCATGCTCTGCACACAATAAAAAATAACACTGATTGGTCGATAATGGCAACAAGAGGTTTCTTCAGATAAGGTACAAAAGACAACCTTTAGCTGGCCTGAATTAAAATATTTTCAGGCAAACCAAACTCTTACTCTGCTAGATGCTCAAAGCTATAAGAAGCAAGTGGAATATTTCACACTCTTTGCCAAAAACGGGATCTGAGTCATTTACTAGTGTTCATTGCAAAACAAGGGTATGAGCCTTTATGCAATAAACTACAATGGGATGATCAGAACAAAACTAAAAGGGTTGTAGCCAATATAGGAACATCCAGCCTGGCAAACAATCTCAATAATTTCTGCCTTCTAAGAACACAACTATCAGTTTCAATAGGAACACATTTCCATAAGAAATAAAACCACAACAACAGGAAACACAAACCCCTCTCACGGTCACATTGGCTGAGCAAAGAGTTGCTTGGGGCAGGAACATGGAGAGGAACAGGAGGTCTTTCAGACTGGGATGACTTTAGAGTCAAGACTATAAGCTCGTTGTGAGCAAGGAACATATCTTTCAACTCTGTTGTGTTGTACTCTCCCAAGTGTTTAGTACAGTGCTCTGCGTACAATAAGCGTTGTAACAAATATCTCCGATTGGACGGGGAGAAGTGAGCCATATTAGGAGGCCCCCTCTCTGCTCATTCACCCCCAGAGCACCAGGTGTCCCCTTTTGGGAAATTCAGGGAAATGGATCTGGGCAACCTGAATGCAGACTAGAGGGTTGGCTAAATGGGATTAAACAGATATATTTTCCACTTTCCTCTAAAATCATATTTCTGTCCAACGACACAGAGTATGTACCTACACCAGATGGGGAAAAAATGAATGCAAAATTGGTGAGTGCAAGTACTGGAGAAGGGGAATATTTCAAACATGCTATGGAGTTGCAAGCAGCCTGACACAAGGTGGGTTAGAAAAAGAACAAAAGATCTGCCAAGACACTTATGGATAATGCATCAAAAGGCACCCTCCTAATTATAATTGCTTTCAAATAATTTTGAGTGGCACCCTTCAAAAATGAATGCCCAAAAGAGTAATTCCAAACAAATAGCTTGATGGTCAATTTGTGAGTACTCATAATCTGATAATCCAATTTCTCCATCACCAGAGGTCTATTTCTCCTTTTTGTTCTCAGATTGCCAGCTTTTTGACTACTTTATGAAGGACCAAGAGAAGGTGAAATGAAATGAAGAATGGCTGAAGAGCACCAGGTTCATTAATTTCTGTCTTTTATTTATCCATGTTGCCACTGTCCCTCATTAGAATCTATTAATGAAAAGGTGTTGACTATCATTTCTTCTAACAGAATTTTCAAAGAATTGCTCTGGGAAGCAAAGGTTAAAAAAAAATTCTAGAACAGTGAATGGAGAAGATCCACAGCCTAGCGGAAAGAACACAGGCTTGGGAGTCAGAGGACCTGGGTTCTAATCCTGACTCTGACCTTGTCTTCTGGGGGATCTAGGTCAAGTAATTTAACTTCTTTGTGCCTCAGTTATTTCATCTGTAAAAAACTGTGAAGATTGACTTCCCCATGTGGGACAGTGTCAGACCAGATTATCTTGGATCTTCCCCAGTGTTCAGTACAGTTCTTAGCACATAGTAAGCACTTAAGTACCATAATTAATCTTATTAAATATAATTAATAGCTCCAGTAGATGTCAGTCATCACTGTGATAGGAACCCAGGTCCATGAAGCTACATTTTCCTTCCTGTTCATGACTTGCTACATTCACAAGGAATGTAAAAGAAAAAAAATCAGAATGAGTTGCATCTTTACCCAGATAGCATCTTGGGGCCATTTTAAAATAGGGAGGGTAATGGTCCAAAAGAATGTAGATTTAATGGGATTGCTATTTGGTTTAATTACCAACGGCTTGAAAATGATCATATAAATCACAAGGCAGTATTTGATGCTGCATTAGATTATTTTTTAAACAAATAGCATTGGCCTTTATTTATGCATATGTGTGTGTCTTCCAAATAGACTGGAGTGTTTTGGATGTGTGTATATACATTATAATATATATGGATATTTACCCCTAATCCCTCCACACAAGCGCATATGTTTACTTGTAAATTTCTCTGTTTCCCATCTGTTATTTTATTTTCCTCTCCTGAAAAGTAAACAGGCACATTTAATAAGTAGGGGAAAATCTTGGAGGATTCTATTGGGGAGGAAGGTACTAACTTGTGAAGCTGATATTAGAAATGTTATGGACGGTGACCTTTGTCATGAAAGTGACCTTGGTGTGTCTTTTTTCTACAAAGAACCTGATGTTATGAGGAGGCAGACAGTTCTGTTTCCTCATGGTGCCTCCAGAGTTGCAGAAAGCAGAGCATTTCCAATTCAAACTCGTCTGGACAATGACAATACTAATGGCTGGCTGGGCTTTAAGGTCATTCCCATCTCATAAAATTATACCCTGGCAAAAGACTTAAAATACTGAATCCTTTTTAAGGGATTTGGGGGTAAAACATCAATCCACCAAATTAAAACATAACAACCTAATGGGGAAACATGGAGATTTGTTGCCTAAAGGTAAGATGGGTGATATTAAAACTCAGCCACCATCACTGTTAAAACTTACAAACAAGGCACCTTAAACAAGGCATCTAACATGAATGTCGCCTCAATAGGCTTCAAAGATATTTGCAGATGTTTTGAGAAGCTAAGCAGACATAAAGAAGACCTGAAAATGTTTCAGACTGCAGACACTACCGTAATGAGAGCAAAACCAACAACAGCATCATTTTGTGTTCTTTCAGATCCTTGCTTCAAATTGCTCATAGTACACCAAATATGCTCTCTGATTAACCATAATGTCACCTCCGAGACAGGTGGAGGATAAGTACCATAACTTCCCATTCTGTGCCTGAAACCTTGAGGCACAAGAAAGGCGAAAACACATGTTTTCTTTGTGAAATATTTGTATATACAATGGATGTGTATGGATACTTAGAGGCAGCAGCAAGTGTCTGAGACAATGGCTCAGGAACTGTTAGATGCAGCTGACTGTACCTTTGAGGCCCATATGTAAAAAGACATGCAAATGATTGTGAATCACTCTGCATATTTGGTACAGAAAAAACCAAAGTCATGTACTGGGCAAAGCTGATAAATCACACACACAACCGACCATTCAAACAATGGCAAGTTGTTAGAAAAACTGATGGGATGATCAGCTTCAGTGATTACCTTCTGAAATGGGAACATTTACAATGATATAAAAAATTATGGAAGTGAGATTACACAGAAATGGGGAAGGGAAAGGGTGCTGTTTCAAGAATCCTGAGTTCATTGGTAACTGATTATGAAGTATGCAAGAGTTTCTGCATCAATGTATGGTGAAGTAATGGAGTGATTTCACTAATTTACCAATTGTCCTTAATTCTTAGCCAGAACTGCACAACCCAATACTCTCTGACCATGTTAAGCCCTTTAGGAGCAGCATTAACTCTTTCATACCAGAGGGGATTGTTTCGTGCAGAGCTCCAGTAAATGCACAATTTATACTGCAAAGCACTAAGTGGTCCCCAAGGGAGATGAAAGAGTTAATGCTCCTCCCACAGTGCCTTGCTTGTTCCTTGGGAGTAACTTTAGACACTTGGAGTCTTGCCCTCCTCTAGACTGTGAACCCATTGTTGGGTAGGGACCATCTCTATATGTTGCCAGCTTGTACTTTCCAAGTGCTTAGTACAGTGCTCTGCACACAGTAAGTGCTCAATAAATACGATTGAATGAATGAATGAAGGAGACTGTCTCATGTGATTGTAATGAAATCAGTCTGAGTGCCTGGTACATAGTAAGCACTAAACAAATACCACGATTATTACAATCATATATGATGAGTTCATACCCTTCTTAAAATACAGGAAAGGTTTATGGGTTGAAGTGTAAATTACTCAATACAAGCTTTTTATTAAATTAGTAGTGATAGAGATTTTCTTCTTCAGTAAGAGACAACATTACTGATGGTGCGGTTTCATTCATGAATCTAAATTTGTATCAAAGCTATAAGAATATGAAAAGCATTTTGAAGTTATTAAATTGATCACTAGTAATTCACCTTCTTCCCAGTTCTGTGAGCCTTTTCAGCTTCTCCTACCACAGACAGAAAGCTAGTGAGTCAGATCAATTAATTACTTAAGCCTGCTCTTTAGAAACAAACACTAATTCCAAAAGGCTAGTCATGAAAAGCAACATTTGTCTACATTTCAAGATCAAAGAAACACACAGGCAACTGAAATGTTTAGTTCAATCTCCAGCACTGGTAGTGTACTTTCTTTTGGTTGCTAACAACGATATTTGTCAGGCTACTAACATTTTTAACTGGCCTCATTTTCACTTTTAATTTTCAAACCAATGAGTCAGGTTACGGAAAGTATAACCCTTTCAGCCTTCTTTGTGGCTTAACCAAAAATGTGTGATTGTGACTGGTCAGACCTTGGGCCAGGCTGACTCCATTTTGTAACAAGTCTCAATTTTGCTCTGAACAAACACAACTGTGCCAACCTCACACTTGTGGGCCCCTTCAATTCTGAAAACCCAAAAGGTCACTGATGCTGGAGGGATAGTAGGGAGCAATAGAGAATTTTGGGACCCTTGATTCTGAAAACCCACAAGGTTACTGAAGCCAGAGGAGCTGGTGGCGAGCAATAAGGATAATTCCAATGGATCTTTCCACACATTCCTCCCAAAATATCACCATCATCATCATCAATCGTATTTATTGAGTGCTTACTATGTGCAGAGCACTGTACTAAGCGCTTGGGAAGTACAAATTGGCAACATATAGAGACAGTCCCTACCCAACAGTGGGCTCACAGTCTAAAAGGGGGAGACAGAGAACAAAACCAAACATACTAACAAAATAAAATAAATAGAATAGATATGTACAAATAAATTAAATAAATAGAGTAAAAAAAATATGTACAAACATATATACATATATACAGGTGCTGTGGGGAAGGGAGGGAGGTAAGATGGGGGGATGGAGAGGGGGACGAGGGGGAGAGGAAGGAAGGGGCTCAGTCTGGGAAGGCCTCCTGACCATGACCATGACCATATGAAATATGACCATGGAGGGGGAAGGATCAGGAATTAGTAGGGTATATTTGGAGGGTAGCCTCCAAGAAGTCTGTAGTAGGTTGGAACTCTGTCACATCAATGTGGCGAGTCACCTTTCCTTAGAGTCGGGGAGGTCCACTCTGTCAGATACCTGCATGGTGAGTGACTGCCTCACTGGAGCAAGGAGAAGTGAGTATCCCTTCCTGAGGGAGCTCAGTTGCCAGGTGATTTGAAGGGTAGCCCCCGGCTGATTTGAAAGATAACTCTCGGGGGACTTGATTGGGGACTTGATTGCCAGGTGATTTGAAAGGTAGTCCCTGGAGATAACCAGTGACTACTCCCAGTTGCACCAGCTGCTAGAAGTTGGGGACCATGCTGACCAGAGTACTTGTTACTTAGCCTAGGAATAGCTTTGCTCTTGAAGACTACCTCGCAAATTCTTTGTGCTATAATTCTAATAAACCTGCTCTTAATATACATATACCTTGAGTCTCTGAATCCATTTCCAACCCTCCAATCTGCAAACTCACCAGTTACCCAGTGGTCAGTTCCGCCCCGTGATGGTGATAGAAGAAAGTACCAAAGATGAGTGTGCACTTTTTGCACGTGAACTGTCCTTAATCAGGTGGACTGAGGGCCAAGACTGTCAATTGAGTGAATCATCAATTATAGACTAATCTAATGTACAGCCAAGTACATTATCGCAATTCAATAAACATCTCTTTAGAATTAAGTAATTCCAATTTGCTTTCATTTCGGGTTACATGCATGCGTTGAGAATTTGATAATACCCATCCCAAAATGAGAGGCTTTTGGAGGCACTGATCCATGCAATCCCCATGTGCCACAAAATCTACATCAGGCTAACCGCAAATCAACCAGTCATAAATTTACCTGCTTAGAAAAAGAAAACAAGCAGGGCTTAGCCATGTATTACTCAATCTAACCTTAATTATCTTTCCCCCCATCTCTATCTGTTCTGTTCACTTTAATTGCCTCTCCATCTAACTGTCTGCCCATTTGTTTCCAGTAATGAATCTGTCAATGCCGTGACTGCAGAATGGCCACCCGTTGGAATTTACAACCTGGAATTGTAAATTCATAAATTGTAAATTAATCTGCCTGGCATTCCACCACCACAAATCCCTCCCTCAGGTGCGAGCCCATTTTCAGAGGCTAAACGCCCACTCAGTTGGCTCCTCCCACAGGGGAGGTTTGAAACAACCTCCTGAATCACCTCAAAAATCTTCTCTGCAAGTTTCACTCTCCTTCTCATTAGTGACCAATAAACGACAGGAAAGGTGTAGGGAAAGACTGCCTCGAGGATGTTTCTCTTTCTGTGGAACACCGACTTTGAAATTCATCCACAAAATCTCCTTAAGGGACCCTTCTCTGGAGTCCTTTTAAATCCAAAGACCATAATCCACTGAAAAATGGAAGACTAAAAGTGGTGGGCATTTTCAGGAGTCCTAAAACGACAATTAGATTTTCTTTCACAATCTTCCAGATATGTACCATAAAGTATGTGGGTGCCACTTCACCCCCAACTTTATGCCTAGTAACCTAAGTGAAGCATGCTAAAACTCTGCAGCAGCTAAAGTTTCCCCTAAAAGTGGGCAGGATTTTATTTTAAAGGAATCCACACATATAAACCACCAAGCATGTGGGTGTCAACTCTTGTGTCCAGACTCTCAAAGACAACTGAATTCTTGGAGAACAAACACAGAGAGCACATCAACTCCAGGCCAGATGTCCAGTTCTCTATTAAAATGTCTCCCCTCCTGTATTAAGGAGGGGAGATCGATACTTAACTAAATATTTTTCACACCATTAAAGTAGTGCACTTAGCCTTTTTGTCCAGGCCCTTAAATTACCCTTTAAGAGATAATGGCTGTGAGTCATTCTTTATGACATATCCTCCCTTTAAGTGGTTCAGTTTGCCTTCTTCAAATGGACAATCAAGCCACTGGCCTTTCAACTAAATGATTCCTTTCTCTTAAATGGTGATTTGAGTCAGGCTTCAGATTTCTTTGTGTATTCCATGACCTTTCCATAAATTTCAAATTTTGGTCTGGTAGCACAGGATTTGGAAGTCAAATTGGACTTTTGCTCTTGTCCTTTCTTCTGGAGGCTAAAATGCAACATCCAGCCCTGGGTGGACTATGAATAGGAGTTTGAGGGCTCAAACTACTTCTGACTGGTGTGTACCACAGTACATTTCAGTCAGTCCCTATCTATGCATGAAAGTGAGGCTCAAAAGATGGCTGAGAGATCAGTGCATGAATGACACAGGCTGCCACACTGCACTTAGGGGTAGATCCTGAGAAGCCAGGTTGCCTAATGGGAAGAACACAGGTCTGAGAGTCAGAGAATCTAGGTTCTAATCCTGGCTATATCAATTGTAACTATGTGACCTTTGGCAAGTCACTTAACTCATCTGGACCTCAGTTTTCTCACATTTAAAATACCTGCTTTCTCCCCGACTCAGAATGGGAGCCTAATGTGGGTCAGGAAATGTGTCCCACCTGATTATATCTATCCCAGTTTCTAGTACAGTGTTTGGTACATAATAAGTGCTTAACAAATGCCTCATCTTGTTACAAATTATTATTATTATCCTAGCTACACTAATAAATTTGCCCCTCAGGGTCTGTTTCTGTTTTCGAACTTGCCTCAGTATCCAGTTGTTTTATTGTTGTTGTTCTTACTATGTGCCAGGCACTGTACTAAATGCTGGGGTAGATACAAGCTAACCTGATTGGACACAGTCCACGTCCCACATGGGACTCACAGTCTAGTGCTCGGCACACAGTAAGCGCTTAACAAATACCATTATTATCATTATCATTATTATTATTAATCCCCATTTTACAAATGAGGGAAATGAGGCACAGAAAAGTTAAGTGACTTGCTCAAGATCACAAAGCGGACAATTGTAGGAATCAGGGCTAGAACCCGTATGCTTCTGACTCCCAGGCCCATTCTCTATCCATTAGGCCCATTTTCTATCCATTAGGTAATCAATAGTATTTAAAGAGCACTGTACTAAACACTTGAGACAGTACAATAGAGTCAAGAGATACAATGCCTACCCTCAAAGGAGTTTACAATCTAGTGGAGACAGAATCTAAAATACAGTATACTTGGGGGAGCAACCAAGTATTCAGGGCTTTGGTAATAAGTAGCTTCAGTAAGTAACATACTTTGGTAAGTAACCAAGTAAACAGGGCTTCAGAGAGGAAAAGGGTGTGAGCATTGAGTTGCTTAGGTGACACAGAAGGGCTACAGTAGCAGTGTTGAAGGGAGGGAAATAGGGTGGCAGGATGAGGGAACTAATCAGAAAAGGCTTCCTGGAAGAAACGTGATTTCAGAAGGACCTTGAAAATGGGGAGGACAGTGGTCTTCCGGATGTGAAGGGAAAGACAACTGAAGGAGAAAGAGTGGGAAAGCAAGAGATCAGCGGTAAGAGAGATGAGAATGAGGCACAGAGAATAGGCTAACTGGAGAAGAATGAAACTCGAGTAATGAGGTGCAGCTCCAGAAGAGAGATGATAAGTACAGGGGGAGAGAAAGAGCTAACTGCCTTCAATCTAATGGGCAGAAGTTCCTGATTCATGCAAAGAGGAATGGGCAAACTTTGGGAGTGTTGGAGGAGAGGGGAGACTAGGTTTAAGGAAAATGACCTGGACAAAAGATTATGGACTGGAGATGGGAGAGACAGGAAGCAGGAAGGATGGCAAGGGTACTGATGAAGCAATAAAGTCAGAATGTGACAAGTACAAGTAAGGGATCGTTTTTCTGCAAATAATTCAGTCCATGTTTCTCCAATTCTCAAGGATCTCCAGGGGTTGCCCAGCCACCTCCGCATCAAACAGAAACTTGTCACCACTGGCTTCAAAGCGCTCCATGTCACCTTGCCCCCTACTACCTCACCTCTCTGATTTTCTACTACAACCCAGCCCACACACTCCATTCCTCTAATGGCAACATACTAACTGCACCTAGATATCATCTACCTCACCCATATCTTCCCTCTGGCCTGGAACTCCCTCCCTCTTCAAATCAAACAGTCGTTCAATCTCTCCACCTTCAAAGCCTTATATATAAAAATCACATCTCCTCCAAGTGGCTTTCCTCAGCTGAGCCATCTTCTCCTTTTATCCCTCTCCCCTGCACTAAGATTTGCATATTTATTCACCCCTCCCTCAGCCCAATAGCATGTATGTGCATATTCCTAATTTAATGCACTTATTTATATTAATATTTGTCTCCCCCTCTAGACTCCAAGCTTGTTGTGAGCAGAGAACATGTCTATCAGCTCTGCTATATTGTACTCTCCCAATAACTTAACACAGTGCTGTGACACAGGAAGTGCTCAATACATACCACTGATTGACTGATAATTCGATAGGTGGACCAGCATGGTGGTAGTTTGGAAGGAGAAGAAGGGTAGATTCTGGGGATGTTGTGAAGAAAGTACTCAGGATTTGGTGACAAACTAAATATGGGAGTTGCAAGAGAGAGAGAATTGAAGAAAATGCCAAGACTGGGAGTTTGGGAGATGGTGGTGCTGTCAATAAGGATAGGTGAGTTCAGTGGCAGAGAGGATTTGGGAGCAAAGATGAGGAGTTCAGTTTTGGACATGCTTAGTTTGAAGTGCCCTCGGGACAGCCATTAAGAGATGTCAAGAAGTCAGGAGGAGATTGCAGAGACAGAGAGAGGTTGTAGTTGGAGAGGTAGTATTAAAAGTCACCTGCAGTTGAAGTCTTGAGGGTAGATGATTGTCCCAAGGGAACAAGTGTAGCTGGAGAAGAGATGAGGAACCAGAAATGAATCTTTAGGGACTCCCACAGTTCAGGAGTGGGAGGCAGAGGAAGAGCCAGCAAAGGAAACTCTCTGGGTCACCACAGAGATAGGGGGAAAACCAGGAGAAGGCAGTGTCAGAGAAGCCAAGGTGAGGTAGTGTACCAGGAGAAAGGGCTAATCCACAATGTCAAAGGCTACTACAAGATCAGTGAAAACTAGGATTGGGTGGATTTGGGGCAAAAAGAGGTCATTGGTGACCTTGGAGAGAGAGAGCAGTTTCCCAAAACCTTTGCTCGGTGAGAGTAGTTTCTCACCCAAATGTGGCTCACATGGCTGGTCTGTCAACATATGGGAGGGAGTGATTCTAAAGTCATTTAAACAGTAACAGGAGTGGTGATAGTGGAACACCCGGTTCTAGCCTGGAGTCCTTCTGGTTCATAGTAAGAAAGTCAAAGTCAGAGAGAATAGAAAAGGATATTTCTAAGTGTTACATTCAATTTCCAAGCTGCATGTTAAAAAATAACTAATTTTCCCCTTTAGGCCAGGATATTGTGATCACGCACAAGGATAAGGCAATGACACATTCAATCTTTACTGTTAGATTCTCCCTTGTAAGGTCACTCAATTTTATGGTATAATAAGTATGGTTTTCTCCCATTATTTCTTCACAAAAGACACCATCAGAGACCTGTGACAGGGAGAAGGGAAGAGGGTAAGAATCAGGGTTTTTATCTTCAACAAAAAGTGGTATGGAAATTGTCAATGCCCAGACCCAGAGTCTGGTAGTGAGACAGAGTCAAGGAATGAGAAAAGATTCCTCAACGACAGGAATTGAAGTCTCCGAACTGTATAAACGTGACCTAAAAATGAGAGGAAAGGATGGATCCTTTAGGTTCTTGGAGATTGTGTTCGATATTCCTTCAGCATCGATGGCCAGAGGTGCTGCAAGGGGAAGATCACTGCAAATTGCCAAAACTCAGGACTTCATGAAGGAATCTAAAATATCGAGGAGAAGAGGATGCTACCCCAGAGTTGAACTGCAGGTCTGATTATATTATACAGCTATCTAGGGATAGGTGATTTTTTTTAATGGTATTTGTTAAACACTCACTACATGTTTAAGCACTGTTCTAAGTGCTGAGATAGATACAAGATAATCAGGTCTGACAGTCTTTGACACATGGGGCTTTTGGTCTAAGTAGGAGGGAGATCAGGTAGTGAATCCCCATTTTATAACTGAGGAAACTAAGGCATAAAGAAGTGCAGTGACCTGACCAAGATCACAAGTCAGACAAGTGGCAGAGCCAGGATTAGAACCCAGGTCCTCTGACTCCCAGTCCAGGGCCTTCCATAGCATGGATTTCTAATTGGTTTTCCTTTTTCACATTGTTACCTACTCAAGAATTACTCTCTGGGCACCAAATACTAGAACTGGCTACATCCAATCTGGAGGGGTTTTGTGTTTAAGTAGGAAAGGACCTAGGCTTACAAAGAGGCCTTGCTATTGTAGAGTGTATGAAAGCTGGAAGGGAGACTGGATATATTCTCTCTGCTATTAACAGCAATAACCCTGTACAAGTTGGGGTGTGCTGCCCAACACCCCAAAGATAACTTCTATGTACTTGAGTGTGGGCTTAATTGTAAATAAATTCAAGGCTATGGTGGCAATAAAATGAAAGATAATAATAATAATCAGTGTGGTACATGTTAAGTGCTTTCCCTAGGCCAAGCACTGAACTAAACATTGGGAGAGATACAAGATAATCAGGACCCACTCGGGATTCACAGTCTGAGAGGGAAAACACGTATCAAATCCCCATTTTGCCTATGAGGGAACTGAGGCACAGAGAAATTAAGTGACTTGTCCAAGGTCAAACAGCACACAAGTAGCAGGTCTTCCGACTCCAAGGCCAGTGCTGTTTCCAGGGACTATTAGGCTTCAGGGTGCCTATGTGACAGCATTTTGAAACTGCCCCCATCCCAGGAGGAAAATCTGTGATTATTTTTGTGCGCTGCTAAAAATTCAGGTGTCTGGAAACTCTCCCCTCAGTGGACTCTCTGGAGTTTTACTGGCTAGGGAGTTCCCAAAATACCATAGCCTCACAGAAAGAAACCCCCTGCATGCCATTCACGTGTGCTGTCCAGGTAAGTCCTCTCTGTGTGAGAGGCATGGCACTAACCACTATCACTCTTTTTAATTTTCACAGAGATTCTCAGCCTGAAGTCTTGGAACTAAGCCTCATCCCTTGCTCCCATCCGTGGAAGCAGCATGGCCTAGTGGAAAAAGCATGGGCCTGGGGGTCAGAAAGGATTGGGTTCTAATCCTGTCTCTGCCACTTGACTGCTGTGTGACGTTGGGCAAGTCACAACTTCTCTGGTCCTCAGTTACCTCAACAGTAAAATGGGGATTAAAACTGTGAGACCCATGTGGGACAGGGGACTTGTGTCCAACCTGATTAGCTTGTATCTACCCCAGTGCTTGGCACATAGTAAGCACGCAGCAAATACCATAAAAATGGTTAACGGCTAGTCTTAGCATTCACCACTGAGGTCAACTATGTATTCGATAGTCTACAGTTCATCTTCTTCAGGTTGCCCTCCCAACGTTAGCATATTTTTTATGGTATTTGTTAAGCACTTATTATGTGCCAGGCACTATACTAAAGCACTGGGGTAGATACAAGTTAATCGGTATATTTCTGAGACTGCTCCTGAAAGAGAGTACTTTGGAAACCAGTCCTTTCTTGCAATATTTAACACATATATTATGTGCAGCATACAACAAAATTATTTATAGTTTGAAATGACACTATAGAAATCCAGAGAAAGGCTGTGGGCCAGTGAAAAAACATGAGCCTTAGAGTCAGAGGGCCTGAGTACCAACCCTGGCTCTACTATTTGTCTGCTGTGTGACCTTGGGTAAGTCACATAAATTCTATGTGCCTCTTTTCCTTCTTCTTTAAAATGGGGATTAAGACTGTGAGCCCTTTGTGGGACAGGGACTGTGTCCAACCTGATTAGCTTGTATTCGCCCCAGAGCTTAGTACAGTGTCTGGCACAAAGTAAATGCATAAATACCATTTCAAAAAAAAAAAAGGCAACAGATTCACTTTCATGGACATTTTAATGTCTGTTTCCTGTAGACTGTAAGCTCCTTACGGGCAGAGGTCTATTGTTTTGTACTTTCCCACATGCTCATACAGTGCTTTGCACACAGTAAGAACACAAATACCACCGATTGATAGACCGGTCAAACTATGATAGGGGCCTCAGATCCAGGGCAGAAAATACTACACAACTCTAAAAAAAGGGGTAGCTGGTAAAAATGACATCATTAACATAGACAAGGGCAAGGTGACACTGTCTCAACCCCTTCTCCTGTGACAGGTCTGTTCATCCATCACACACAGATGGGCTCAGTTCTGCTTTTTAATGGTAGTTATTAAGTGCTTTCTATGTGCCAAAAACTGTACTAAATGCTGGAGGTAAAAACAAGATAAGCAGGTTGGACATAGTGCTTGTCCCATATGGGGCTCACAGTCCAAGTCGGAGGAAGGAGGATTTATAATTTGTTTCTTCAAACAGCTAGAAATCATTATCTGAGCCCTGCGAGGAACAGGGACTGTGTTCAATCCCCTCCTGTTTATTTTCTCCCAGTGCTTACTATGGTGCTCTGAACACAGTAAGTGCTTAATAAGTCCAATGATTACTAACTACCCCTCACAGACTGCTCCCTGAACTGAAGCTCATTTAAAACACCCTCTGTCCCTGCTCTTGCTTTCATTTGCTACTTTACATTACTTTAGAATTTTCAGAGGAGCTGGATAACTTCAATAAAGGTACACAACAATCTCTCTACTGTGAACATCAAGTTCTCAAAGCAAAGTTGTTTTAATTACCTTCACTCATTTTTTCTCTGCTCTACCCTCAACCAGGTTCAAACAGAAAGAATGGCACTGTTTCCCAAGTAGCGTTTTTGCAAGAGACACCAAACAAGTTGACAATGAAAAAAAAATTACCCCTCACAGTTACTCTTTCCAGAATAGATGGGTTTTCCAAAGTAGCATTTTTGCGAAAGAGACACCACACAAGATGACAATGAAAAAAAAAAAAAAATCACCCCTTCATAGTTACTCGTTCCAGAACAGAAGAGTTTACTGGAGAACTTTGCACCGACAAAGTTATCTTAGGAGTGGCCAGACGATATCATATTTAAAATTCAGATTTCTCTTCCATATCACTTACCTTTCACTATCAGTTCTGCATAGTTTGAAACTCCTGAACCACCATCTGAGCGAATGACACAACGGTATTTGCTGATGCTTCGCTGAGATGTGTCGGCTACACTGACCGTAGCCGAGAACCTTCTGTGATTGACCACTCGAGTCACCATCAGGGCTGTGTCTCTCCCATTCCACTGCTATCAGGGACACCAAGAAAAAAAACAGAAATAAATACATTAAAAATGAAGTCAGTGAAGGCAGCACTGAAAATTACGGTGAAATGTCAGCATTTCACCTGTCCTTATCCTGGAATGCCAAATAAGATGTATTTTTTAAAAAATGTTATTTGTTAAGTGCTTACTATCTTTCAGGCACTGTACTAAGCACTGGGGTAGGTACAAGATACTCAGATTGCAGTCCATGCCCCACATGGGGCTCTCAGGCTTTAATCCCCATTTTACACATGAGGGAACTAAGGAACAAAGAAGTGACTTGCCCAAGGTCCCACAACAGACAAGTGGCCGAGTGAGAATTGGAACCCAGATCCTTCTGATTCCTATGAATGTTTAACAATACTAGTGTTTTCCCCCAAGTGCTTAGAACAAATATCTGCACACAGTGAGCAGTCAAATATTATTAATTGACTATCATTTTCCTTATCAAGGCCTGGAAAAACCACCTCCCCAATTTAACTTTGATTTTAGTCAATCAATAAATCATATTTATTGAGCACTTACTAGGTTCATAGCACTATACTAAGCACATGTCCACAATATAACAGAGTTGATGTGGACATGTTCCCTGCATACCACTAGCATACAGTATAGAAGGGAGACTAGTCTAGTCTGAAGCACTTGCCTCAGCTCGGGCGATAATAGCAATTCTCCAGAGCACAGAGGCAAGTAACGGCTGTTTACATGAGTGCCCTGGCAGTAGACAAAGCAAATTTGCACAAGGCTATTCTGTGGAATTAAAAGATGCTTGGAGTAAAATATTTGTGCCGAGTGTCAGATTGATATTGAGGCTCAGTGAAATGTGGACATGAGTTATTTCTGCAAAGTGTTCCCTCCCCGGTTTGTAGCTCTTTCTTCAAACAAAAAAAATTCTTCATGTATTGATTTTTGGACTCTTACAGACATTTCCACCTTCCTTCACTAGTTGTGTTGCAATTAATGCCAATTTATTTCTTAGTGTGTAATCCCGACCTGTTTGGTGATGCATTACCTAGAGGAGGTTTCCCTTGGTTACCTCACCTGAAAGCAGTCACCTTATTTGCAAAATGGGAATTAGGACTGTGAGCCCTGTGTGGGACAGGGACCCACCCAAGTTAACTTGTATCTACCTCAGCGTTTTATGTCCTACCAGATCAATTTGTATCTACCTCATCAATTATTCCAATGCCTGGCACATAGAAAGTGCTTAGAGTTACATTAAACAGAAACTCCTTACCATCAGCTTTAAAGCACTCAATCACCTTGCCCCTCCTACCTCACCTTGCTACTCTCCTACTACAACCCAGCCTGCATACTTTGCCCTACTAATGCCAACCTTCTCCTTGTTTCTCAATCTCATCTATCTCACCGTCGGCCTCTCACACACATCTTGCCTCTAGGTGGGAACACCATCCCTTTCCCTATCCTACAGACAATTACTTTCCCCACCTTTAAAGCCTTATTGAAGCCACATCTCCTCCAAAATGGCCTTCCCTGACTAAGCCTTCCTTTCCTCTTCTCCCACTCCCTTCCACTTCTCCCTGACTTTCTCCCTTAATTCATGCCCCTTCCCAGCCCCACAGCATTTATGTACTATCTATAATTTATCTATATTAATGTCTGTCTCCCCCTCTAGACTGTAAACTCATTATGGGCAGGGAATGTGTCTGTTACATTGTTGTACTCTCCCAAGTGCTTAGTTCAGTGCTCTGCACACAGAAAGCACTCAACAAATATTTTTGATGGCCTAACAAATATCATTAAAAAAAAAGAAGGGAGGATGTAGTCCAGTGGTTAATGGAGCTAAAAAAGACTACACATTCTACCTGAGATTTTCCCTAGTTTAATTTGGGTCCCATGGCAAATCTCTTAACCTCCCTAGTTAACCTTGCAATTTAACTTAATTTTGTTCATTTCTAAATCAAACCTAACAGCAGTTACCTTCCCTATTACTGATTTAAACTAAGGTTTCAGGCAGGTTAATGAACATCAATGCAAACCAGAGCAGTTCTCCTGAAGGAAAAATTAACCTAGAGGAACCTTGCTAGACCAGATAGAGTCTGGTACATTAATATTGCAACCAGTTAGAAATGCTGAGTACAAAATAT
Organism: Tachyglossus aculeatus; assembly: GCF_015852505.1. Taxonomy (NCBI): domain Eukaryota; kingdom Metazoa; phylum Chordata; class Mammalia; order Monotremata; family Tachyglossidae; genus Tachyglossus; species Tachyglossus aculeatus. The sequence continues at coordinate 29,458,990 of NC_052073.1, read as the reverse complement.
TAACCAGGGGAGATCTTGAAATGTGTCCAGTAAGGAAGCAATGTTATATAGATAATGGCAGTCTGAACTTTTATTGGGCTTTGGCAAATCTGATTAGTTTACACCTACCCCAGAGCATAGTACAGTCCTTGCCACAAAGTAAGCACTTAACAGATGCCCTAAAAATAAATAAAATTTAAAAAATTCTAAGGTTGCCAACTTTGCAAAATTGTATGGACAACAGCCATTTAATTTGAGAACAAGTAGGGGGTCACTTTGGAGAGGTTACCACAGCTTCTGTAATGGCCACCTACATTACGTTCTTCAACTTTGTGGAGGTCTGCCCAAACACCCAATAGATATCATGATTACTGAGCTTCTGTGGTGGATACGAATGGGTGCCTAGCTACATGTATTTGGTTTGGAGCTTAAAATCCTGATCTAAAGATAATTTAGTCTCAGGACCCTTTGAACTGTGTCAGTGCTGTAAGCTGGACCATCTGTGCTGATTTAGCCAGGATAGTCCTGGATTTTTCTCGTCTTTCTGGGGCAACTTAAGAAAATTATTAAAGGGATCTGGATGGGGGCTGCCACAGCTAAATTGGTCAATACATACTGATGATTCTGAAACTGACCTACTTTTCCCAGACTCCCATCTGCTCTTCCTCACTTTAAATCATTGGCTTTTCTCATCCAGGATGGATGTGCTCCATTTAGGGCCCAAAAGCATACTGAGACATGTAAGAGGGCTCTTCCAAAATTCTGGGGTCCTTGAACTGCATACTTCCTTCCTGTCTAGACTTTAAGGGCATTGAGAGAGAAGAGGTATGCACACAAGCTCAGATTGGGGTTTGGATGTCCCGATTTCTACAGAAAGAATCTGAATACCTTAACATGCTCTTAAGGCCTGATATTTGCTGAATCAGGAGAAAAATAGGGAGGGGTTGAGCATTGAGTCTCCTTACCTGAAGCCAGAGTTTGTCATGCTGAGACCACTTTCCCCCAGCAATGCATTGGAATGTTGCATTCTGCCCCACGTTAACTTCCACATTTTGAAGGCGGAGGAAGTGAGGTGCCTTTCCTATCAAAGAATCCAAATATCATGTGGTTAGAGCCCAGAGCAGAGACTTGCCTGAAGAACCTATATAGGAGAGGACAGTATCCCAGATTTCCCCCTTTTGGAGAGAGCAGCCATGGGGATATACTGGGTAGGGACCGTCTCTATATGTTGCCAACTTGTACTTCCCAAGCGCTTAGTACAGTGCTCTGCACGCAGTAAGTGCTCAATAAATTTGACTGAGTGAATATAACTTTTCTTCCATGCAGATTTTACAAATGGACCAGAAACTACCAAAATCAATGCACACAGACATTTCTGAAGACAAAGATCTTAATGTTGTGACCAAGGATCGTTAATCAGAACAAGGGTATAATCTCAGAGATATTTTTTTTCCAAACCAAGACACTGCCCCCTGCATCCTTTTCATGGCTCCAGCAATAATGCTCTTGTCCCAAGGAGACCCTGGCATTTCCAATAAACAATCTGGTAGTTCTCTCCTTGTGGACAGAGCTTTCTCCTTTTGTTTTCACCCAAGAATGAGTGGGACCCACTATCACACATACAATTAGACAGAAAACTTTAAAGGAACCAGGGAACTAAGGCAGGCATCAGTCTGTTCCACAGCTGTAGCATTGAGGTTAGATAAAGAGAGAATAAAGAACACAAATGAGAGATTTTCAGAGGCATCCTAGAGAATTGTTACCATCAACAGATGTTCTCTTTAGATCTTCCCACCAAATTTAGATGATTATTAAACCAAGAGTACCATAATATCTACTTGCCCAAATAAAAAAAAAATCCAGAAGACTATAGCAGACCATTTTCCATAAATGTCCACTGTATGAATGGGGCTTAAACAACTATTACACAATCAGACCACTAAACACCTTCAAAATGACTACTCCTTGATCACTAATTGGCTTCTCATTTTGACTGCCTAATCACTGAGTGAGTTTAAGATGTCTAATGATATGAACTGGTTACCTAAAATGACATGGGAGCAAAGTCATTGGTTATTTGTTGTATATTTAGGACAAAATTGCTGATGTGTGTGACAATTTAAAGTTATTCCCCAAACCTGAAGTATCTTCTCCCCAAATTATGGCATTTAACATCTACTCCTTTGTCCTTTATGTTGCTCTTTAGGCTAGTAAGCTCAAGACAGGAAATCAGATAAGTGAAGAAAACAGTGATCAGAGAACACACAAAAATGATTTCAGCCATTCCAGAAAACACTGGGTAGCAACCAGCGATTTAGTGGCAAAAATGGAATTTTTAAATATCATGAAATCACTCAGTGGAACCAAAATCATAAAACTGTGAGCAAAGTTTCCCTGACATTTATCCATGATGACTTTTTAGTGATTGAGCTCTTGTAATGGATACAACAGAAACTGTAAGAACCTGTAACAGAGCCACAGTACATTTAGGGCAACATGAAAATGTTAAATGGTCTATGAAGAATAAACTAGAGGCTTGAGTTTATAAGAGAAAATCATTGCCTTCATCCTGGCTTTAAGCATTACAGCTATGTTTCAGTCATCTTTTTTAAACACAATAGCAAAGTTTAATGTTATTAACCTCCTTGCCAATCGATGAAAGAAACAGCAGCAATCAGGCTGCTAAAGACCCTGGAAGTTTCTGAATATTTAGCAGAAACACTTATTGATAAACTCTGTGCGTTTATTAGTAGTGAAATGGCTTCAGAGGAGAGATGTGGGAATTAAAAGGGCTGAGGTTGTGAGAATACAAAGACCTAAATGCGGTTAAATATTTAACGTCTGGGGAGTGAATAAGTAACTGGACATTAAAGAGAGAGAGAGAGAGAGAGAGAGAGAGAGAGAGAGAGAGAGAGAGAGAGAGAGAGAGAGAGTGAGTGAGTGTGTGTGTGTGTGTGTGTGTGTGTGTGTGTGTGTGTTTTCACACATGCATGGAAGGGGAGGAAGAGGGTTTTGGAAAGAAGGATTATCAATAGGTCTTCAGCCAGTCCAGAGATTCAGACTAACTGGCTTCTATCTGTAATTTAATTTAATATTTGTCTCCCCTGTAGGCTGTAAATTCCTTTATGGGCAGGGATCATATCTACCAACTCTATTATACTGCATTTTCCCAAGCGCTAAGTGCAGTGCTCTACCCATAGTAAGTGCTCAGTAAAAGCATTGATTAATGGCTTGATTTACCAATTGTTCTAGAAAAAAAAAAATCAGCAGCCATCGCCCTTACCTCTAATTTGTGTCAGATTTAGCTCACATATTTAGAAGACTACAAGACTACAGTTGCAGTTGACATGCTTTAAAGTTGTGAATGTGGGGCATCTGGCATATAGTGCCATTCTTGCAAATGCTTGCTAAACAAATTCCATTTTCACGTGCTCCAAATGTTTTTTCAAAATTTTAATTTGCTACTGAATTTCAACAAGTGTGATGGGTGTATGTGCGTGTGGAAGTATATAAGTAGAGAAGCAGCATGGCTTAGTGGAAAGAGCACGGGCTTGGGAGTCAGAAGACATGGGCTCTAATCCCAGCTCTGTCGTTTGTCATTCATTCATTCAATTATATTTACTAAGCACTTACTGTGTGCAGAGCACTGTACTAAGCACTTGGGAAGTATAAGTTGGCAACATATAGAGACGGTCCCTACCCAACAGCGGGCTCACAGTCTAGAAGGGGGAGACAGACAACAAAACAAAACATATTAACAAAAAATAAATAGAATAGTAAATATGAACAAGTAAAATAGAGTAATAAATCTGTACAAACATATATACAGGTGCTGTGGGGAGGGGAAGGAGGTAGGGTGGGGGGGATGGGGAGGGGGAGAGGAATGGGGGGCTCAGTCTGGGAAGACCTCCTGGAGGAGGTGAGCTCTCAGTAGGGCTTTGAAGGGAGAAAGAGAGCCAGCTTGGCGGATGAGCGGAGGGAGGGCATTTCAGGCCAGGGGGATGACATGGGCCGGGGGTCAACGGCAGGACAGGCGAGAATGAGGCACAGTGAGGAGGTTAGTGTCAGAGGAGCGGAGGGTGCGGGCTGGGCTGTAGAAGGAAAGAAGGGAGGAGAGGTAGGAGGGGGAGAGGTGATGGAGAGCCTTGAAGCTGAGAGTGAGGAGTTTTTGCCTGATGCGTAGGTTGATTGGTAGCCGCTGGAGATTTTTGAGGAAGGGAGTAACATGCCCAGAGCATTTATGCACAAAGATGATCCGGGCAGCAGTGTAAAGTATAGATTGAAGTGGAGAGAGACAGGAGGATGGGAGATCAGAGAGGAGGCTGATGCAGTAATCCAGTCAGGATAAGATGAGAGATTGAACCAGTAGGATAGCAGTTTGGATGGAGAGGAAAGGGCGGGAGTTCTTGTCTGTTGTGTGCAAAGTTCTTGTCTGCTGTGTGACCCTGGGCAAGCCACTTAGTTTACCTGTGCCTCAGCTACCTCATCTGTAAAATGGGGATTAAGACTGTGAGCCCCACGTGGGACAACCTGATTACCTTGCATCTACCCCAACACTTAGAACAGTGCCTGGCACATAGTAATCATTTAACAAATACCACAATTATTACTGTTATTATTATTATTATTATTATTATATTGTGTGTGAGTAAGGAGATTGAAGGAGAGCAAAACTAGGCAGGGGCATGGACAATGGAATTAAGTTATGTCTATGTGCCAATAACTGTACTAAGCACTGGGATGGGTAGATAATAATCAAGCAAGACACAGAGGAAGTGAGAAAAAGAGGTAGGAGATGAAGGAATGAGAAAGAGGAAAAGAAAGAAAAGATTTTTGGCCTTGAGACAGCTTTAGTTACATCTGAGTTAAAGAACTGGGGCAGAAGAGTAAATTATGCTGCCTTTTCCATTTTTCCTGTCTCAGGTATTTTGGCATTCACAACCTCCAACCTCACATAGGATGAGGTGAGTACTCTGGAAACAAACATCAATCAAAGGTATTTACTGAGGGCTTACTGTATACAGAGTACTGTCCAGTGCCTAGAACAGTGCTTGGCAAATAGTAAGTGCTTAACAAATACCAACAGTATTATTATTATTACTAAGCACTTTGGAGAGTACAACACAACTGAGTTCACGGATACAATAGATGCTTTCAAGAAGCTTACGATCTAGTGGAAGAGCTTCTCACCTATAATAATAATAATAATGGCATTTATTAAGCGCTTACTATGTGCAAAGCACTGTTCTAAGTGCTGGGAGGGGATACAAGGTGATCAGGTTGCCCCAAGGGGTCTCACAGTCAATCCCCATTTTACAGATGAGGGAACTGAGGCTCAGAGAAGTTAAGTGACCTGCCCAAAATCACACAGCTGACAATTGGTGGAGCCGGGATTTGAACCAATGACCACTGACTCCAAAGCCCGGGCTCCTGCCACTGAGCCATACTGCTATAATGGTTTTCAGCACTGGGAAACTCCTTTTTGCTGTAACAGTGGTTACATTCCCAGAGCCTGCTCCTCTCCACAGTTGCCTGTGCATTAACATTAATGTTGCTTTGATTTAGCAGGTGATGTAGAGGGGAGGAAAGCAATGGAAATTAACCCCTAGATTTGAAATTGGCTGCCGCTCAGGCCAAGGTGTAGAAAGGCTAGTCGTGTTCATTTCTGTACACTTTTGACTGAGGTATACCAATCCCAGGAAACTGAAGGCCAAGAATCTGGTGAGCCAATATCATGCTTGAAGACCTACATTGAGAAGGGGTCCCTGTATGTATGAGGGGTGCCTCAATCATCACCAAGCACAAACACCGACTAGAGATTCCAAATTACAGTTCTGATTTTATTCATGGAGGCAATAATGTGATGGGGTGGATAGTCTGACCTCTGTATTCAGACCTAAATGGGGCACAGATATGGGGGGTTTAGATTAGACACACCAATGTGAGCTTCATCATGTTTATCCTAGTTATGCCTCATAACCTATTTTCATGGTCACTGCCTCCTGGTTATTCCCCAGGCAGGAAGTGAAGATAGAACTTCCTGCCCCACTTAGGGCTCAAAGTCTAGGACAGAGGGAGGAGGATTGAATCCCCATTTTGCAGATGAGGGAACTGAGTTAGAGAAGTTAAGTGACTTGCAAGGTCACTGAGATGACAAGTGGCAGAGTCGGGGTAAGAACCCATGTCCTCTGACTCCCAAGCTTGTGCTTTTTCCATTGGGCCATGCTATTTCTCATGCTTTTAAAACTTCCATTTTTTTTTGATATTTATTAAGTGATTACTATGTACCAGGCACTGTACTAAGCGCTGGGGTAGATACAAACTAATCAGATTGGACATAGTCCAGGTCCCCTTTGGGGTTCACAATTCTAATCCCCATTTTACAGCTGAGGTAACAGACACAAAGAAGTTAAATGACCTATCCAAGGACACCCAGCAGATAAGTGGTGGAGTGGGAATTAGAACCCAGGTCCTTCTGATTCTGTGGAAAGAGATGTAATGAAACTGCCATACCTGAGCCAAGACACGCCAATTCATGGAAACATAGCCCTTAGCTGAAGTAACACCTTTTTGAGGAACACAAATGTTAATATGAAAAGTTGAGAAGGTTCCATCCAGTTTAGAGAATCCTTTGTAGTGGCTTAATTTTACTGCTTACCATTGAGAGTGTGTTAACATGCCCTGGCACCTAGGATAACCATATCTGAGAATCAAGATGCCTATGTCAGTGATTGAAACGTGCATATAGGGGAGGGGGTGGGAAGGGAGCTATTAGTTGGTATAAATGTAACATAAAAAGTGTCTTGGGATCTTACACTGATCACCTCCTAAGGTGTGGTGTCTGACCATTCTGCTGAATAAAATTTGGAGACAGTCCGAATCATGTATGTGTTTCATTGACCGTGCAGAGCAACGAACAGGCATAATTTTACATGCAACAATTCCCAGGCCTGTGCTCTATCCACTAAGCAACACTGCTTCTTTTGTAAACTCTAATTGTGCATTACAGGCAAAACCCACTTCTGGACCAGTGGCTCAGCTTCTGACCCATTAGCTAACTTCACCAGACAATTGAATATACCTGTTGGATCTGTTAGAGCAAACCAAGACTAATAACCAGAGCCTACACAATGCCCGAAAGTATTGCTCCGTCCCAGGCTACTTATTCTTCTAACATGGAAAGGGCTAGGGGCAGTAGACAGGAGCTCTTAAGGCCTGGAAATACGTTCCATTTTAATTAACATTCAGTTGAGTTAATTGTTTAGCAAGGGAAGCACACATGGGACAAAATTAATCTCATTAAAGGTTGTCATGTCTCTTTTAACAAAATGTGTGTGTTCTCTGGGTCATAACTCACAGTTGTAAATACTGAAAATATTCAAATATACATTTCCAAATAAATAGAACCTGGATCAAATGCAACACAAAAGGGCTAGGGACAGAGTCTGGGAGTCCTTATCATGGCTCCAGTGCTCTACAATATGAGCCAACTACTTTGATAAATCTTACAAAATGCCTCTATGGAACTGATGAGTAGATTTAAAATTCTTTTAAAGGAATTAATAGCTTTGGGGCATTTTTTCCTTCTGAGTGAACATTGCACTAATTTTCCCTTTTTAAAAAAAAACAACTCATGGGGACTCCTTTATCTCTTCCTCTTCAGTGGTCTGAATCACTCTAATAAACAATCAGGGCTTTATATTCCCTTAATAATGGGATGGGAGTTTTTAAACAGAGATATTTGGCACTATCTGCAGATTCATATAGGTACTGCCTGTTGCATAATTTGCAAAATTATGTATTTATTCAGGATTGATTGCTGCGCCTGTGAAAGCATTTTGGAAGGATAAAAGAAGATGTTTGAGAGCTGACTGAATAGGATGAAGTAATGCATAAGACTGCATAAGGCAGTACTACATTAGGAAAAGAAAATGTGCTTACTGCATGGATGAGCAAGAACACGCACTTCGTCCACTGCTATGTATCCCGGATGTCCCTTCAATGATACGGATTCAAATATCACCTGCAATGGGAAAACACTTTTCTTAAAAACCACAAGTCAGGAGGCATCATGCAACAACTCTCTCTCTGTCTGTCGTTTTTCACCAAAGTTTTTGCATTCTGACAATGATGCTCCATTAAGGCTTAGGTAGGGGGAACCTAAAATTGGAATTTTCAGTGGTAAACTGTCAAACCACTGAAAAGCCAAAGCCTGATGAAAAACAGGAAGTGCATGGACTGGAGGTCATCTCCCACCTGAAATGGATTTCTCTGACATTATCCTGAGGTAAACCAGGAATGAGAACCCAGTGATGGAAGAGTTGGACTTAGGGTTCCAATGTTCACCTTAGGAACATTGGTGAAATCCACCTACTCAAACACACTAAGAGGGAGCAAAGCATAAATCAAAGAGAGTTGGTTACAATTATTGTGTGATTGTCCTCAAAATATCTCTCATTCTCTCTCTCTCTCTCTCTCTCTCACACACACACACACACACACACACACAGAGACCCACAGATTCCAGTTGTTCAGTAAGTATTACTTGATGTTAAATACTGAAGAGAGACTCCTTGAACTTGCTGCTTTGTCACTGGTCAGCTATGGAACAAGCTTTAATGCCTTGCTGAAGTTTCACTTATGTAATTTCAATTACAATTTTAAAAATAAACTTCCTTCCAAAAAATTCAACTCCAGATTTTCAAATGGAATTACTCTAAATATATTCTTTGTCTTCCCTGCTGGCCCTTCCCAGTTCTCCTAGTATTTTTTTTTTTTTTACCAAAATCCCTCAGGCAGGAATGACTAGGGGCCAGTTTGGCTGGACAAGTAGAACAAAGATTGGTCTTTGAATCAATGATATTTATTGACCACTTACTATGTGCAGAGCACCAAACACTTGGGAGAATACAACAGAATTGGTGGACAAGTTCCCTGCCCATAACGAACTTAGAAGCCATACTTTGCCCCTAGTATTTAAGGGAAAAATTAATCCATTTCCTACCACTGAGACTGAACTTTTATCTTCCCAGACTTGATCTGCCACCACTATAGGAAGGCCAATACCAAAAGAATTCAGAGAGTAAAATTCCATATACGTAATGTCCTGGAAGAACTAGCTTTATTTCACAAAAGCAGTGCTGGTTTAAAACACACTCCATTAAATGAAGGGCTAAGCTGGAGCCTCTAATTGGGCACCTCTAAACTGTAAGCTCAATGTGGGCAGGCACATCTACCAATTCTGTTGTATTGAACTCTCCCAAGCACTGAGTACAGTGCTCTGCACATAGTTAGCACTCAATGAACACCATTGAGTGTCTACTCAAAGTGTTTTCTGCCTCTCCAGAAGCAACAATCCATGAGGGGAAAAGAGGCAGAAAATTATTAAGTCTAGTTAATCGAAACAATGATGGCTTTATCATCCTTGGACCCCTCCTACTGGTGAATAGAAATGTACAATTTCCACTGCCAAAACTTACAATTTCATAAACAAGAAAAATAAAGTCATAGTAAGAAAAACTTTAATAATGACCATGAGGAAACGGCCTGGGTTTGAAAGGTAAAGCAATATCTTGGTTTCAGTGGCGGCCCTACAACAATTTCTTTGAAGCAGAGATCAATAACTTTGAAGGCATTCTTACTGCCAACCTCTAGGAGAGCCCTTAGTGTATTTTATATCTTTGTTCATCTCTGTGACAAGCCATATTTCATTGGCTTTAAGTAGAAACACCTCTTCAACCCCTTCCCCTCGAGTGCACTTTCCTCAGTAGGCTGGAAGGACATTCAGGCTCTGAAGCTAACCCATTACATTAGAGAAACCTTGACAATTCTACCCCATTGCCAAATAGATTCTTAGAGGTTTTGACCAAACCAGTGAGTATTTGAAACACAGACCCTGTGTGGGGTTTGTGAAGTTGTTTTGAACCAATTTCTACTAATTCAACAACTGCTAGGGGGTTGAAATTATCAAAAAGTAACGGCATTTTCTTTAGAAGCTGATCTCTCACAACCTTACTTTTTGTATGTTTTTGTAGTTCTAGAGGTTGATCACTGGATGTGTGTGCGTGTGTGCATACATATATATGTTTTTTCTTCCCTCCCTTTTCTGCAGAGTCTGTTTCAAGAATAAAAAGGACAGCTGCATGTGTATTTACATATAGGTATATATGCTCGTATATATACACACATATATGTATATACACACACACAGTTACAAATATACATTACATTTTCTTTATGAATTTTGACATATTGGAATAAAGGCTGTAGATTAATGTGCTTTTCCATTCTGTTAATGTGAATGATACACCGGTTAACCATTTTCTGTGCTTTCAGTCACTCTGTTTCACTATTCTACCATCACAAGGCTTCTACAGTTGCATAGCTGCCACAGGCTTCTGTAATCTTCTGGTAAACAGCCGATCAGTCTTATGGACATAAGTACACAGCATCTGCACCAGCCATATTTTAATTCCTCTTGCTATAGTTGACAGTCTCAAAGTTGTTAGAGAACTACGACCTTGGAGTCTAAGATGTAGAATCCAGTGAAATTTTGCCAGTGTGCTTATCTTCTAAAAGCCTCATCACCCTTCTTGGGTAGAAACATGGCTTTGGGTTTTTCTTTGCTCCCAATGTGCTCTGAGCATCTATTCGATGTCCCCTTTTGTTCTCAGCCTCAAGGATTAGTCTTAACAGTTTAAATGGGGAAATCCTAGACAGTCTAGACTGGTGAGTTCTTCTTTGATGCTGAACTGGTCAAGTCAAAAACCAGGTACAAGGATGAATTCCTGTTAAAACACTTATTGTAGGCAGTCAAAATTTACAACAAAGATTACCCATTTGGATTCACTTGCCCTACTCCATTCTCTATGCCATGCATATTGAAGGGGTTAGAAATACTTCATCTTCAGTATTTTGAATCAGTACCTCCCAACACTTAAGAAGCATTTTATGGGCATTTTATGTTTTTTGTTAATCGCTTATTATGTGGCAGGCACTATACTAAGTGCTGGGGTACATAAAAGATAATTAAGCTGGACACAGTGCAGGTCCCACATGGGGCTCATATTCCAAGTAGGCAGGAGAACAGGTTGCATCTCCATTGTACAGATGAGGAAATGGAAGCTCAGTGAAGTTAAGAGACTTGCCTAAGGTCACACAGTAGGCAACTGACTCCCAGGACCCTGCTCTTTCTGCTAGGCCATGTCTTCCCCTCATTCTGTCTATGGGAAAAGTTGCTGATGAGAAAGCAAAGGAGCCGTTTTACTGGTTCACAAACTTGTCACTCAGAACTAGGATGGTCACTGAATTGGCATCCATCTTGGATAGTCCCTCTCTTGCTTGAGTACACTTCCAGCATGGAAGCACACTCACGCATAAACACAGAACACAGAAACGAAACATGGTAGTCTCCCCAAATTCTTACAGCATGCTTAGCAGATTGCCAAAACACAACATTCTTAGTTGGAAACTCCTCTTCCAGATCTAGGTCATTCTTGGCCTTAGAATTTAGCTTTTAAGTGTTTTGTCTCATCTTCTTTGATGTCTTCTGGGTCCAGGCAATGGCTACTAGAAACTCACTAATGTGGGGAACACGTGAAAACTGATAAATGTCATTCACCAGGTAGTATCCAGCTATCTCACGCTCCATTACCTTGGCTGCACTTGGTACAATAAGCAATTCACCTTTCTCTCCTGCTTTTTCTAATTGGCATTTTGGAGGGTGATCCACTGCTCTACCTCAGCATTCTACCATGGTTTATGTCGAGAAAAAACCCAAGTTATTACAGGAAGCAAAAACAGCTTCTGATCAGTTATCTTCAAGAAAATACAAAACAGGCATTTATATATCCTGGACCATTGTGTGATTCTTCTGCTTACTGTGCCCCTTCCTCTAATGTATTTCTATTATATCAGTCCACATATTCCAAATTTTTCACTGCACTGATGAACAATACACTTTATCGTTTCTTCTTAACTAATTGGTCACGAAAAGAAGCAAACAAAATGCCAGACATTTAACAAAAGGCAGGTGTTTTCATATCTCCCAGTACTTGTACTGCACAAAGAGTAATTTAACACAAGCAGATGATGGACTATATGACAGGTGGCTGCAAAATGAATTCCATAGTTTTTTAATCTTGGGAAAGAAAACCCAAGAATCATTTAAAATGTTAAATATAATGAGCATCATCTGGAAAAATGCCGAAGGCACCGAGCATCACTTAATCAACATTTAAAAAACTCTGACTTCAGTTAACACAGCCAAAATACACATAGTGGCACATGAGAAATCCAGGAATTAAGGTGACTCTTGCAAAATCAGCATAGCCAAAAAAGCACACAAATAGGCCAAAATGACAAACCATCATTATCAAGGAGATGAATCCATTTTGGGAGCCTGAATTATGGCTTTAGTAAATGAATACAAAAACCATCATGGTTCTGTGGCAGGGAGCCCACAGGGCCTAAATTGGAGGGAGCTCTCCAAGCAACATCTGGCAGGATTAGAGTTTGGCATCTGGGACTCCAGTAGATAAGACTTTGCTCTCTTTACCTCTCATGTTGGGTCACAGAGGCTACTCTTCCTCTCAAGAAATTGTGGTTTCAGGCCCCAATATCACTACCACCCTCCCAACACCACTTACTTGCTAAGAGAGGGTAGAATAGTCAAATAGAATACAACCATGGACACAAAGTGGCAAATCTGGACCACAGAAATGCTAGATGGATCAGTCAAGGATGGATTAGCCACCGGTGGCTTTTCTTTCAGCAGAACAAGTCAAATCTGGCAGGTGTTATTGTAAATGATGCATTTTTATTGGACTCCTGCTTCAATGAGAGAAACTTTATTCAATACCAAGTTTGCAGGATATGAGTCTTAATGATGCCTCTTGATAACCCTGCTTACTTAAGGGCTACCTCATTCAAAGCAACACTACAGGATGAATTTTGTGGCTTGAACAGTAAAGAGAGGTCACTCATGCTATTCAACTCTGCTGAAAAAGGCCTTCCATCCCTTCTACAACCATCGCTGTCAGACACACCACGATATGTTGCCTTCCAGGAGGCTGGGATCCAACTTAGAGAACTCCCACTCACTATTTATTCATGTCCTGATTCAGAAACCTTTTCTCCAGACACACTGACAAATCTTTCAGTCTATGAATCTTCCAATACAGAAATATTGACTCTACTGCAGTAGTGGGCAAATGTAGGTTTCTCCTCATATATGTGGGCAGGGCAGGAAAACTACATATGTGTGCTCTTCGGTTATGGAAAGGTGGGCCTGGTTCCATACACCATTTTGGATATAAGCCATCATGAAGTAGGAAGTCCCCTCTCCAGAGTCACACCTGGAAAGTATGCGGTACTGTACCAGTCTCAACTACAGATGGGAGAGTCAAGCAGAGGAATAGCCATTCAATTCCTACCTTGGGCAGTGGCTAGCAAGTGGAAGGCGATCTGTTACAAGTCAAAACTCACCTGTGCCTGGCAGCAGCAAGGGAGAGAGTTAAGGGTGAAGACTCAAGTTTACTGTGTGGAAGGATGCAATGCTAAACCAGTTCTGTATTTTTACCAAGAAAAATCTATGGATATACTACCATAACAATTGCAGGTGGAGTGTTCTGGGAGAGATGTGTCCATGGAGTTGCTGTGGGTCGGAGACAACTCGACAGCATAAGACAAGAAGCAGGAAGCAGGTACACATAATGCAAAGATTGGGCCCCTATTTAGGTAGTCCCTGTTTGATGCAAAGGAAGAAACACTTGCCTTAAATCTAATCTGTTCAATGGTAATTTGCCATTCACTTGCTTGCCTCCTTGTTCCCCCTCTAGGCTATAAGTTGCTTTGAGAAGGGAAAGTGTCTGCAAACTCTGTTGTATTTTACTCTCCCAAGCACTTAGTCCAGTGTTTTTCACATAGTAAGCACTTAATACATATGATTGATTGAATGGTGGAAGAACAATATCAGGGGCTGGACCTCTGCTGATCTTTGGGGCTAATCATTCAGGAGGCATGACCCAATCACCTCCAGCAGCATGTGACATCATTGGACAATGGCAGCAGAGAAAAAGTGTCCTGGTATCACCAGGACATCCTTCCTCACGATAGTATACATCAAGACCCAGAATGGGCAAGCAGATCTGATTCCCTTGAATGTCCACAGTCCACCAGTGGCACTGCCCACTCTTCTCCCTTTCTCCCCTAGTATCCTGCTCCTTTTCAATGTGCCAGTCAAATAAGCCCCACCTCCAACAAGGAAAATGGCTCCTGAAATTGATAATCTGAATGTGGGGACTAGGGAAATATGTCTAAACATTGAGATTCTCTTCAAACCCCCTGCATTAATACCACTCCCACAATAAAAGACATCAAATACTGCAGCAAAGCAAGCTCTTGCTCTGAAATGGAAACCTGGCCCCAATCCATCATTTCCAAACCTAACCTCAGCCTAGCCAGAAGGATTCAATGTCCAGGAGTCCAGAGGGAAGGAAAAAATGAGAACCCATAGAGATGATACCTGATAAAAATGTGGCCAAAAGGTGCTGATGGCCAGCTCCGCCTTCACCCATCCTTCTGTGACAATCCCCGAGACGTTCCAGATGGGGTTCCCCTGGGGGCCACCGTTAACTTTCACGTAGACGTTCAGTGACCCGGGACTGGACCGGTCACGGCTGGATAGGTAGTAATGGAAATCGATGCAGTGGGTATCATTCTCCTTCAAGGTGGGCAACAGTAAGTGAGCTTTCTGTCCAGAAGCCCGCCCAGAGCTGTTCACCATCATGAAGGAACCTAGGGATTTCCCCAAACCGGAAGGTTGAGGGTATGGGAGTGGGGAAGGGAAATGGGAAAGGAGGAGGGAACAGGGGAAGGAGGAGGAGGGGAAGAGGGGGAGATGAGAAGACAGAGAGAGGGAGAAGAGAGGAGAAAGGAGGGAGGGAGGAAGAGAGAAAAAACATTAAAAATAGCAAGAGACTAAGGAAATCCAACTCCACAAAATTAATCATAAATAGAAAATGAAATAATTTACAAAAAAATGTAGCCATTACATGATTAGGTGTTGATAAAGTGAATATCAGCAATGACAAAACAGAGGAGACTAAAAAAAATCTGCAGTTTCTCTTCTCTCACTCTGGAAAAAGGGTTGTGCTTTCTTTGTTTCTTCAATTTATCCTTCAAACATGCAATAGAGGGATGAAATCTAGTACCTCAGCTCCTTCCTCATTCTACACCTTCTACCTCCCTAGTCACTTTTAGCCCTACTCCCCCTGTAGATAGCTAAATCCTACACATTTCCAAGTGATTTCACCTAGAGGTATTAGTGTTCACAAGCTGGATCAATGAAATACTAGCTTGCAGCCATGATAATGAGATCTTGGTTGGGTGGTTCGACACCTGCCAGCTCCACAAAGAATAAACCCAAATAATACATATGCTCCTGCTGCCCTCTCCTTCCTGTACTTTGAACATCTTCTGTCTCAGCTTTACATCCTCTTTTAAATGGACAAGATCTAAGTGGATCCCAGGAGAGTCTGGGGAGACGGGCCTGAGCCCACCTTAAGAAGCGTTGCTGCATCTTCTACTTCCCTGCAGCTCTGAACTCTGAGTGGAAGACTGGCTGGAGAAAGAATAGATTGGAAGCTCCCTGAGGACAAGGGTCATTTGTACCTACTCTAGTTTACTCTCCCAAGTGCTTACTACAGTGCTCTGCACACAGGAAGTACACGTTAAATAATATTGATTCATTGATTTATTGAGTATGCATCATTCTGAAGCAGGGGCCTTGCCCTGGCCCTTACTCTTACTGATTCTCACCATCACCCAGTGCCCAGAGTAAAGCTGTCCCTCTCAGATGCTTCCTGCAGTAACCCCTTAACTTCCAGGGGGCACATTCTTCCTGCACACTAACTGGATCCTAGATTTCACAACTGGTATTCTACCACAGTGTACTGGGGATACAAAATCAATCAACGGTATGTTTTGAGTGCTGAGTGTTGTGTATAGAGCACTGAACTAAGCTTTTGCGACTTTCCTACTTAGACTGAGTTCCCTGTGGGGCAGGGACTGTGTCCTACCTGATTAGTTTGCATCTATCCTAGCATTTAGAATAGTGCCTGACACATAATAAGCACTTAAGTATAACAGTAATAGTAATAATAGAAAAGAGTTGGTAGGCATTCCCTGCTCATAAAGATTCAACGACAATTGTCTTGATTTAGTTTATTCCTCTTACCCATGGAGACATATGGAATGGAGGACATTTGCAATTTTTTGTTGTTGTTGTTCAGCTACTCCAATTTCTTCTCAGTTGTCTATATTCTTCTTCTACTACTAAGGAATATCAATTTTCAAGAAATAATAAATTCATCATCCCCCAAGCCTGGAATTTTTATTTTATTTTATTTTATTTTATTTATTTAATTTTATTTATATATTTTACTTTATTTTAATTTTATTTTTATTTATTTTATTCTGTTAATATGTTTTGTTTTGTTTTGTCTGTCTCCCCCTTCTAGACTGTGAGCCCACTGTTGGGTAGGGACTGTCTCTATATGTTGCCAACTTGTATTTCCCAAGCGCTTAGTACAGTGCTCTGCACACAGTAAGCGCTCAATAAATACGATTGAATGAATGAATGAATCACCCCAAACCTCTGGCCATAATTTAAGCAAAAAGTGAGTCTGGTAAATCCTGACACTTAGTAGAAAGGTCCCACGGCTATGCTAAGAAGGTCTGAGTGCCCAATCTGATTTGATGCTAGTAGGAGCTTCTCCCCAGCTCCCAAGCACTGGGATCAGTGGTGCTCATCCTGAGAGTGGCCTCAACACTCTACATGAGACCCATTTTGGGTCTTATTAGATGACCACCCCATTGTGGCAACGAGCTCTATTGGTCTTTGATTAGAGCAGTGAGCTCTCAAACTCTAATCAGGTCTGCCAACAGAAAGGCAGAGATGGAAAGGAGGGGAAACTACAATTCCTAGTATTCTTTTGAGGGTGGAGGAGGCAAATTCTCCCTTGCCTTTCCTGGCCCTATTATAGTGAGGTTGTGCCTTCCTCCAGATATTAGAAGCAGGCTCCACAGGATAAGAAGCCTCTTTCATACAGAGATGTGGGGGTTGGTAATCTATCTGGGGATTTTCTAGTTTAAATCTCCATTTGAATTCCTTTTTGCATTCTTTCCAAATGTATCTTTGAAAAAGTATTATTTGTCAGCAAACACATTCAGCGTGTCCCAGCGCTAAGAAAGATTTACAGTTTTATTTTAGTCCTTGAGAAAGTTCTTTCTCCCAATTTCTTTTGAGAGTGTTGAATATAGGAGAGTGAATAAATTTCATAGATTTATATGGATATAAAAGAGAAGAATGAGAAGCAGTGTGGCTTAGTGGAAAGACCATGGTCTTGGGAGTCAGAGGTTGTAAGTTCTAATTCCAGCTCCACTACCTGTCAGCGGTGTGATTTTGGGCAATTCACAACTTCTCTGTGCCTCAGTTACCTCATCTGTAAAATGGGGATTAAGACTGTGAGCCCCACATGGGACAACTTGATTTACCTTGTATCTACCCCAGATCTTAGAACAGTGCTTGGCACATAGTAAGCACTTAAATACCATAATTATTATAATTATTAAATACCATTGATTAATCAACAACATTGCAGTAAGCACTGTGGTACTGGACTTTGAAGAAAACCTTGAGTGTTTTTAAGACTATCAGTATAAAGCATTTAGTAGTTCATTCAAAACATCGTAGAGAAGTGGCATTAATTATGGTACTTGTTAAGTACTATATGCCAAGCACTGTACTAAGTGCTGGGGTATATGCAAGGTAATCCTACTGGACACATTCCCTGTCCCACAGGGTGCTCACAGCCTAAGAGGGAGTAGGATTTAATTCCCATTTTATAAATGAGGAAACTAAGGCCCAGAGATGTTAAGTGACTTTCCCAAGGTCACAGCAGACAAGAGGTGGAGCAGGAATTGGCATCCAAGTCCTCTGACTCCCCAGCCCATGCTTCCCAAGTGGCACAATCCTGAAGTGTGCATTCATCTGCAAATATTAGCTTGAGGATGATTGCACACTTCAGGATGTGCCACTTTGGAAACATGGGTTGGGGAGTCAGAGGACTTGGGTGCCACTTCCTGCTCCACCCCTTGTCTGCTGTGTGACCTTGGGAAAGTCGCTGCAAATATTAGCTTGTGGAAGAAAGTCTTTGCCAACTTGATCTTTGCAATTCAAAGGTCCACCAACAAACAAGGTGATACTGGATACTGGATGCAGACTCCCAAGAAGTGACTTTTGAACACACCACTCATCAAGGCCATGAACATTAACGGTAATTAAAAATGGTATTAGTTCAGTGCATTCTGCGTGCCAAGCACTGTGCTGAGTGCTGGGGTAGATACAAGCTAAATCAGGTGCCTTAAACTTTACACAATTCATAAAATACACAAGATAGAGTCTCCTACTACACTATGTGCTGCTGATGCTATTTACTAAGTGCTTACTATGTGTTAAGCACAGTTCTAAATGCTGAGGTAGATAAAAGCTAAACAAGTTGGACACAATCCCTGTCCTACGTGGGGCTCACAGTCTTAAAGCCCGTTTTACAGGTGAGGTAATTGAGGCACCAGAGGAGTGAAATAACTTGCCCAAAGTCACACAGCAAACAAGCCGTGGAGTAAGGATTAGAACCCAGGTCCTTCTGACTCCCAGGTCTGTGCTCTATCCCCTAGGTCATGCTGCTTCCTCCAGCATGTTGAGAAGTGTATGGGCAGGGAACTTGTTTTGAGTTATGGGATGCTTCCGAAGCATTTACTAGAGTACATTGAACTCCATAGGTCTACACTAAATGCCATTATTTATGTAGAAGTTTTCCAAAAGCTCTGCACTTCACACCAACTTCACAGCCTCTTTTTTTCCTCTAGAGGAGTTCCACCTTCTCTTTCTGGATGCACCCAGGTACCACAAGTTTGTCAGACATTGAAAATCCATCCTAAGGGTTGATGGGACCATTTGTTCTTCTTCCTGAATTGGGCAACATGTGTTTCTGGCAAAGGGGGATACCTAGAAGAAAATAAGGAAGAGAGTGGAATGGGCACAGAACATGTTTACCAAATCTGTTATATTGCACTCTCCCAAGAACTTAGTACAGTGCTTTGCATCCAGTTAACACTCAGTATGACTGATTGATTGAATGCCTGATAGCCAAGTAGCAGTGCAACCTAGTGGAATGATCACGGGCCTGAGAGTCGGAGGATTTTGGTTCTAATCCTAGTTCAGCCACTTGCCAGCTGTTTAATCTTGGGCAAGTCACTTAACTTCTCTTTGCCTCAGTTTCCTCATCTGTAAAGTGGGGATTCAAAACCTTTTCTCCCCCTTTTTAGACTCTGAGACCCATGTGGGGCAAGAACTGTATCCAATCTGCTGAAAGTGTATCTAACAGTGCTTTGTACAGTGTTTGGCACATAGTAATAACTCGAAGCAATTATTCTTACTGTTAGTATGTTCAGGGACCAGGCATGATCAGTTTTAATCTATTACAAGACCCTCAATTCCAATACTCCTGCCAAATCAGGCAATGACAGTGTTTCTCTGGTCTCTTACAGTTTTGTGGGGGGGTTTAAGGTATTTGTTAAACACCTACTAAGTGCTGGGATAGATACAAGTTAATCAGGTTGGACACAGTCCCTGTTCCACATAGGGCTCGCAGCCTTAATGTCATTTTGCAGATGAGATAACTGAGGTACAGAGAAGTGAAGTGATTTGCCCAAGGTCACACAGCAGACAAGTGGTGGAGTTAGGATTAGAACTCAGGTCTTTCTAACTTTCTAGCCTGCTTTCTGTGCATTAAGCCATGCTGCTTGACAGCAAGTTGGATTTGGTCAGGCTTCTGTCATATCCAACCTATCGTGATTTCTCTTCTCTGTTCATCCAAGCTACAGGGTTGGGACGGGCCCTCAGATTAGGTAACTAACCAGCTGATCAATTTTGTCATGGTGGGCAGCCATGTGTTACAAATTCCTGCTGATGGCAACCAGCAGCCTGCAACTGCCCAAGCCTTCTGTAAAGCCATGGTCCCCAGATCCACACAGAGAACCATCTGCTTAGCTGATTCATAAAAAATATTTCCCTTCCCCACAGAAGCAGCATGGCATCATAGAAAGGGCACGGGTCTGGGATTCAGCGGTCCTAGGATCTAATCCTGGCTCTGACACTTGCCTCTTCAATCAATCAATCATTTACTGAGCAGTTACTGTGTGCAGAGCACTGTACTAAGCACTTGGGAGAGTACCACACAACAGAATTGGTAGACATGTTCCCTCTACAAGAAACGTACAGTCTAGAGGAGTCTACATTCTGTTGTGTGACCTTCGGCAAGTCACTTAACTTCTCTGTGTCTCAGTTCCCTTATCTGTACAACAGGGATTAAGACTGTGAGCCCTGTGTGACACAGGAACTCTGTCCAACCTGGTTATCTGGTATCTACCCCAGTGCTTGGCACGTAGTAAGCACATAAACATAAAAGGTATTTGTTAAACATCTACTAAGTGCTGGAATAGATACAAGTTAACCAGGTTGGACACAGTCCCTGTCCCACATAGGGCTCACAGTCTTAATCTAATTTTACGGATAACAGGTACAGAGAAGTCAAGTAACAAAACAAAAGTAAACAAAAATTACTCAGTCCTCAGCCTTCCCAAAGCCCCTTTAGAATCCCATCTCCTCCAATAAGCTTTCCCAGTCTTATCATAAGCACAATTTCATTCATAACTACCTCCAGCCCCTGACCATGTTTGTATATTTGATATTTCAATGCCTGTCTCTCCAATTTGAATGTAAGCTATCTGAGCACAGGGAACTTCCTTTGTATTTCTGGGGTACTTTCTGAGCACTTAATAAAGTACACTGAACTCAGTGGGTCCTCACTTAATACCATTACTACTATTGACGTAGCAATTTTCCAAGAGCTCTGCCCTCCACATCTCAGCGATATGTCCCACTTACAACTTTTCTTTGCTGCTCTTTTATTAAGGACATTTCTCATAGTTCAGAGCAATGAGGAGAATGATTAACTCTGGGAATGCTGGCCTTTTTCTGTACACTCCATACAGGAGATGCCCAATAAATTACATCAATTGATTGATAGAGCTTAGCTTGGCCAGCCCCAAATAGTGTGTATCTCAGGCAACAATGCGAATTCCAGGCCAAGGAACTCCGCCATGCAATTGTGGGCCAAATCAGAGGAAAGGATTAATGGAAAGGATCACTCTGATTGGCTCCATCTAGGCAGCCTTTCCTCCCGTTGACTTTTGGGGAAATAGTGCCAATAACTTTTCTCTTAAGGAGTCTGGTTGTCTGAAGTCAGCAGGGTTGGGAGTTCTTGCCACTGGTCTGTGGGGCTCACATGGGGTTCTCAGTGGCTCATTTCTTCAGCTGTTGTTTGTCAGGCCACAGTCATGTAATCTTAATGAACAATATGCAAAGCCATTAAAAACTCAATTATGGCTTTCTTTTAACTGCAGACGTGAGAAAATGCAATCATAAAGTGCTGATGTGTAAACACAATAGCCACCATCTGCTATGGCCTAGCATTTTAGCTCAGAAAGGAGGATATATGTTGCAGATGCATCAATAATAGGAGGCTTATCTAGGCATCGTTATGCACCAAGGGGACAAAATGAGAAATTTATGGCTAGCCAGAGACCACTTCAGGATTTAATTCTCCAATTTACGGTGGTACGTTTAATAACAAAGGGAAAGAGAACACTGCTTTATGTTCCCTTTCCCGTTAATGATTGTGTTTCTTCAAAAAAAAATTATTTACCCCCACCCTTCTTGTTTTTGACTTATTGGGCTATAATAGCAAGTTCATTTTGACATCCAAGAGAACAGTAGTAACAGTAAGACATTAATTAAGCTAACCTGTCGATCGACAAGCACTAAAGTGTCTTCTTATTTTGGCTGTGGCTAACCCAGATGGCAAGGGGCCAGGAAAGGGCACTGTTATGGACAAAGAAATTTTACCTCTGTAAATCCCTCAGACCCCTGGATGCAATTTCATCATCAGCAGTTTCATCTTCAAACTGAGGGAAAGCCCAATCCCAGCTCTACCATGTGCCTGCTATGTGCCAAACACTGTTCAAAGCACTGGGGTCAATACAAAGTTAATCGGCTGAACACAGTCCCTGTCCCACATGGGGCTCACAGTCTTAAGCCCCATTTTGCAGATGTGGTAACTGAGGTCCACAGAAGATAAGTGACTTGCCCAAAGTCACATAGGAGACATATAGCAGAGCAGGGATTAGAACCCAGGTCCTTCTGACTCCTAGGCCCATGCTCCATCCACTAAGCCACACTGCTTCTCAACTCTTCTATATATTTAAGATGAAAAAAAAGTTTCCAGCAGGAGGAGGTGTAATCTTTTCCAACATTCTCAGTCTGATCTTTAAATCTTAAATGAAGTCAAACTTCCTGTATCAAGTACAAGTTGAAGTGCAGTTCACCAAGGAGGCTAAATGAATGAATTGAGGAATTTTTCTTTGCACTTTTCAGGTGTCATATTTGGCAACTGTCCAAACCTTTCATTGTCTGAGCTTATCCTCTTGGGTCTATTCAAGGTCTTCTCTTAGAGAATTTCAAAGAGGAGGTAAGAGGAATTATAGGATCTCACTCCTTTAATGAAACTAGAAAGGGAACATAGAACTGTCCAAAATTCTTAACAGTCCCTGATTTCCTCTTTTTTCTTCCTATAAAATTTGTTAAATGCTTACTATGTGCCAGGCTTTGTATTAAAGTGCTAAGGTAGATACAAGATAATCAAATTGGACATATTCCCTGTTCCACATGGGGCTCACAATCTTAATCCCCATTTTACAGATGAAGGAATTAAGTCACACCAAGGCTAAATGACTTGCCCAAGATCACAGAGCAGACAAATAGCAGAACCAGGATTAGAACCCAGACCCTTCTGGCTTCCACTCTTTCACCTCATTGATTGACTGGTGCAGGCTACTGGCAATTTGCCATTCACTTGCTTGCAATATCAGAGGAGGGATGAACCTCTGTTAACCTTCGGGGCTAGTCATTCGGAAGGTGTGAACCAATCAATGTGACATCATCGGGCAGCGGCAGCAGAGAGAAAGCTTTCCTGGAATCTGCAGGACGTCCTTCCTCACAATAGTGTACACCAAGACCCAAAATGGGCAAGCAGATGAGGTTCCCTTGGATGGCCAGACTCCTCTAGTGGCACTGTCCGCCCTACTCCCTTTCTCCCCCACTATCCTGCTTCTGTTCCTCACTAGGCAGAGCTGCTGGTGAGCAGGGCCAGTGAGAGGATGCGCAAGGGCCTGAGAAGCTTAGAATGGGTCCAATCAGTGTGGAAATCGAAGGAGAGGTTAGACATCTACTTTTTGTTTTTTAATGGTATTTAAGTACTATGTGCCAGGCACTGTACTAGGCACTGGGATAGTACACGATAATCAGTTTGGACACAGTCCATGTCCCATACGGGGTTCTTAATTTTCCTAGACTGTGAGGCACATGGTTACCTTGTAAAGACCCCAGCACTTAGTACAGTGCTTGGCACATAGTAAGTGCTTAACAAATATTATTCATTCATGTTTATTGAGTGCTTACTGTGTGCAGAACACTGTACTATGCACTTGGCAATAAAGAGAAAATCCCTGTCCACAGTGGGTTTACATTCTAGTAATAATAATAATAATAATAATAATAATAATAATAATAATAATAATAAGCCCCCTTTTACAGAAGAAGCAACCGAGGCACCCAGAAGTTAAGGGACTTGTCAGAGGTCACAGAGCAGACAAGTAGCATAGCCAAGATTAAAACCCAGGTCCTCTTTCTCTCAAGCCCATACTTTTACCACTAGACTACACTGCTTCGTGCTGGAAATGGAGAACCAGTATGCCAGACCTTGGTCCCTTAACGATCAGTAACTCAAATCAACTCAGTCCAGCTTGCCCAAGGAGTATATCGAAATTTCAGACACGGGAAACAGCAAAAGCTTCTTTCCCAATGCATTCTTGTTCACTCTTTCTCCTCGGACTTCAAGGCAGGAGAGTATCTTGCCATGAGAGGAGGTTCCTCCATGGGGCAGGGAGATCCCAGCCAGGCTAAGTCCCAGGCAATGCTGCTGGGAGTCCCTTTCCCTTGGCTAAGATAGGAGCCACAAACCTGTGCCATCCATGTTTCCTTCCCCCACCATCCCCTTCAATTCCCACTGCCCTAACCCACCATTCCCTGTGCTCTTATCTTCCCATCTCCCCATTTTGCCCTCACATTATCCCACCCAACTGTGGGCTGCTCTGTCTTACAATCGCATAAGAATAATGATAATAATGGTGTAATTTATTAAGCACTTACTATGGGCCCAAAGGAAGCATGTTGTTGGCAGGGAATATGTTGGTATATTGTTATATCATACTCTCCCAAGCACTTAGTATAGTTCTCTGCACACAGTCAGTGGTCAGTAAGTACAACTGACTGACTGAACTAAGTGCTGGAGTAGACCCAATCAATTTTATTTATTGAACACTTTCCATGTGCAAAGCACTGTACTATTCTCTTGGGAAAGTAAAATAAAACAGAATTAGCAGACACATTCCTTGCCCATAATGAGCTTACAGTCTAGAGGTGGAGACAGACATTAAGATGAATAAACACATTAGTCAGAACAGGCACAGTTCTGTCACCCAGGAGGCTCATATTAGAACCTCTCTAGACTGTAATCTCATCTCTAGACTTTACGATGGTTGTGGGTAGGGAATGTATCTGTTTATTGTTGTACTGTACTCTCCCAAGTGCTTTGCACACAGTAAGTGCTCAATAAATACGACTGAATAAATGATGGAATGAAAGAGTACAGAGAATTAGTATGGAATCTCCTTTTTACACATGAAAGAACTGAGGCATAGAAAAATTAAGTGACATGCCCAGAGTCACACAGCAAGCAAGTGAGGGAATTTCAATTGGGATACAGATTCTGTGACTTCTAGGCCTGGGCTCTTTCAACTAGGCCACACAGCAACAGAGCAGAGATGTAGGAGGGAAGAGGTTTCCAGCATGGGAGAGGGATGTCTGGGGGAGAAATTGGCTGCACTTGAGGGCAGCTTTGAGCAGGCGTGAGCATCTTGGTTCAGGAACCCTGGGCTCCATCCCCAGAACCCCTGTGATATTCTGGTCCTGGGGCTATCAGGCCCAATAGGGACCGACCAAAGGTTGCCCACAACCCAGAGTTTCAAGTCAGTCTCTGTGTGTTCAGGGAAGTGGGGAGAGTGAGGTGGGACACCTTCTAATGGTTCCTCAAAGACCACCTAAAATGTGCTTGTGACAGTCAGCATCAACAAATGTTTAGCACCTTGAGAAGCAGCATGGAAATGTGGGTAGATCACAGGCCTGGGAGTGAGAAGATCATGGGTTCTAATCCTGGTTCAACCACTTGTCTGCTGCAAGTTACTTCACTCCTCTATGCCTCAGTTACCTCACCTGTAAAATGTGTATTGTCCCATTGGGGACAAGGACTGTGTCCAACCCCATTTACCTGTTTCCACCCTAGTGCTTAGTACAGTACCTGACACAGAGTAAGCATTTAACAAATATCACTATTATTATTGTTATTATGAACTGTGGGGGAATCCTGATGACAGAGGTGACCAGACCAGTGGCCGCATTGTAGTTTGGCAAGCATCCACAGTGCTAACAATCAGCTCGCCTGTCAGCAGGAATCTGGGCCCACAAACAAACCCTCCTGGGTGGTCCACCAAAGAGGGTGGGTTACAATGTTGACCACAGAGGCCACATTACACAAAACAGTAATGGTCTTCTGAATGTAGTGACACACAAGTCAGAGGTCATGGGTTCTAATCCCGGCTCTGCCTCTTGTCAGCTGTGTGACTTTCGGCAAGTCACAACTTCTCTGTGCCTCAGTTCTCTCATCTGTAAAATGGGGATTGGGAAAACATGATTACCTTCTATCTACCCCAGCACTTAGAACAGGGCCTGGCACATAGTAAGTGCTTAACAAATACCATTATTATTACCCTCCAGTGAATTGGCTCAATTCTACTGAAGCCACCAGAAAAGAATTCACTGAGTACACAGTGAGCCTTTCTTTGCACCTTAAAGTGTTAAACAGCATTTCACTCACAACTTACTATCAGCCAAATAAGCCGTTCAATTTATTAGGTGCAGAATTGTTGAAATGAGTGTAATTTTGCAGTTTTCCAATAGAACAAATAGCTTGCTAGATTAAATGACAGTTTAATGAGTGCATATCATGTATCTAAAACAAAAAAAACATATTGAACTTGGAAAGCACCAAACGTTTTAAACAATTGTTAGAACTAGTGCATAACAACAGGTACATATCATTTTCTCCATTACTCAGCCATGAAAATATAATCAATTTTAAGTTACTTTCATTAAAGAAAGAATTTCAAATATGTCAGATTCTTTATTGGATATAAATACATGTGTCCAGATCACAATACTGAGTAATGCCAGAACCCGGAACTAAATTAGGAGAGCTGTTGGAAGCATCATGGCCTAGTGGAAAGAGCATGGGCCTGGGAGTTGGAGGACCTGGGTTCTAATTCTGGCTCCACCACTTGTCTACTGTGTGATCTTAGGCAAGTCACTTAACTTCTCCATGCCTCAGTTACTTCATTTGTAAAATGGAGATTAAAACTCTGAGCCCCATGAAAGTTCTGGTTGTTGGAATCTGAGATAAATGCACCACTAGAAGGCTTTAAACCTAGATCCTTTTCTCAAAAAAAAAAAAAAAAAAAGGTAGGGCCACTGGGTCACTGATGTCACTGCTAAAATTTTAACTCAATGAAAGGTCTTAATTAGCAACAACATTTTTCTGTAGTTATTATTGGAAAGAACATGGTGCCTAAGAAGGATTACCAGATCCCAAATTCATTTTTCTGTCTTTAACCTTGTCTTTACTGAAACTATCAAAAGATACAACCTGGGCTAAGGAATGTTAATTGGAGGCTGGAAAGCTTACTATGAAAATAATATTATTTCTAAGTACTTAATAGACTGTAAACTCTTTGTGGGAGGGGAATGTGTCTTACATTATTATATTGTACTATCCCAAGTGCTTAGTACAGTGCTCTGCACACAGTAAGTGCTCAATAAATACTACTGGCTGACTGCCAAGCCCTGTACTAAGCTCTGCAGTAGATACAAGATGATCTGGATGGGGCTCACAGATTAAGTAGGAGGGAGAACAGGTATTTAATACCCATTATGCAGATGAGGGAATTGATGCGCAGAGAACTTGCACAATGTCGCACAGCAGGTAAGTGGCACAACCAGGATTAGAAGCCAGGTCCTCACTCTGCTTCTCAGAATTCTCCTGGTGCTCAGGCTAAGAATCAAGTATGTAACCTTCTGAAAGACTAGGGGAAAGAGCAAAGGTCTCAGTGTTAGGGAGGACCTGGGTTCTAAACCCAGCTCTCTCACTTGCCTGCTGGATGACCTTAGGCAAGTCTCTTAACTTTAATGTGCCTCAGTTTCCTCATATGCACAAGGTGAGCTCCATGTGGGACTGAGATTGTGTTCAACCTGCTTATCTTGTATTTACCCCAGAGCTTAGTACTGTGGTTGACATATAATAATTGCTTGACAAATACAGTTATTAATAGGGCTCCAGCTGAGGTTGCCAGTTGCAGAATCACTCCTAGCTTCCATTACTTGCCAAATGCTTCTGTATCATAGTCTTTGATAGGTTTTCTGGGAAATACCAAAGGGAAAGGTGGATTCTAGTCTGTTATTCAAATGCCTAGTGCAGTACTCTAGAGAAGCAGCTTAATTAATACTGTTATTTCTGAATCTCATCTGTTCACTGCTGTGAAACTAGAATCATTTCCTTTGGTGAGTTTCCAGCACCGTGATAAGCCTTCTGAAGTTACCCCAAAAAAGGAAGGTAAGAAAGTAAAGTAAGGTGAGAAGTAGCATGACCTAGTGGATAGAGCAGAAGCCTGGGAGTCAGAAGGACCAGGTTCTAATTTCACCTCTTCCACTATGCTCTTCTGCTATATGACCTAGGGCAAGTCATTTCATTTCTCTGTGCCTCAGTTACCTCAGCTGCAAAATGGGGATTAAGACTGTGAGCCCCATGTGGGACAGGGACTATGTCCAACCTGATGATTAGCTTGTATCTACTCCAGTGCTTAGTACAGAGGTTGGCACATAGTAAGCACTTAATACCATAACTATCACCATTATTAAGGTAAGGTCCAACTAGACTGAAAAACTATAACTCTGGCTTCAGATGAAATGAAGTAGTTCTCATATGTGATTCTTTAAATGTCTGTAGCCACTGCTGTACATCTGAGGTGAAGTTCTATAACCTTATCAATGTCAGTTATTTTTGAGAGATGGCTTTCCAGATATAGGAATACTTTGTGGCCTTTACCTTCTCACCATCAATCAGAATTCTTGGGGTACAGTATGGTCATAAGGCTTGTTTTCCTAAAGAACCTTAGCTTTTTAATAAACTATAAAGCTTACTTTTTACATGCATTGGAAAATTAGTCAGTGATTGAAGAGAGATATAATTTTGTATGAGAACACACTACAATGCCACTGAGGTTCCCTTCTGTATCACCCTTGCACTTGGATCTCTACCCTTTATTCACCCCACATCACTTTACGTCCATATACACAATTTATTTTAATGTCTGGCTCCCCTTCTAGACTTTAAGCTCCTTTTGGGCAGGGAACATGTCTACCAACTCTGTTTCATTGTACTGTACCAAGCACTCAGTAAGTGCTCTGCTCACAGTACGCACTCAACAAATTTGATTGATTTTGGTGAGAGACTGTCAAGTTTGAGCAAATGTCCATCCACCTGAAATATCAAGGAGTTCCTAATTCACAATTTTGCCAGACATTATTTTTTTTTTAATTGAGGGACCTTCCTCATTTACCACGAGAGAACAGATGGAAAGCTGTGACGGAATTTGGGGCTGGAATAGCTTCCAACCCCTAAGGAAATCTTCCTACTTAATAGGCCATGAGCTTCACTGAAAGTCTTTAGGCAGAAAGGACTGATAACTGTACTCTAGAGTCAAATTCATAGGGACCACAAGATGCACAGATGATTAGAAACCCTTCTGCAGAGTCAGCACAGTGTGGTAAGATGGCATCAAGTCAGATGAAAAGTGAAGTGATTGTACCAGCCTGCCCAAGGGAAATGTTGTACCCAATCAAAATGACACCAAAAAAAAAAGTTGCTCATTATGGGCTGGGAATGGGTCTACCAACTCAATTGGATTGCATTCTCCCAAGTACTTAGAACAGTGCTCTGCACACAGTAAGCACTTAATAAATACCATTGAATGAAAGTTGAATAGAGAAGCAAAGTGGCTTAGTGGAAAAAGCATGGGCTTTGGAGTCAGAGGTCATGGGTTCAAATCCCAGCTCACAAATTGTCAGCTGTGTGACTTTGGGCAAGTCACTTAACTTCTCTGTGCCTCAGTTCCCTCATCTGTAAAATGGGGATTAAGACTGTGAACACCACGTGGGACAACCTGATCACCTTGTAACCTCCCCATCGCTTAGAACAGTGCTTTGCACATAGTAAGCACTTAATAAATGCCATCATCATTATTATTATTATTCATAAAATTCTACTGCTTCAGCAGAGCACTATCAAATGGGTCATGGGGAGACAACTAGATAATTGCATCAAGAAAATGAGTAGTTGTCTGGGAGACTAACAGTGTGGGATGATAACAGAACATCAAGCATCATACTCAACTAGGTCTACAGAGCTATAATAGCATCTAACTGAATTCAACCTATGGTAGTTACTATGCAGAGCACTGTACTAGAAGCAACATAGCCTTGTGTATACAGCACAGGTCTGGAAGTCAGAAGGTACTTGGTTCTAATCCCAGATCTGCCACTTGTCTGCTGTGTGACCTTGGGCACGTCACTTAACTTCTCTGTGCCTCAGTTACCTCATCTTAAATGAGGATTAAGACTCTCAGATCCAAGTGGTACAGGGACTGTGTCCAATCTGATGATCTTGTATCTACCTCAGGGTTTAGAACAGCACGTGGCACCTTATAAGTGCTTAACAAATACCATAAAAGAAGAGCTTGGGAGTGTAGAGTACAACCAAATTGTTGGACACCTTTTCTGCCCACAGTGACCTTACAGTCAATAGTATTTGAGCACTTACTGTGTGCAGAGGGCTGTAATAAGCACTTGGGAGAGTACAATACAGCAGTGATAGACACGTGCTCTGCCCATAAGGATCTTATTACATTTAACTCTGAAACCTGAGCCTATCTTTGAAGCCAGATCCAACTTCTCTAGCAGTTTCATTATCATCAAGACATATTGAGCATCAAATGGCCAGACAGGATCAAGAGAGAAGACCTCAAGTGCTATCCATATACCATCCTTGAAGCAGTGCTCGAGTCAAAGAAGCTTCCTAAGTGGGACTTATTTTTTTATGATATCTGTTAAGCACTTATTCTGTGCCAGGCACTGAACTATGTGCTGGGATAGATACAGGCTAATCAGGTTGGACACAATCTATGTTCCTCCTGGGACTCACAGTCAATCCCCATTTCACAGATGAGGGAACCAATGCACAGAGAAGGTAAGTGAGTTGCCCAAGGTCACAGGGCAGACAAGTGGGGGATCAGGGATTAGAACCAGGGTCCTATGATTCCCAGTCCGTGCTCTTTCCACTAGGCCCCACTGCTTCTCTTCTACTGATACATTGAAACATGAGTCAGTCACACACACACATGCAACAACTCTGTTTTACACCACATAGAAATGGAAATTTCAGAATTTATACTTATGAAGGACTCCAGAACTACTCTGTGGGGTAAATGAATGTTCTCAGAGAAAAGATTTCTCCAGAGGAGATGATTAAGAGCCAAGAGATGGGAAAATATAATTTTTTTTTGTCTGGGACAGCAGTGTTGTGTTTCCCCAAAATGAACCCTTTCCTTAAGCCTATTTTTGAACGACCTAACTCCTTTAAGTGCAAGCTATTTTAAATTATTACAAACATTTTTCTGAGGATTACGTTCTTTAGTCACACTTAAACAATGCCAATTTGAAGATGCATATTCACTGTATAATCAAGACTAAAAATGATAATCTCAAATAAGATGTTTAATAACAATTTAAAACTACTGAAGTCTTGATTAGGGGAGCGAGATGATTAAATGAGAATGAAAGGTGGCCAAGGGGTAAATACAAGGACTTCAAATGCATCTTCAAAACCTAAATCATCACAGTTTTAAAATGAGTAGGTAGACATTTCCTCCCAGGAAAATGAAATCATTTCATCAGGCTTCATCAATGAGTTTGTCTTTAATCAACGGCCTTCGCTGCTCACAGGGAGGACAAGATTAAAAACAAAGCAACATATAGAGCAGTTCAGCAGTACAACAAGAGAACAAAAATGCTTGCCACATATTCCTTGGGAGTAGTTGGTGAGAAATCTGTTTCCAGAAATTTCCAGCAGAATTTAAAACAGGAAGATGCTTACTGAAGGATTTGTTAAGAGCCTCTGGTCTCCCCCTCTAGACTGTAAGCTCCTTGTGGGCAGAGAAGCTGCATGGTCTACTGAAAAGAGCACGGGTCTGGGAATCGGAAGACCTGGGTTCTAATTATGGCTCTGCCACTCACATGCTGTTTGATGTTGGGTAAGGCATTTAACTTATCAGTGCCTCAGCTTCCTCAACTGTAAAATGGCGATTTAATACCAGTTTCCCCTATCTGGACTGTGAGCCAGATGTGGAACAGGGACTGTGTCCAACTTGCATAACATGTATATACCACAGTGCTTAGAACAGTGCTTGTTACCATAATAAGAATACTATATCTGTTATAGCGTACTCTCCCAAATGCTTAGTGCACTGCCCTGTGTACAAAGTGCTCAATCGCTATGATTGATTGATCTTGGAATTCTGATTTATTGAACCTGATCCTGCCTGAAACTTCCCAAGGGGAAGCAGCATGGCCCAGTGGATAAAGCACTGGCCAGGGAGTTAAAAGGTCCTGGATTCTAATCCTGGCTCTGCTGCTTGTCTGCTGTGTGACCTTGGGCAAGTCACTTCACTTCTCTGTGCCTCATCTGTAAAATGAGGATTAAGACTGGGAGCCCCATGTGGGACAGGGACTATGTCCAACTTGCATAACATGTATATACCACAGTGCTTAGTTCACCTTAGATCACCTAAGTTATCAGACCTAAGTCTGATAACCTGATTAACTTGTATCTACCCCAGCGCTTAGAACAGTGCTTTCCACATGGTAAGCACAAATACCATCATCATAAGTGACCCGCAACTGATTCCTGAAGCAATGTTCTTATTTAAGGAAACAGTTGAGGAATGAAGATTACAGAGGGAATGGGGAATGAAAGGATCATTCATCATCGAACTCCTGATTCAGAAAAAGAGAGGGAGATGTTCCAGTCAAGAGACAATCTACCTTTTCTTTAGCAAAGAAACAACTCCAGTTTAAGTTTCTCTGCACTCTGATTCTGGTTTATAGTATCAAAATAGCAGATAAACAAGCCACAAGCCAGGGTGGATTGGGCGGTTGGTGTCAAGCAGCTTCACATCAGTATCCCCGCTTTTACTGGGTTTTTTTTGGTTTTGTTGGGGTTTTTTTGTACAGACTGGTCTCCTACAAGATGGTAGTTTCATCCCTGTAAAATCCCCACATTATCCTAAAATTGTGTTGTGCCAACAATTGTTTCAATGGGAAATAAGAGTTTGGATTAAGTTGATTACAAATCAACTCAAATAATAGATTGCATCTATAATCCTGGGTGAAATTCAAGAAGGCTGGGAAAGAAGAAAACGCCTCAGAGCTTATACAGCTAACCTGTAAAATAAATTATTGTACTTCACTTGTTTCTCTGACATTTTACACCTCACCTTCCAACAATTTTAAAACAGCTGCAATTGGTTCCCTCAGCAACACTAACAAAAGGTCTGATAACAGCATAGCTGCACATTCTGTCACCTTGCTTAAAGCATCATTCCTGGTACAGCCCCCTCATATTATAAACAATTCATAAGCTTCCAGTGCATTTTATCCAAATCACCTAAGTTATAGTAGAAATATCTGTACTGAAACACAAACACAAAAAAATCTTCAGTAAAATTTCACACAGTTCAACCAACGTCACAACAGCAGTTTCATCATCACTATCATCACTGTACACTTGTCTCTAGACTAAGCCTATTTTGGGCAGGGAAGGTGTCTACCAACTCTAATGTGTACTCTCCCAAGTGCTTAGAACAGTGCTCCGTACATAGTAAGTGCTCAATAAATACCACTGATTTATTGCTAAATGAACCATAGACAACATCAAATGGCAGGACAAAATTAGCAACACTGAGGCCCTGGGATGTAGACAAGATGCCCAGCCTTGAGGCAATGCTCCCAGTAACATTACTTCGCTCGGGAGGATGTGTGTGAAGGATGGATAAGACGATACCTAAACAGTTATTATATGGTGAAATGAAAGGGGACACCACTGTGAGAAGCAGCATGGCTTAGTTGATAGAGCATGGGCCTGGGAGTTAGAAGGACCTGGATTCTAATCCCGGTTCTGCTGCATGGCTGCTCTGTGCCCTTGGGTAAGCCACTTAACTTCTCTGGGCCTCAGTTACCTCATCTATAAAATGAGGATTAAGAATGGGAACCCCATGTGGAACAGGGACTGTGTCCAACCTGATTAACTTGCATTTATCCCAGCGTTTGGCACACAGTAACTGCATAACAAGTACCATAATCATTATTAAGTCAGGTGGACAAAAGAACCAATTTAAAGGTACAGTGGTGCACAGTCTCTGTCAGTAAGATTGAGCAGCATATTGCAGAGAGACAAGAATAAAACAGGGGCACATTAAAGCAGGGGCTCATAGAGCACCAGATTAACCCCAATATCTCAACCTTACCACTGCTTGGGGGATTGTGAATATGATACTTCTTTTAAAATGGCCATGGCAAGTCAACTAAGGATGTCCGGAAATCTATCTAGAGAAGCACCATGACCTAGTGGATAAAGTATGAGCCTGGGAGTCAGAAGGACCTGAGTTCTAATCCTGGCTCTGTTTTGAGCAAGTCACGTCACTTCTGTGTCACAGTTAACCTCATGTGTAAAATAGGGACTAAGACTGTGAGTGTCATGTGGGACAGGAGCTCTGTCTAACCTGGTTATTTTGTATCTACCCCAGCACAGAGTAAGAATTTAAGAAATACACAATTATTTCATTGGTCATGGTGGGTGTAGATTAGGAGGTGCAAACCTAATGGGATCCCCTCCTTTGCAAACAATATGGAAAAGAGTCTCAGTCATGTATAAGTCATTTTCATCCCAACGCTCAAAGACTCTCTTCACTAGTGGCTTCATTTTTGAAAATAAAGTGCTGTGAAAATGGCCATCTTTAAAACAACAAGGAAACACACACCTTTGTACTTGGGCTCCTCTCCATCACTGAACGTGCTGGGCCCTTCTGTTCTCAGGCACTGGGAAACTTCTCTTGGAAGTCAATAACAGCTTCAATGACAGGGGAAATCCTGAGCTAACTGACTGACACTATTTCATGCTAGGCTGGGGATTCCTTAACAAGCCCTTAAGTAACTCCAGAGCATGTTAAGGAAAACTTTACCAGTTTGGGGCATTAAAATATAGGCTTCTGCTGGCCCAAACAGGGACTATGATAACCTTGTTTAAGGTAGTGAGACCAGGTGGAAGAGAATGGCCACTTAAATTCACTCACTCATTCATTCAATCATATTTATTGAGTGCTTACTGTATGCAGAGCACTCTATTAAGTGCTTGGGAGAGTAAAATACAAAAATAAACACATTCCTTGCCCATAAGGAACATGCTGTCTAGAGAACTAGTACAGTGTCAGCACTTAGTACAGTACCTGATACATAGTAAGTGTTTAACAAATACCATAATTATTATTATTAATTGAATCATACCACCTGATTGTCTGCTTAGGGTAGAGATAAATTTATAAATAAATCTTAATCTGCTATCTATCCCAGCACTTAGTTCAGTGTTTGACACAAAGTGCTAAATATCATTACTAGTTTTATTTTTACTACTATTTTCCTTAAGGTGAGGTTTGTCAGGACTGTAACTCCAGCATTATGGGAGAATTAACTATATTATTGGGCTCCACCATGGGGAGATGCAGAGAAGAGGAGGGGGTGGTTTTAAGATAGTCCCTAGAGCACAAGGTCGTTGGCATTTGGGTGAAGTGTTCCCATCTTAGAGTCATTAAACAGCCCCCACTCCTTCTCCTGAGGATAGCATGGTACAGAACTCCTCAGCCAATCAGGAACCATATTTGAGAACACAGTCTTGAAGGGGAAATGTCCCTTCTGCACCAGGTCAAGCTAACACTATGAAATTGCACACTTATTTTCATTATTATTACTGTAACTAGTGTATTTATTCATTTATTATATATACGTCAGGCACTGAACTAAGCACCAGGGTAGATACAAGATAACCAGAATGAACACAGTCCCTGTTCCATATGGGGCTCACAGTCTAAATAGGAGGGAGTGGGGTTTAATTCCACTGTACAGATGAGGAAACGGAGGCACAGAGAAGTTAAGAGCCATGCCCAAGGTCATGCAGCAGTCGAGTGGCAGAGGTGGGATGAGAACCCACGTTCTCTGACTCCCAGACCCGAACTTAATAATAATAATAATGGTATTTGTTAAGCACTTACTAATAATAATGATGGTTTTTGTTAAGTGATTACTATGTGCCGAGCACTGTTCTAAGTGCTGGGGTAGATACAAGGTTGTCCCACGTGGGGCTCAGAGCCTTAATCCCCACTTTACAGATGAGGGAACTGAGGCCCAGAGAAGTTAAATGACTTGCCCAAAGTCACACAGCTGACAAGTGGTGGAGCCAGGATTCAAACCCATGACCCCTGACTCCTAAGCCCGGGCTCTTTTCCACTAAGCCACGCTGCTTCCCCTATGTGCCAAGCACTGTTCTAAGTGCTGGGGTAGATACAAGGTAATCAGGTTGACCCACGTGGGGCTCACAGTCTTCATCCCCGTTTTACAGATGAGGTAACTGAAGCACAGAGAAGAGGAGCAACTTGCCCGAGGTCACACAGCAGACAAGTGGCAGAGCCAGGATTAGAATCCACGTCCTCTGACTCCCAAGCCCGGGCTCCTTCTACTATGCCACGCTGTTTCTCTATGAGGAATTGTGACATGTAGTAAGCCTTTAACAAATACCACAAAAAAGTTAAATGCTGTTAGGCCTAAGACACAAATAGAATCTGGGATTTATTTTGCAGTTGCTCTGGTTAGGTCCTGTAGAGAATGAGCTGCTGGCTTTCCACATTCATCCAGAGACAAGCAAAATGGTTGCTTCTACGTGGCAGCAGAACTGGGGATCAATCCTCCGTCCCCTCCCTGAAGCCTCCCATGCCTAGGCCTGGCAAGGACCCAAAAGCAGTCCTGTTGAGTACCATTTCTTTCCTCTTCTTCCTTTCTCCCTTCTCTCTCATTCCTTCCCCCAACCTGTCTACCCCAAATACCCACCCTCCCAACTTCACCCCCCATTCAAAAGAAGTAACACCATGCCCAGCTCTCCATGTGATGTTGGCAGTGGTGAGCACAGTTTCTACCGCTCTGGCAGTAGACAGGGAGTGTGGGGGTGGCAGCAGGGAGGGCACTCACATCCCCCTCCCAGCATTCAGTCCACTATCAATCAACAGCATTGAGTGCTCACTATGTGCCGAACACTGTGCTTGAGAGAGTACAATATGACAGAGAGGGTAGAGACGTTCCCTGCCCACAAGGAGTTTACAGTCTAACTCTCCCCTTCCTGGGGGACTTGCCGTGGAGCACTGAGTCCAGTCCAGGCTCTAGGGAGGTCAGGGGGAAGAGGGCCCAGTAAAGGGGAGAGGGACTCCAGACTTGGGAAACAGGGGGTAGGAGATGGATCTGGGTGGTGGTAGCACAGTGGGGAGTCACCTCCTCCCCACCAGTTAAGTGACTGGGGATGGCAGACAAAAGAGATGGACTGGGCTAGGGGGCTTCCGTGTCCAGTTTGGGGGCCAGATTCTGGCTCTTGTAGGTTCAGAAGTCACCTGGAAACCAAACTGACCTTAACCAAGCCCCTTCAAATCATCTCTGGTCTTGCAGGAGATGAACGGAGAAAGACAAGCAATGGGAAAATGCTGGCAGGGTGCTTGCCTGAGAGAGGCAGGCCCAGGAAAGCTGTCTTTTGGGCATCGTACAGAAAGTGTCCTTGTCTGTCAATGTGTCACCACGGCCATTCCCTCACTGAGGGAGGCAGCAGGGTAGAGTGGCAGGTGGCCAGGGCACTTGATCCAGCTGTGCCTCTGGCCTGTCTGGGGACTGCACGGCTCTCAAGTCTTTAAGGGTGGCAGTAAGGCAAGGAGACAGGGCTGCGAGGGGATGGGACTGAAAATACACGCAATGCTTTCTGACCAGACAGACATGTTCTGATACCAGAGTGCTAGAACAGGCACGGAGTGCAGAGTGGCAAATGGCATTAACCTTGTCTGACTGGAGCAGGTCTTAGAAGCACCATGGTTTAGTGGCCTGGGAGTCAGAAATACCTGGGTTTTTCACCCCAGCTCTGCCACATTTCTGCTGTGTGATCTTGGGCAAGTCACTTCACTTCTGTGGGCCTCCTTTGCCTCATCTGTGAAATGGGAATTGAGAGTGAGCCCCATGTGGGACAGGGACTGTGTCCAACCACTTGTATCGACCCCAGCATTTAGAATAGTGGTTGGCACATAGTAAGTGCTTAAATATCATTATTATTACTATTATTACTACATCACAGATTCAGGAGCCGGTTTGACCTAGTGAAGAGATAAGGGACTAGGACTAGATCTGAGCTCTGGTAACAGCTCTGCTGTGTAACCTTGGAAAAGTCTCAACATCTTCATGGCTTAGCTTTCTCATTGGTAAAATGGGGATAATCATAGCTAGTGTACCTGATGTAGAAGCCCTTAGGAAAAATAAAATGCCAACAAATACAGCATTCTATTACTCCCACCAAACACAAGATTTTCCACTGGAAAATTTCACCTCCAACACCCCAAAATCCTATGCAGATTTAGCCTGTGTTACTGTCTGCCTGACAACTGCAGAAAACATAGACAGTGTTTTCTAGTTCTCCATTACTTTGTGTCTTGCTGACACACTGGTATAGCTGAGGGACTCAGGAAAAAAGGAGCATTTAAATGTTTTACATCCCCAGTCCCCTTCACCTTAAACCACTGTACAATGTCCTAATATATTTCCTCCTATGCTGCTCATTTTGGGCAATTTTGATGTTCAAAGCAGTTTCTGATTCTTTCAAAAGCAACACAATCCAGTTCTGGGGAGACCATGCATCATTCTCAAGAGGCATTTCATTGCAACACGAAGCAGCACTTCTCAATTGAAACACCTCAACACAACTCAAAAAAAAAAAAAAGAGTCAATTATTCTCAGGAGTCCTTCCACCCAAATCAGTCCAAATCCTATTTTTAGATCCTCTGATAGGTCTCAATTACCCTAGCACCACCGCACGTGGATACATATCTATAAATTATATATTATAAATTATTTATTGATATTAATGCCTGACTCTCCCTCTAGACCGTAAGCTCATTTTGGGAAGGGAGTGTGTCTACCAACTCTGTTGTATTTTACTCTCCCAAGTGCTTAGTACTGTGCTCTGCACATTGTAAATGTTCAGTAGATTCCATTGACAATGCTGAATTCTTCAGTGAGAACTGTGGACTCACCACTAATCAACTCTGGTTATGGAATCTTCTTCCGTGGAGAAATTCAGGAATAATATGGATACCCATCTGTCCAGAACATTATAGGTAAGACATTTCCAAACTATTCAATTACATTTTTCCCTACTTCATTCCTATAACCCTATTACATACACACACAGTCTTCCAGACTGTACGTTCATTGTGGACTGGGAATGTTCATTCATTCACTCATATTCATTGACACTTACCATGGGCAAAGCACTGTAATAAGTGCTTGGGAGGGTACAATACAACAACAAAGAGACACATTTCCTGACAACAATGTGTCTATATTGTTATATTGTACTCTTCCAAGTGCTTAGTAGAGTGTTCTGCACACAGTAAGCACTCAAACATGATTACAAATATATATATGTATATATATATATATATATATGTCCAGAGACTCTTTTCCAACTGGTTTGTGTAAATTGCTTCAAATAACTGACTTCAGAGGCAGAAAGTGGACTAGGGCTTGGCACCAGGCCAGGGTCAGTTTGTATCACATGACTGTCAGAGTTTAATCATAGGAGTCGCAGCTCATTAGCTGATCTTAATTGAACCTCTCCTACTAGAGGTTTGTAGATCGGATATGGGGCCCACGTACATCAGTAATCATAATTATTGGGCATTTACTGTGTGCAGAGCACTCTACTAAGTGCTTTATTCCCATAACACCTACAATCTCCCTCCATAAATGTATACATATATATATAGACACACACGTATATATTTATCCCATATCCCAAATGGGGCAGGGACTGTGTCCAACCCAATTTGCTTGGATCCACCTCCAACATTTAGTACAGTGCCTGGCTCTTAATAGATATCATTATTATTATTATATAAAATGTATGAATGAAATCAAGACCTTTCCCCACCAAATCTCTCCCTTCCTTTGATCTCCATTTCTGAGTGACACCCTTATGTTGCTTCCCCATCAAACCTGAAATTTTCCATAGGCTTTTCAGCATCCAGATCCAGCCTCCTGCACACATGCATGCACACACACACACACACACACACACACACACACACACATAAGTGTGTACATGCACACATATGTATTTCATTTACCCTGGCTGCCTGCTGTTCCTCAGGGATCAGGCCAAGTAGCTGATCACATCAGGGAGCACAGAGACCCAGTACAGGTAACACCTACCCACTGAGCCTTGCAATTTATGCCTTGCAATTTATCGAGTTATCAAAAGCCTCAAAAGCCTCCTGGGGCTACAGAGCTGACACCTGACTAGGTAATTGGGTTGTGCTGAGTCCAGGCATGGAGGGAGAGCCAAAGAAGTTTGAGCTCATGGCTCACTGCCAGATTTCACCCCAAGATTGGAATGCGTGGCTTCTGCAGTGGAATAAGAGGGCATATAGAGGATGCCGTGACTACACTTAGCAAGACTGCTGGCTTCCCCACCAATCTTAAAATGGGAACACAATGATTCAGAGGGCAGAAGTTCTTTAAAACTTAATGCTCGAGTCTCGGATTGGAGTTTCAAAACAAAGAATGAAACTGAATCAGTAGCTCCACAGAGGTCTAAAGTAGTTAGCAGCTTTTGTTCCTTCCCCTCAGTGTGGCTCAGTGGAAAGAGCCTGGGCTAGGGAGTCAGAGGTCATGAGTTCTAATCCCAGCTCCATTGCTTGTCAACTGTGTGACTTTGGGCAAGTCACTTAACTTCTCTGTGCTTCAGTTACCTCATCTGTCAAATGGGGATTAAGGCTGTTAGCCCCACGTGGGACAAGCTGATCTCCTTGTATCCCCCCAGCGCTTAGAACAGTGCTTTGCATGCAGTAAGCACTTAAATGCCATCAACATCATCATTCTCCTCCCAAATACCACCCAAACATCAATGCCCAGCTTTATCATGCATCCAAGACGGGTTTTCTAGAAGACTCCTGGACAAAAAGAAGGGGATCATTGTTTTTAAAAGTCAGGCTTTTTTTCAGTACTAATGAATTTGGAAGAATTTCATTGATTTTCCTCTAAGTTACTTTCTGTGAAAATCCAATAGATGAGATTGCTCTTATTTCCCAGTGTGTAAACTGTCTTGGGACCTTCTTTATGCAAAAACTATGCAGAAACTGCAGTTCATACCAAAACCTTTTAAACACTTGTCAAATACACATATCTCTGCTCAGCTCTATTGCTTCTCCGTCCCTGAAGAGTAGCTTGAACATCTACAGGTTCTATTGTCCCGGCACTTTTGCCCAAGCCAACTGAGCAAATGGCTTTTGGGTCCATTAATATAAACAGCCCCCATTTTCTGACAGTTTTTCATTTCCCTAATATAGACAGTTAAAGGGCCATGGTGGTGTAGTGATGAAAAAAATTTGGTTAAATCTTGGAAATAGATGAGGAAGCATGGCAAAGTGGAAAGATGACAGGCCTGGGAATCAGAGGACCTGGGTTCTAATTCCAGCTTGCCATTTGCATGCTGTGTGACCTTAAGCAAGTCACTTACTGTGCCTGTATCCTCAACTGTAAAATGGTGATTCAATACCCGTTCTCCCACCAAGTCTGAGCCCCATGTGAGAGAGAGACTGTTTCCAACCTAACTTGTTTCTAGTGCTTAGAAGAGTGCTTGGCACATAGTAAGCACTTATGAAGTAAATCCTTACTTGTTTTGTTAAAACAAATACAATAATAATAAAAATACACATTCAATTTAAATTCCCCAATATGTTTAGTGCAAGTTGGTTAAATATATTTACTTTATGTTGGATTTTATTAATAAATAGCAGCTTCTCTATGGGAAAGATGAATCTATCACATCCAATAATTGCCACAAAAATAATTATGTCTCAATCAGTTTGAACAGCTTACATTTACTGAATTGTCGTAACTGTTTTATGTGTCTCAATTAAATGCTTAAAGTGCTGGTAGAAAAAGCAATTTCCAAACATTTTATTCATTGTTGTTTCTAACTCTCTTTTTTAAAGGTGGAAAATTAAATCTGATCCATATTGCTCTATTTGTGGTTTATCCCCAACATGCCCATACTTGATTTTCAAAAGTTTCCTTTTCTGGGAAGAGGAAATCTTTAATTGTTGTTTGAATTTGATACTGTAGGATTCTCTTAATAGTATTGAGTACTCACAGGGTACAAAGCACTGTACGAACTAAGGACTTGGGAGAGTACAACTTTACAGAGTTGGTAGACACAATCCCTGCCCACCAGGAGCTTACAGTCTAAGGTGTTCTTTATAAATGCTAGCTAATATGGATTTTTAACTGTGCATATGCTACCCTCTCCCACGTCTTCTGTTGTGCTTGTGAACTTCTGGAAAGAAAGCTATTTTCTATATTGGGACTAAAATAGTGATGATGATAAAATTAAAAATAATAATATTAGTGGTTAACTGCTTACTATGTGCCAAACAGTGTACTAAGCACTGGGATAAGTACAAAACAATCAGGTCCCACATGGGTCTCACAATCTAAGGAGGGAGAATAGTTAC
Source organism: Tachyglossus aculeatus (assembly GCF_015852505.1). NCBI lineage: Eukaryota > Metazoa > Chordata > Mammalia > Monotremata > Tachyglossidae > Tachyglossus > Tachyglossus aculeatus. The sequence goes on along the minus strand of NC_052073.1, from coordinate 29,416,684 downwards.
TGAATTATTCAGCTATTGAGGCACAGAAAAGTTATTTGACCTGCATGAGGTCACACAGCAGTTAAGTGGTGGATACAGGATTAGAACCCAGGTCCTCTGACTCCCAAGGCCTGTGCTCTTTCTGCTAGGCCAAGCAAAGAGCTCTACAGTAACTACACATTGGTTTTGAATATAACACTCACAAAGAGGTGACCATCAAACCCCATAAATGGCAAATAGATTTCCCCTTTCTGTCAACAATGGACAATATTTTGCCCTTAGACGCTAGCATACTTCTCACTATATCCAGATGGTGGAAGTTGGAGGAATGAAGCTGTACTTTCCCCAGAGGCTAATTTACTCCATATACTAACGTTGGCCCTTTGAGAGGTTCAATAATTCTTTCAGGCTATTATAGTGGTACTTTAAATGTTCCCCTAATGGCCTGGAGGAATGAATACACCTAACAACGTAATACAACGTAATACAACGTAACTAAGATACCATCAGGAAATGGCATAAGCAACAAGGAAAACCAATACTCCTTTCTAACCTAGCCAAGCAGCAAGGCCCTTAGCTAGTCACATGTGGAAGTCATTTTCTCTGCCTGCTTGGAGATTCCCATGAACACTTTCAGTTCTTGGTGGAAAAGAAGGGAAAGATGAAAGTGCACAGAGGTTATAATTGCTGGCAGTGACCATGAATAGAATTGGCAGTGGCAGGTTAGCAGAAACTGTGTTGGATTAGTGAAAGTTTGGGAAATGATTTTGCTGGGTTCTCCAGATTTGTTAACAACTGACACTGATGGTTCATCCTATTTCATACTATGGTAATCACTAGGTAAACTGAAAGCTTGTAAATATGTCTCTATTCTTTGAAAACACTTCAGGTCACTTGATTGAGTTTACAAAGCTGGTAGACGTTTAGCCTCAAATACCATGACAAGACCTTATGAACTTTCAATTCAAGGCCCAACTCAAAAGACAGTCTCCACATGACTGCAAAAACACTGCCTCAGAAGCAGACTTATTAATAGTAATAACTGTGGTGTGGGCAAAGCGCTGACTCTGCATCAAGCTGCGGAAGACACAAAAGTACCAAAGTTTCTTTTAGTCCAGTGGTGGGAAAGAAAAGTAAGAAAAACAAAGAAAAGTAAATAAGAGAAAGAACTGTGTCCTGATAGATCAAGGTACCAATTCCAAAGACACCCACAATCAGGCCTTAATATCTTAAGTGGGCAGTTCTTCCTCTTAATGGTCACCCATTCCCAACCACCTTCCCCGAAGTCTCAAGATGAAACCATTGCTCGTCTCCTGGAGGAGTTGCCTTGTGCTTCCTTTCAAGTTGCTGATTCCATTTCTGATTAGCTGAGTTCACATTCAATACTGGCTGGCTGACACCATCTCCTCTGGGAGGGTTTTAATGCAGAACCAATCTCTTCCAGTCTGCAAGATAGGAACCAAGGAATCTACGGCTGGCTTCTGCCCTGCTTAGTGACAGTGAGGGGGTGACAAAGATAAAGCACCTCAGAGTGCTGACCAGCTCCTCCTGGAGAGCCTAGTGGGATTAGGGAATGTTGGCTGAGTTATTCTGATGGGTTGGCATTTCAGTTCCCTTAGCTACCTGGAATGAAAAGTTAATCTTCATGTTCAAGCTGAAATATCTAATTTCACCATGATGGCAAACTCTGCAATTGTAGGTGAATCTCCAGGACTCTGTAGACAACTCTGAATTCAGGCCTGTTTAGTGCTCAAGGCGAAGGGGAACTTTATTCTTTAAAATAATTTAGACTATTGACAAAGGAGCTTTACTTCTAGTTCTTTCCTTTTGTTCCAAAGCAACTTGTATACCTCTAGGAAATTCCCTGTGGAAAACACTAATCTTTCCTCCATAGGTCAATTCCCCTACAGCTATATCAAGACTACAGTTGCCTCATATATTTGTTTTCCTCAATATTAAAAGAAAACTACTCCCTCAAACATGGGATATTTATCCTCAACCATGTCCTTGCATCCCATAATCACATAAGCACTTAGTACAGTGTTCTGCACACTGAAAGTACTTAATAAATTCAATTGAATGAAACTCATCAAGGGCTATAAGGAATCCTCCTAAATCTGGCAAATGTTAAAGATCTCTTCCCTGCCAGTTAGCTCATTATGGTATGCATTAAGTGCTTGCTTCAGACCAAAAACTGTGTCAGGGCCTGGGGTAAATACAAGATAATCAGACCAGACAGACCAGATCAGAGAGAGTGGCACCCAAACCGAACAAAACCTCTCATGCTACATATGAGTCTTCCCTATTATTACAGCCAATTAACAACATGACTATTAAAGACTTGAGCCCAGAAATGTGTTAGGGATCATATGAAACCAAATTTGAAAAAGATAAAGGAATTACTTTGTTAATCAGCAGGTTTGGAGAATGGTGGGTCCAAGGCAGTCAACCCATCTGATCAACCAGAAAATCAAAACTGAGGATGGGAATTCAATTCTTGGAGGCCTTCCCAGGCTGAGCCCCCTCCTTCCTTTCCCCTTCCTCCCCATCCCCCCGTCTTACCTCCTTCCCCTCCCCACAGCACCTGTATATATGTTTGTACATATTTATTACTCTATTTTACTTGTACATTACTTGTATATTTGCTATTCTATTCATTTTATTTTGTTACTATGTTTTGTATTGTTGTCTGTCTCCCCCTTCTAGACTGTGAGCCCGCTGTTGGGTAGGGACCGTCTCTATATATTGCCAACTTGTACTTCCCAAGCACTTAGTACAGTGCTCTGCACACAGTAAGCACTCAATAAATATGATTGAATGAATGAACACTCCATTCAGGGATACAGGAGAGGAGTGCTATTGGGTTCTCCATGCCTCAGTTACCTCATCTGTAAAACAGAGATTAAGACTGTGAGCCCCACATGGGACAGGGACTGTGTCCAACCTGATTTGCTTGTGTCCACTCCAGTGCTTAGTTCAGTGCCTGGCATTTGGTAAGTACTTAACAAATGCCATAAAAGTATTATTATTATTCATCTTCTCATAGCTATCTTAGACTTCCTCCCTTCCCTCCCTCTCCAAGAGAGCCAAGGGATGGGATAAATGAGGGGAAGGGATCATCATGCCAGAAGGCCAATCTGCCCATGTCTTGCCCAACCACAGGGGTTTTTCAGGGATTGCAGGCCCCCAACATTAGCTGTTAATTTTGTTCCTGTTGTGGATCCCCCAGCTAAATGAGAGCTGTATACAAGGAAGTGTGTGCCTAGGATCTGATGCTCCTGTGTGTTCTCAGGAAGGCTAAATCATTTTCAATTCTGAACCATTCTCATCAGTTGCCTGTTGTGTGACCTTGGGCAAATCATTTAATTTCTCTGGGCCTCAGTTTTCTCCACTGCAAAATGGGGACTCAATACCTGTTCTCCCTCCAACTTAGACTGTGAGCCCCATGTGGGACAGGGACTGTATTAGAACGGATTAACTTGCATCTTTGTATCTACCCTAGAACAGTGCTTGACACACAATAAGTATTTAAAAATCACTAAAAAAAAACAAAAAAACACCTGGGACAAAACTCTTAGTTAGCAATCTTTTTTGAGGTATATTTAAAATGAGGCTGGAACCACAGTGGCCTTTAAACAGGAGGTGAAATCAGCTAAGATTTTTTTTTAATGACTTCCAAATTCCTGTGCTAGTCCCCTCAAATACACACCACAAATGCATAGTGACTGACAGCCTAATCAAAGAAAATGGACATCCAAGGGGAATCAAACAGAGTGTGTAGGAAGAAGAATTTGTTCTCAAAGGGGAAAAGGCCACTGTGTTTTGTATGTAAACTTACATTCTTCCACTATAAGGTTAACCACCTGAAATGACATCATCATACAAATCACAGCAGTTTTGCGAACCTGCTTCCCCTAGGGCCAGAGCTACAAAGTAGCAGATACTACTGTCAATTTTCAGGAGAGGAGGCTAGTGTGATAATATACAACCTCAAAATTGGAGTGGACAGAGCCAAAGCCACCCAAGGAGATTGTATCAATAGATGTAATAAATACTGTGGACCCTAGGTTTCCCCAGTTGTAAAATGGGGTTAACTGTCCACTTTGGTAGAGTACATTCAGGGTTAAACAATACCTGAAAATTCAAAAGCATCATTAGTTTGGAATCATATTCAGAGTCCAACACAGAATTACTTTTAAAAAGCTCATTTTCTTTTGCCAACTTCTTTCTTAAAAAGTGTCATTTGGGGCTAGAATTAGTGCAAAAGCGATTTTCCTCTCTCGGTTTTTGGACTGTTTGAGCCATTTATTTTCAGACTATTTGTGTCAAAAGGAGTTACAGCAAGCACATTTTAACACCTTTCTCGAATGGCAGTTTGAAGCTCTGGGGCACACATATTTAAATTCAACTTGAAAAAGGTGCTTGAATCATGTCACAGCCTTACTATTTTTCCCTTCCCCTTCTGGGGTGAAGTGATCCTGGTTTATTCCTCCCTAATTTCCCTCATTTAATCTCTGAATTCGAAGGGCATTCTAATAAAGACAACTCAGGCAGAAATGCAGTGATCAGTTATACCTGAGACGCACCCATATCTAAACGGAGGACAGCATTTTAAAAATTAGGGCAGAGTACCGAGGTTCTTTGTCTTCCCGTTTACATTACAAGCTCTGTTTTCTGAGGGCACATCTAGCCAGCCCAATTTGCCCTCAGTAGGGAAGAAAAGGGGTTAATGGACCTGAAGAGCATCTACAATTAATCAGTCACTCTCCTAATTCACCTTCTCTCTTGCTCACTCACGGTTTGAATAATCCAGAAGATTCAACCACTTCTCTTTAATAGGGCTTGCAGGATAATGGGCATGTTAATATTCTAAAATGTCACTACTGCAAATGCTTTTTCCGGCAAGGTTATGGAGATTATAAAAACAGAAGAACACTTTGTCAAGGTTAGAATAAGGACATGCTCATGATACACCACTTTCGGTAACAGATTTCAAAGAAAAAAAATAACATTATAAACCCCAAGGTTATTTTTTCATTCATTTCATTTCTAGCTCTTTCCATATGGGGTAGCATGATATAAGCCACTGGAGGGATGGGATTTGAGTGGGGATCTTTTGACAATTTACTTCATAAATTTTTCTTCTTAAGGCTGCGAGGGAGAATCCAATTTCCAAACCTACAGGCAGTCCATTTAGAATGCAGCTTTCCATTTTAAACACTCACCACTTGCAACTCATGCTTACAGCACATCCAATTATGTTTTCCTTGGTAAGGGACAGTTTCCCTGTATTCTTCAGGAATGGCTGGCAAAGTAAACCAAGTTCGTATTTTCAACAGAGTACCTCTAGAGTAGGTTTGAAGCTTCGAGTGGGACGCACTAAGACCTTAAAAGCACAACAAAATAGCTGGTCTACAAACATGCCACATAACTGGAACCACATTTTGCAACAAACCTCAGAGTTTTGAGAAGCAAATGCTTTTAAAGTGGAATTGGAGTATAAATGAATGCCCCTTCAACAACTCAGAGTCACTCTCCTGATTCTGAAAGTACAGTAAATTCATCATCAACGACAATAGTTATTGAGCGCCTAACATTGGTGGCCCTCTCTTCAAACCCAAGGGTAGCTCTCCACTGTGGACAGAGCACTAAATTAAGCACTCAAGAACATACAACAACAAAAGGCACGGCCTCAATCCTTTAGGAGTTTACAGTCCCAAGACAGAGACAAGAGACTATAAATTCCCATGTAAGGAACGGGTGACTACAAAAGCTTAGATGAAAACAACAGTACTGATAGAAATGTTCTATCGATAAATGAGCAGTATGGCATAATGGATAGAGCATGGGCCTGAAAGTCAGAAGGCCTTGGGTTCTAATCGCAATTCTGCTGTATGATCCTGGGCAAGTCATTTTACCTCTCTGTGCTTCAGTTACCTCATCTGTAGAATTGGGATTGAGACTGTGAGCTCCATGAGGGACAGGAACTGTGTCCAACCTGATTTGTTTGTATCCACCCCAGAGCCTAGTACAGTGCCTGGCACATAGTAAGTGCTTAAATACCATAATTATAATTAAATTAATGCAAACATTTAAATAGGTAATAAACAATGGTAACTCCCTTCCCTTCCTTATACTCCAGGCCACTATCCTCCCCATCAGAATCAGAGGTCATGGGTTCTAATCCTTGCTCTGCCACTTGTCAGCTGTGTGACTTTGGGTAAGTCACAACTTCTTGGTGCCTCAGTTACGTCACTTGGAAAATAGGGATTAAGACTGTGAGCCCCACGTGGGACAGCCTGGTTACGTTGAATCTACCCTAGCGCTCAGAACAGTGCTTGGCATATAATAAGGGCTTAACAAATACATCATCATTTTTATTATTATTATCTTCAAATTCTTATATAGCTTTCATCTGCTCCAAGAGGCCTTTCTCCATTAAACCCTCATTTTCCTAGCTCCCTTTCCCTACTGCATTGTCTGTCCATGCACTTGGATCTGTGTCCTTAGGGCATTTGCTATTCACCTAACCCTCATTCCCACAGCACTTTTGTACATTTCGTTAAATCATAGATCATAAATTAGTTATCTGTATTAATGTCTGTCTCCCTCTCTAGCCAGTAAGCTAGTTGTGGGCAGGCAATGTGCCTGCCAACTCTGTTGTATTTTACTCTCCCAAGTGCTTAATAATGGGCTCTGCACAGGGTTAGTGCTCAAGAAATACCATTGATCAGGACGCTGCTGATGGAGTTTTCCATCAAGAAGGAGAGACGACCCTTGGTTCTGAGATGTCAGGACCAAGAACCTGTCCAAAGGAATCATTTATTCATTCAATCATATTTGAGTGCTTACTGTGTGCAGAGCACTCTACTAAGCACTTGGGAAAGTACAATACAGCAATAGAGAAAATCCCTGCCCACAATGAGCTCACAGTCTATAGGGGATGAGACAGACATCAATACAAACAAACATCAATATAAATAAATGAAATTACAGATATATACATAAGTGCTGTGGGGTAGAGGGTCGGGGGAAGAGCAAGTGGAGCGAGTCAGGGTGATGCGGAAGGGAGTGGGAGATGAGGAAAAGTGGGGCTTAGTCTGGAACGGCCTCTTGGAGAAGATGTGCCTTCAGCAGGCTTGAAGGCAGGGAGAGTAATTGTCTGGCGGATTTGAGGAGGGAGGGATTTGAGGAGGGAGGGTGTTCCAGGACAGAGGTATCAATTAGTGATAGTGGTTTAAGCAGGGCCACTGACAGAAGCATTCCCCACAGGGGCCCAGAGGGCAAAGAAAAACAAGGTTAGCTGGGAAACAGCACTTGGCAAAAGGCACACAAAAGATTTCTAGGGCTAGGGCCCATTAATGGCAGAAGTGAGCACCACACAGTACTGATGCAGAGCTGGAGCACCACAACTCAGCAGGCAGCTGTTAAGGTGACTGCGTTCTTCACCTCCCATGTCGGCCCACCCATTTTTCACTATTTTTCATAGGCCAGTCCACCTTAATGACTGAACATGAGTGCTAAAGCAGCTAATGGGGTGGTCTGGTCTGGAAGGTTCGAGACATGATCCCTGCTCTAAAGAGCTTCAAACTAATGGGATTTATTATGGATTGAGCATGGGCCTGGGAGTCAGAAGGTCATGGGTTCTAATCCCTGCTCCATCACTTGTCTGTTATGTGACCTTGGGCAAGTCACCTCACTTCTCTGCTCCTCAGTTACCTCATCTGTAAAATGGGGATCCAGACTGGGAGCCCAACATGGGATAGGGATTGCATCTACCCCGATTTGCTTGTATTTACCCCAGTGCTTAGAACAGTGCCTGGCACATAGTAAGCGCTTAACAAATACTATTATTATTATTATTATACTAATGTGCATCCGGGGGAGGGGAGTTTTTGTATCTTAGGAAAATTGGAACAGAGTCTCTTACAAGCAATCGTATTCATTTTTTTATTTTGTGCAGAGCACCGTACTACACACTTGGGCAAGTACAATAACAGAGGTGGTTGACACATTCTCTGCCAACAATGAGCAAAGTGTCTAGAGGGGGCTATTACTTCTTTTACCATCCATTTTTCCCCCTCATCACCTAAGGAAGCATAAAGAAGGGCCAAAAAACCCAGATCAGAACAAAATAGGAAAAGAAGGAAGAAAAACAACAAGCACCTTCCCACTCCATTGAGGCATACCCATTTCTGACCGGTCCCCATGGGTCAAAGTCACAATTGGAAAGCCCAGACATGTCGATTTCAGGATAGAGCTCATGGCTGGACACTGAGACACACTTCGTTGTGTGAACTGGTGAAAACTGTGGCTCTAATGCACACACACACTTGTTGATCCAGATCAAAAGATTAAAAAAACCAAACCCAAAACATACCTCAGTACAGTTACTGTTTAGAATCCTTCAGTAACCTACAGCATATCACAAAGTCCGGCTTCAGGGACCTCTTTATTGATTTATTCCATATATCAATCTCTCCTGTCCCACAAATTTACAGTCAATAGGAAAGCTAATGATAAACTGGAGCTAAACCTAGGGAAGCTAAGATTTTCTTGTCCACAGAACCCATTGGTTTCTGTGCCCAGCAGTGCCCCTATCAAATTACAGTGAAGGATTCATATATTTTCAACCACAAAATGCTCTTTTAATCTCATTTGAACTCTCTGAATGGGTTAGGAGCCTTTTGCTCCCCCAGCTAGTTTCTCAAAATTTGCTCATTGTTGGAAAAAGATAATTTGTTTCTATTTGCTCCCTTAGTTTTTAGGAAACAAACATGATCATGGGTCAGTTTTTCAAATAAATTGATGCTCAAGGGGAGGCAATGATTACCTAACTCTGAACACAGAGACATCAAGATAATTATACATCAAACACCCTGACTTCAATCCTGAATTAAAACAAATACTAATTTTGGAAAACTGCCCCTTGGAAGATTTGGCCCTAGAACTACAAACTATTTTTTGTAATCATTCATATTTATTGAGTGCTTACTGTTCACAAAGCACTGTACTAAACATTTTGGAGAGTACAATAACACAGAGTTGGTAGACACATTTCCTATGCACAGCAAGCATTTTTTTTGAAAGCATATTTATTGAACCCTTGAGTGTACTTGGGAGAAATAGGTCCCTGCCCTCAAAGAATTTACAGTCTAATGGGCAATATTTATTATTTAGTAATCATGAAGCCAAGGGGAAGGGGCCAGATGAAGATTGAAATGCAGTTTAATTAATGGAATACTTGGTTCTACTTCCAAGGTTTAATTAATGTCTTTAACTGAGGAAACAAATAGCTCAGAAAATTAAGAATGGGGATTCCAATCTTACTGAGGATGAGATTTTCTTTTTTCTCTTTTAGAATAAGCCCAAGGTAGAGGCTTTCTTCCTCACCTTGTAAATATTAGGGTATAAGTCACTTTGGTAATCCATGATGGCACCTTGATTTCTACTGCCCTCAGGCATTTTTCCAGTGGACTAGGACACTCTGCAAAGAGGAAGACTAAGAAGCAGTCAAGTAGCAATAACGGCGCTTTATAACAAATGTTATTCCCTTCTGTCTACAGTCATCAAACAAATACATACAACTCGGTGGCTATAAACCAAATTAGTACAATTACACCAAACTCATCTTTGCTACCCAAACTTCCCTTGAGGCTGCATTTTCCATAAAAACAGATGAGGTTGATGGCTCATTTTCCAAAGTAAGGACTATTCTGCAGAAATATGTGAGGAAAACAGCTTTTAAGCAAAGGCTACATCAGACAGAAGTGGGAAGTGGGTGTTTCCTGAAATCTTTAAAATCAAAGAACAGCAGAAAACCTCGGGTATTTTTTTTTCCTTTAGAGTATATAGTGGCTGCGTATAGGTGAAAGGGGAGCTCAGAGGGTGAAATATGCTTTTTCTATTAGCGATGGGGACTCCAAGGAGCAGTGAGGTGGGTTTATATCAATATACCCAAGACACCAAAATACGTTTGTGAGCATTTCTCAAACAAGGAGGTCAACAGGCAGCCTGCTATTAACATTTTGCCTTGTCACATCTAATGTTACCTACCCTGAGCAGATTCAATGACTCTAGAAGCAACTACAAAGCCCAGGAAAATGAGTTTACCAAGAAAGCCTTCGAGCTAGCTTTCTGCTTTTTACTAATCCTCCCGTTCTTCCTTCAAGGCCACAACCCTTCTGATCTTTGTAGCCTGGAAAGAGAGGCCTTTCTCAGCCACTTAAAACACATTCAGGTATTAATGTCCCCTGTTGGATGAAACCAAGTCACTTTTTCACTTCTTGGGGAGATTCCCTAGGAACAAAAGCTACCACCACATGGGTGAATGATACCAACTCTATTTACAAATAAAAGATCAGATGACTGAAACCAAAAAGAACAGTTAGGCATACAGATAAAAGGTCACAGACACAGACAAAAACTATTTCATACTTCCTCTCACTCCTGAATCCCTTTGAAGCTGACAGTGAAAGCAACAGGAACTCTGGCTCTTTTGTTACAAAATCATTCTGGACACTATACACACTTTACCTCTTGTTGGAAGAACATGCCAGTAGGTTCCTGTATATCTCATTGCTATTTCCTGCCAAGCTCATGATTCAACCATTCTCAAAGGATAACTTCCTCCTTGGCCTAAGCAAGCACTTCTTGATAAGGATGGTATGTTATTCAATCAATCAATCGTATTTATTGAGTGCTTACTTTGTGCAGAGCACTGTACTAAGCGCTTGGGAAGTACAAGTTGGCAACATATAGAGACAGTCCCTACCCAACCGTGGGCTCACAGTCTAAAAGAATAGACAAGACACCCTCCACCTTTTTCTTTATTTTTGAGTGGATTTGCAACTCCCTTCTCACAAGCCTACAACCTTGGTGTCATCCTCGACTCCACTCTCTCATTCACCCCACACATCCAATCCATCACCAAAACCTGTCGGTCTCCCCTCCACAACATCACCAAGATCCATCCTTTCCTCTGCATCCAAACTGCTACCTTACTGGTTCATTCGCTCATCCTATCCCGACTGGATTACTGCATCAGCCTCCTCTCTGATATCCCATCCTCCTATCTCTCCCCGCTTCAGTCTATACTTCACTCTGCTGCCCAGATTATCTTTGTACAAAAAATGCTCTGGGCATTTCACTCCCCTCCTCAAAAATCTCCAGTGGTTGCCTGTCGACGCTCCGGCCCATGTCCTTCCCCTGGCCTGGAATGCCCTCTCTCCACACATCTGCCAAGCTAGCTCTCTTCCCCCGTTCAAAGTCCTACTGAGAGCTCACCTCCTCCAGGAGGCCTTCCCAGACTGACCCCCTCTTTTCCTCTCCTCCTCCCTATCCTCGCCCTACCTCCTTTCCTTCCCCACAGCATTTGTACAAATTTATTACTCTATTTTACTTGTACATATTTACTATTCTATTTATTTTGTTAATGATGTGCATATAGCTATAATTCTATTTATTCTGACGATTTTGACACCTGTCTACATGTTTTGCTTTGTTGTCTGTCTCCCCCTTCTAGACAGTGAACCCGTTGTTGGGTAGGGACCGCCTCTATATGTTGCCGACTTGTATTTCCCAAGCACTTAGTACAGTGCTCTGCACACAGTAAGCACTCAAATACGATTGATTGAATGAATGATTGAACTTAATGTTGATAGGCTTGATAATTTCTTGGTCAGAGTAATGATCACAACTAATCCAACCACAAAGCCAAGGCAAAGGAATTCAGGAGCTGTTTACCTGTCTATGGTAATGTAGTAGCTCTTATCAAGGCCCCTTTGGCCTCAGCAATCTGGTCTATTGACACTTCTCATCTTTATCTCGCCTAGATCTTGTTTTGTTTTTTTAAACTATATTGTATTTTTAAGTGAAGCCAAACAACTCTGAATCTCTTTTCTTTCCAGGCACCATTGTCTGGATTTAGGTCCGAGGATGTCTTCAGTTAAATATCTTGACATTAACTCTGTTGACCATCTCAATAGGCCCAGGACAGCCACTTCCAAAAATTATTTTGACAAACTCATCATGCTGGGTCATTAATGAGATGCTTTAGAACAGTGCCAGGGGAAAGCGAGTTATCCTCCTACCCAGTAATCTTGGTCTTAGTTCCTGGAATTTTGCCCAAAGAGTACCCAGCGGTAGCTGTTTGCCACCCAAATGGGGTGTCTCAGGAAGTCTGCTGGCTGTGAATTGACCAGGGCAGACCCAGAGGACTATGGGGGTGAAGATACACATTTCCTAAGACTTCCCTTTTTTTTAAACCCAGACCAACATTACCAACAACAACTAGCTTCAAATGTAATTCTCAAAGCTTAAATCCTCACTTCTGGGACTTTTCTAATTTGTTTGCAAAGAGCTTTTTGGCTTTCTTCTCTCTCCACCTGTGTGCCCCTTCCTCCTCATGTTCAGAATCAGCAAATGAGGGTCTTGATTCAAATTGGAATGCAGAATTGCGAAGCAGCATGACATAGTGGGTAGAAAATGGACCTGGGAGTCAGAGGGTCATGGGTCCTAATCCTGGCTCCGCTACTTGTTTGCTATGTGACCTTGGGCAAATCATTACTTTATGCCTCAGTTACCTAATCTGTAAAATGGGCATTGAGACTGTGAATCCCACATGGGACAGGGACTGCATCTAACCCGATTTGCTAGTATCCACCCTAGCGCTTATTACAGGGCCTGGCATATAGTAAGTGCTTAAACAATTATTATTATTAGAATTAAAAACAGTGCCACACTGAAGCTTATATATTTCTGATTTATGGCTCAGGTTTAAAAAAAAATTGTGCCCATCATTTGATGTGCTTCCTGATGCAAATTGCAAAACTTCAAGCAAAGCACTTGGCAATAGAATTCCTAGGGCAATGATGGTGATGGCAAATAGAACCTGGGAGGGCTACTTAGCACTTTGGAAACAGCCTCCAAGAAACCAGAATTGGAATCCAAAAAAAAAGAGTTTATAAAAAGATACAAAACCATACATAGGTGACATACAACATTTAATGAGAGAAAATAGAAATGTCATGTACTATGTATTATGAAAAATAATAATAATAGTATTTGCTAAGCACTTACTATGTCAAGCACTGTTCTAAGTGTTGGGGTAGATATGTTTACCAGGTCAGTCATGGTACCTGTCGTTCATGGCTCAAAGTCCAAAAAGGAGGGAGGATATCCTGTTTTTCACACAGTTCCAAAGGATCAGCTAAAATAAGCATTTGATATTCATCCCACCCTCAAGCCCCACAACACAAATACAATTTTAAAAGTAAATTTTTTAAATGTCTACCTCTCCCTTCTAGACTATGAGCTCCTTGAGGAAGGGGATAATAGAGAAGCAGTGTGGCCTACTGGATAGAGCACAGACCTGGGAGTCAAAAGGACCTGAGTACTAATCTGGCTCCTCCACTTGTCTGCTGTGTGACCTTGGGCAAGTCACTTCCATGCAACTCAGGTACCTCACCTGTAAAATAGGGATTAAGACGCTGAGCCCCATTTAGAATTTGAACTGTGTTCAACCTGATTTACTTGCATCTATGCCAGAGCTTAGCACAGTCCTGGCACATAGTAAATGCTTAAAAAATACCATAAAAAATTACTGTAGTATTTGTTAAGTGTTTACTTTATGTCAAGCACTGCATCAGTAATAGCATTTATTATGCACTTACTGAGCGCAGAGCACCGTGCTGAGTACTGGGAGAAAATAAACAGGTGGAAATTAAACATGGTCCCTGTGACTCTTGGAGCTCACGATATAAAAAGTAGTAAGAACTGGGGTACATAAAAGATAATCAGGTCCCACAAGGGGCTCACAGTCTAAGTAGCAGAGAGAACAGATACTGAATCCTCATTTTGAAGATGAGGGAACTGTGGCACAGGGAAGTTAAGTGACTTGTCCAAGGTCACACATGAAATGGCCGAGCTGGGATTAGCACCCAGGTTCTTTGACATTCAGGCCTGTATTCTTTCCACTAGGCCATGATGCTTCTCTGCACTCTCCCAAGCACTGAATTCAGTGCTCTGCACACAGTAAGTGCTTCATTTATGCCACTGATTGATGGAACCAGGCAAGTAATTTTTCCCCGACCTCACCAGAAATGCTTATGGGATAAAAAGGGACTCTAATTCTGCATGCTAGGAATTTTACAGAGTCTCTATCTTATTGAGAATTTAGGCCTCCCCTTGGAGTTTAAGAAGTTGATCCTACCAGCTAAAGCACATATGATTGACCAATCCTTCTGAAAAACTCTCATAGGAATAGTTAGCTTCTTTAATCCACATTGTTCACCTCTTCTAAAACAGGATGTTTTTGGCTCTTAAGAGATTTCATATATGGTACATGGGAGGTTCAGAGCAGAATCTATATAAAAATTCTTTCTGATCAGCATAAGGAATCCCTTTGGACACAGCAAAGATCAGTTTGCCACTTTCCTTCCCTACTTTCTGGAAAGCCAGGAGGTAGATCATGTTTAACATTCCCATCTGGAGCTGCTGCTTTCACTACTAGAAGAATGTTTTCTGTGGTAATTTTGTGTTCCCAGTAAAATACAATGCCACGAGGTGGAGAATATCCCATGGGAGATGTAGTTCGATTAAATCCATTCTGAGTGAAGCAAGATGTACCGTCCATAGGGTCAACAGACTGTAACCCCCTACAAGGTCTTAATTCCTGCTGACAGAAATGGAATTCAGCCTTGATAGTCTGCTTCAATGGGCCACAGGTAAGAGGTGATTAAGAGGAACTATATGGTCCAGCTATCTTTGTGGCAGAGCTTCTGGTAAGTGGATATTGTGCTGATTGGAGTGACTGAAAGAGTCACAACTTAGGTAAAAACAGTTTCAGCACAAAATGAGGAACCATACATCCCCTAAGCCATCGACACTCTACCCATGTTGCTTACTGGATTCGCGTCTGACAGATCAAAAGGAGGGATGTCAGAACTCACTATAATGAAACAGTTTTTTGTTGAGAGCATGAATTTGAGATTCAGAGTCTCAGCAGGTTGATGCCTTAGATTTCCATAACCAGGCTAGAGGAAAGAGTGAAATGGCGGCAGATGGCATCATCCTACATGGCTCTATTTTTCCAAAGGATCCTGGCAAGCCTGCAGCTCGTGTGGTGGGAGTGGGATCATTGGAAATGGAAGCTTTCCGGTCCGGACCTGGGAGAAGGGACAGGGGATCTCCAAAGCATGTGGTACCTCAGTAGGGTAGATGGGCTGGCAGATGGGCAGACGTGCAGCTATCCACTCATGATGGCAACTCCAGTTGTGAGTTAGAACTACAGTCCTGAGGTAGGGGCATCCAAACCTTTCCCCCACAAAGGTCAGATAAAACAATTGCTTTGTAAAAAAATGAAAATAAATAAATGAAAGGTAGGCCACTTAAGGTGATCCCCATTGACAGTCCATCCACTGCAGGGGTAGGTTGAATGACAGTTCCAGGGGCCAATTTGGTGCAGCACTGAGCCACTCTGCCCCTTGCAGGAGTTTAAGCTTGATGAGCTGGATAAATCAGTTGATGGTATTAAGCACATACTGTGTGCAGAGCACTGTACTAAGCACTTGGGAGAGTACTATACAATGGTCCTCTAGACTGTGAGCTCTGTGTGGGTAGGGATTGTCACTCTTTACTGTTGTATTGTACTTTCCCAAATGCTCTGCACATGGTAAGCACTTAATAAATATCATTGAATGAAAGGTAGGCACCAACCCTGCCCATGAGGAGACTGTAGTATAGAGGAGAAGTCAGGCATTAAAATAAATTGCAGATAGGGAAATTGGCAGATTTTGCTCAGATCCTGTGATTTGGACACCTTTTTATCAGGGGCTTCCAATGGCAATCCTAAATACCCTACTCTACCCTGAGGAAACGTCTTCTCTGGATCAGATATGGTGGTTTGAAGAGCAACACAGCTGTGATAGAAAATGTACTAAGAACACTTGGTTCTTATTTTTTAGAGGAAAAAGTCTTAAGGGCAATAAAACAATTCCAGTAATAATCAGATGAGGAGTATTGCTAGATAGACAAGTCAAATTCATATACACAGGAGAATATCAAACATTACCATTTAGCCACCCCAGCATAGGCATTATACTAAAATACCAACTGCCCTGGTGCATAAAAAAGAAAAAATGAAGTGAGAGGAGGAGACAAGGGACAACTGATTGGTGGCCCTGGAAACATGTTCATTCATAGTTTAACTGGACCCATAAGTCTCATGGCAGAGATAAACATAGGGTTTTGATATTTACAAATCCCAGCCTCTAGAGGCTCTACCCAAGGCATAGCACTGATTCTTCCCAGTAAATTCTGAAGAATCAATAAAGACACCTTGCATTTATATTTGCCTTCAACCGTGGACCATCCAATTCTCCTGGAAACATTATCCAACCTCAGCTTTAGTTTCCCCTGCTGGTTCTCCTCCTAGCTCTCTGGTTGTTCATATCAATCTCTTTTGCTAGATCTTCCTCTTCCTCCCACCCCCTAACTGTGGGAGTCCCTGAAGGTTCTTCAGTTCTGAGTCACCTTCTATTCTCCATCTACACCCACTCCCTTGGAGAACACATTCACTCACATGGGTTCAATACCACCTCTATGCAGATGATTCCCAATTCTACATCCCTGATCTCTCACCCTGTCTTTAAAACATAACTAGTTGGATCTCCTGCCATCACCTCAAACTTAACATGAGGTAACTAAGTTATGAGTTAACATAGCTCCTTATCCTCTCACCCAAACCCTGCCCTTCCCTCAACTTTCCCATCGCTGTAGACAACACCCCCATCCTTACTGTCTCGCAGCCCATAACCTTGACATTATCCTTGACTCCTCTCTCTCATTCAAGCCATATAGCCAATCTACCACTACTGTCTGTTCAACCTTTGCAGAATAGCTAAAATCCACCCTTTTCTCTCCATCCAAACTACACTTATCCTATCCCAGGTCGATTAGTATATCAGCCTCCTTGTTGACCTCCCTGCCTCCTGTCTCTCCCAACTCTGTACTTCACTCTGCTTCCCAGATCATTTTTCTCCAAAAATGTTCAGTCCATGTTTCTCCACTCCTCAAAAACCTCAAGTGGTTCACTTTTGCAAACAGAAATTCCTCGCAGTTGGCTTTAAAGCACTCAGTCACCTTGGCCCCTCTTGCCTCACCTTGCTACTCTCCTACTACATCCCAGTTCATACACTTCACTCCTCTAATGCCAATCTATTCACTGTACCTTGATCTCATCCATCTCACTGCTGACATCTTGCTCTCATCCTGCCTCTGTCTTGGAATGCCTTCCCTCTTCATATGGGACAGATAATTACTAACCCCGCTTCAAAGCCCTATTGAAGGCACATCTCGTCCATGAAGGCTTCCCTGACTAAGCCCTCTTTTCCTTTTCTCCACTCCCTTCTGGGTCAACCTGACTTGCTCCCTTTATTCATCCCACACCCCAGGTAAACAGCATTTGTGTCCTGTGTGCACAGCACTGTTCTAAGTACTTGGGAAAGTACAATATAACAACAGACACATTCCCTGCCCAAATTGAGCTTACAGTCTAGAGGGAGAGACAGACTATATATATATATACACAATTACAGGTATGGACATAAGTGCTATGGGGCTGGGATGGGGGATAAATAAAGGGAGAAAGTCAGGGTGACCCAGAAGGGAGTGGAGAAAAAAAAAAAAAGAGGGCTTAGGGAGGCCTCAGAGGAGATGTGCCTTCAATAAAGCATTCATGTCCACTAGTTGAAGGGACCCAACTAATTAAGGTAGGTTGTAACAGTAGGACTAGAAAGTGAACAGTGGGTGAGTAAACAATGGAAAAGAAATCAGATGAGGTCACTGCTTCCGTTGCACAACAAGGAACTGTGTCTCATCCCAACTATGTGCACGTCATCTGGAAATGTCTCACTGTCCTACTGAAACACCCCAAGATGTTTCATTCTAGCTAAATCATTTCAATTTTTTCCTTCCCAACCATCCTGACTGGTCCATTACTTTCGCAGCCCCCTACACTTGGAATCACCTGCCTACTCTCCATATCCATTCTCTGTCCCCTTAAGGTTTTAACTCTGTTAAAATTAAGAATAATGATTGTAGTATTTGTTAAGCACCTACTGTGTGTCAACTACCCGGCTCCGCCACTTGTCAGCTGAGTGATTTTGGGGAAGTCACTTTACTTCTCGGGGCCTCAGTTCTCTCATCTGTAAAATGGGGATTAAGTCTGTGAGCCCCTCGTGGGACAACCTGATCACCTTGTATCCTCCCCAGTGTTTAGAACAGTGCTCTGCAAATAGTAAGCGCTTAACAAATGCCATCATTATTATTATTATTACCATACTGAGCTCTAGAGTAGATAACAGTACATGCAGATTGGAGGCAGGAGGCAGTATGGCCTAGTGGAAAGGACATGGACCTGGGGAGTCAGAGGATCTGGTATCTAATCCCAGCTCTTGTCACTTTGCTGTGTGACCTTGGGCAATTCACTGAACCTCACTGGGGCCTGAGTTCCCTCATTTGCACAATGGGGACTCAATACCTGTTCTCCTTCCTCCTTTGACTATGAGCTCCAAGTGGGATGTGATGATCTAGTATCTACTCTAGTGCTTAGTACAAATACCACTTTTATTAGTATTGGATATGGTCCCACATGAGGCTCACAGTCTCAGTAGGAAAGAGAACAGCAATTGAATCCCCATTTTGCAGATGAGGAAACAGAAGCACAGGGAAGTTAAGTGACCTACCAAGGGCACATAGTTGACAAGTGGTACAAGCTTTCAAGTGCTTAGTACAGTGCTCTGCACACAGGAGGTGCTCAATAAATATGACAATGAAGCTAGGATTAGAACTCATGTTCTCTCTGGCCCTGACAGTCTGCCCCTGTCCCTCTGCCCCCTGGCCATGACTGCCTGCCTCTGCCTCTGCCTCCCTGGCCCTCATCCCTGGCCCTGACCATCTTTCCCTGCCTCTGCCTCCCTGGCCCTGACCGTCTGCCCCTGCCTCCCTGGCCCTGACCGTCTGCCCCTGCCCCTTCCTCCCTGGCCCTGACCGTCTTCCCTTGCCACTGCCTCCCTGGCCCTGACTGTCTGCCCCTGCCCCTCTGCCACCCTGGCCCTGACCGTCTGCCCCTGCCACTGCCTCCCTGGCCCTGACGCTCGGCCTCTGCCTCCCTGGCCCAGACCGTCTGCCCCTGCCCCTCTGCCGCCCTGGCCCTGACCGTATGCCCCTGCCTCCCTGGCCCTGACCGTCATCCCCCGCCTCTGCCTCCCTGACCCTGACCGTCTTCCCCTGCCCCTGCCTCTCTGGCCCTGACAGGCTGCCCCTGTCCCTCTGCCCCCTTGGCCCTGACCGCCTGCCTCTGTCCCTGCCTCCCTGGCCTTGACCGTCTTCCCCTGCCTCTGCCTCCCTGGCCCTGACTGTCTGCCCCTGCCCCTCTGCCTCCCTGGCCCTGAACGTCTGCCCCTGCCTCCCTGGCCCTGACTGTCTGCCCCCGCCCCTCTGACACCCTGGCCCTGACCCTATGCCCCTGCCTCCCTGGCCCTGACCGTCTTCCCCAGCCCCTGCCTCCCTGGCCCTGACCGTCTGCCCCTGCCCAAGCCTCCCTGGCCCTGACCATCTGCCCCTGCCCCTCTGCCGCCCTGGCCCTGACCGTCTTCTCTTGCCTCTGCCTCCCTGGCCCTGACCGTCTGCCCCTGCCCCTCTGCCTCCCAGGCCCTGACCGTCTGCCCCTGCCCCTCTGCCTCCCTGGCCCTGAACGTCTGCCCCTGCCCCTGCCTCCCTTGCCCTGACCGTCTGCCCCTGCCCCTTCCTCTGCCTCCCTGGCCTTGACCGTCATCCCCTTCCTCTACCTCCCTGGCCCCGATAGTCTCCCCGAGCCCCTCTGCCTCCCTGGACCTGACCATCTGCCCCTGCCTCCCTGGCCCTGTCTGCCCCTGCCCCTGCCTCCCTGGCCCTGACCGTCTTCTCTTGCCTCTGCCTCCCTGGCCCTGACCGTCTGCCCCTGCCCCTCTGCCTCCCAGGCCCTGACCGTCTGCCCCTGCCCCTCTGCCTCCCTGGCCCTGACCGTCTTCCCCTGCCCCTGCCCCTTCCTCTGCCTCCCTGGCCTTGACCATCGTCCCCTTCCTCTGCATCCCTGGACCTGACCATCTGTCCCTGCCACTGCCTCCCTGGCCCTGACCGTCTGGCCCTGACCGTCTGCCCCTGCCCCTCTGCCCCCCTGGCTCTGACCGTCTGCCCGTGCCCCCCTGCCTCCATGGCCCTGACCGTCTACCCCTGCCGCCCTGGCCCTGACCATCTGCCCCTGCCTCCCTGGCCTTGACAGTCTACCCCTGTCCCTCTGCTCCCCTGGCCCTGACTGTCTACCCCTTCCTCTACCTCCCTGGCCCTGACCGTCTGCCCTGCCCCTCTGCCTCCCAGGCCCTGACCGTCTGCCCCTGCCCCTCTGCCTCCCTGGCCCTGAACGTCTGCCCCTGCCCCTGCCTCCCTTGCCCTGACCGTCTGCCCCTGCCCCTTCCTCTGCCTCCCTGGCCTTGACCGTCATCCCCTTCCTCTACCTCCCTGGCCCCGATAGTCTCCCCGAGCCCCTCTGCCTCCCTGGACCTGACCATCTGCCCCTGCCTCCCTGGCCCTGTCTGCCCCTGCCCCTGCCTCCCTGGCCCTGACCGTCTTCTCTTGCCTCTGCCTCCCTGACCCTGACCGTCTGCCCCTGCCCCTCTGCCTCCCAGGCCCTGACCGTCTGCCCCTGCCCCTCTGCCTCCCTGGCCCTGACCGTCTTCCCCTGCCCCTGCCCCTTCCTCTGCCTCCCTGGCCTTGACCGTCGTCCCCTTCCTCTGCATCCCTGGACCTGACCATCTGCCCCTGCCTCCCTGGCCCTGACCGTCTGCCCCTTCCCCTGCCTCCCTGGTCCTGACCGTCTGCCTCTGCCCCACTGGCCCTGACAGTCTGCTCCTGACCGCTCTGCCTCCCTGGCCCTGACCGTCTGCCCCTGCCTCCCTCGCCTTAACCATTTGCCCTGCCCCTCTGCGGCCCTGGCCCTGACCATCTCCCCTGCCTCTGCCTCCCTGGCCCTGACCATCTGTCCCTGCCACTGCCTCCCTGGCCCTGACCGTCTGGCCCTGACCGTCTGCCCCTGCCCCTCTGCCCCCCTGGCTCTGACCGTCTGCCCGTGCCCCCCTGCCTCCATGGCCCTGACCGTCTACCCCTGCCGCCCTGGCCCTGACCATCTGCCCCTGCCTCCCTGGCCTTGACAGTCTACCCCTGTCCCTCTGCTCCCCTGGCCCTGACTGTCTACCCCTTCCTCTACCTCCCTGGCCCTGACCGTCTGCCCCTGCCCCTCTGCCTCCCAGGCCCTGACCGTCTGCCCCTGCCCCTCTGCCTCCCTGGCCCTGAACGTCTGCCCCTGCCCCTGCCTCCCTTGCCCTGACCGTCTGCCCCTGCCCCTTCCTCTGCCTCCCTGGCCTTGACCGTCATCCCCTTCCTCTACCTCCCTGGCCCCGATAGTCTCCCCGAGCCCCTCTGCCTCCCTGGACCTGACCATCTGCCCCTGCCTCCCTGGCCCTGTCTGCCCCTGCCCCTGCCTCCCTGGCCCTAACCATCTGCCCTGCCCCTCTGCGGCCCTGGCCCTGACAGTCTCCCCTGCCTCTGCCTCCCTGGCCCTGACCGTCTGTCCCTGCCACTGCCTCCCTGGCCCTGACCGTCTGCCCCTGCCCTTGCCTCCCTGGCCCTGACCATCTGCCCTTGTCCCTCTGCCCCCCTGGCTCTGACCATCTGCCCGTGCCCCCTGTCTCCGTGGCCCTGACCGTCTGCCCCTGCCGCCCTGGCCCTGACCATCTGCCCCTACCTCCCTGGCCTTGACAGTCTACCCCTGTCCCTCTGCCCCCCTGGCCCTGACCCAGCCTGACTCTGCCCCTGCCTCCCTGGCCCTGACCGTCTTCCCCTGCCTCTGCCTGCCTGGCCCTGACCGTCTTCCCCGTCTCTGCCTGCCTGGCCCTGACCGTCTTCCCCTGCCTCTGCCTGCCTGGCCCTGACCATCTTCCCCTGCCTCTGCCTGCCTGGCCCTGACCGTCTTCCCCTGCCTCTGCCTCCCTGGCCCTGACCGTCTGCCCCGGCCTCCCTGACCTTGACCGTCTGTCCCTGGCCCTGACCGTCTTCCCTGGCCATGACTGTCTGCCCCTGCCTCCCTGGCCCTGATTGTCTGCCCCTGCCCCCGTCTCCCTGGCCCTGACTGTCTGCCCCTGCCCCTGCCTCCCTGGCCCTGACCATCTGCCTCTTCCCCCCTGGCCCTGACGGTCTGCCCCTACCTCTGCCTCCCTGGCTCTGACAGTCTGCCCCTGCCCCTGCCTCCCTGGCCCTGACCGTCTGCCCCTGCCTCTGCCTCCCTGGCCCTGACCGTATTCCCCTGCCCCTGCGTCTCTGGCCCTGACAGTCTGGCCCTGTCCCTCTGCCCCCCGGGCCCTGACCCCCTGCCTCTGCCCCTGCCTCCCTGGCCCTGACCGTCTTCCCCTGCCTCTGCCTCCCTGGCCCAGACTGTCTTCCCCTGCCTCTGCCTCCCTGGCCCTGAACGTCTGCCCCTGGCCCTGCCTCCCTGGCCCTGATCATCTGTCCCTGGTCCTGCCTCCCTGGCCCTGACCGTCTGCCCCTGCCCCTGCCTCCCTGGCCCTGACCATCTGCCCCTGCCTCCCTGGCCATGACCGTCTTCCCCTGTCTCTGCCTCTGCCTCCCTGGCCCCAGACTCCCTGGCCCCGACCATCTGCCCCTGCCCCTGCCTCCCTGGCCCTGACGGTCTGCCCCTGCATCTGCCTCCCTGGCCCTGACCTTCTTCCCCTGCCCCTGCCTCCCTGGCCCTGACCGTCTTCCCCTACCTCTGCCCCCCGGCCCTGACCGCCTGCCTCTGCCCCTGCCTCCCTGGCCCTGACCGTCTTCCCTTGCCTCTGCCTCCTTGGCCCTGACCGTCTTCCCCTGCCCCTCTGTCCCCCTGGCCCTGACCGTCTGCCCCTGCCCCTGCCTCCCTGACCCTGACCCTCTGCCCCTACCCTTCTGCTGCCCTGGCCCTGACCATCTGCCCCTGCCCCTGCCTCCCTGGCCTTGATTGTCTTCTCCTTCCTTTGCGGCCCTGACCGTCTGCCCCTGCCTCCCTGGCCCTGACCGTCTGCCCCTGCGCCCCTGCCTCCCTGGCCCTGCCCATCTGCCCCTGCCCCTCTACCGCCCTGGCTCTGACCTTCTGCTCCTGCACCTCTGCCGCCCTGGCCCTGACCGTCTGCCCTGCCTCACTGGCCCTGACCATCTTCCCCTGCCCCTGCCTCCCTGGCCCTGACCGTCTGCCTCTGCCCCTGCCTCCCTGGACCTGACCGTCTGCCCCTGCCTCCCTGGCCCTGACCACCTGCCCCTGCACCTCTGCCCCCCAGGCTCTGATCGTCTGCCCCTGCCCCTCTACCGCCCTGGCCTTGATGGTCTGCCCCTGCCTCCCTGGCCATGACCGTCTTCCCCTGCCTCTGCCTCCCTGGCCCTGACTGTATTTCCCTGCCCCTGCGTCTCTGGCCCTGACAGTCTGCCCCGTCCCTCTGCCCCCCTGGTCCTGACCATCTGCCTCTGCCCCTGCCACCCTGGCCCTGACCATATTTCCCTGTCTCTGCCTCCCTGGCCCTGACCGTCTGCCCCTGCCCCTGCCTCCCTGGCCCTGACAGTCTGCCCCCGCCCCTGCCTCCCTGGCCTTGACCGTCTTCCCCTGCCTCTGCCTCCCTGGCCCTGACTGTCTGCCCCTGCCCCCCTTGCCCTGACCATCTTCCTCACCCGTTCCTCCCTGGCCCTGACCGTCTGCCCGTGCCCCTCTGCCATCCTGGCCCTGACTGTGTGCCCCTGCCTCCCTGGCCCTGACCATCTGCCCGTGCCCCTCTGCCGTCCTGTCCCTGACTGTGTGCCCCTGCCTCCCTGGCCCTGACCATCTGCCCCTGCCTTCCTGGCCCTGACCGTCTGCCTCTGCTCCCCTTGCCCTGACCGTCTGCCCCTGCCTCTACCTCCCTGGCCCTGACCGTCTGCCCCTGCCCCTGCCTACCTGGCTTTGACCGTCTTCCCCTGCCTCTGCCTACCTGGTCCTGACCGTCTGCCCGTGCCCCTCTGCCGCCCTGGCCCTGACCATCTGCCCCTGCCTCTGCCTCCCTGGCCCTGACTGCCTGCCCCTTCCCTGCCTCCCTGGCCCTGACGGTCTGCCCCTGTCCCTGCCTCCTTGGCCTTGATCGTCTTCGCCTTTGTCTACCTCCCTGGCCCTGACCGTCTGCCCCTGCCCCTCTGCCGCCATGGCCCTGACCATCTTCCCCTGCCCCTGCCTCCCTGGCCCTGACCGTCTGCCCCTGCCCCTGCCTCGCTGGGCCTGACCATCTGCCCCTGCCTACCTGGACTTGACCATCTTCCCCCGCCTCTGCCTACCTGGCCCTGACCGTCAGCCCATGCCCCTCTGCCGCCCTGGCCCTGACGATCTGCCCCTGCCTCCCTAGCCCTGACCGTCTGCCCCTGCCTCCCTGGCCCTGACCATCTGCCCCTGCCCTTGCCTCCTTGGTCCTGACCGTCTGTCTCTGCCCCCCTGGCCCTGATGGTCTGCCCCTGTCTCTGCCCCCCTGGCCCTGACGGTCTGCCCCTGCTTCTGCCTCCCTGGCCCTGACCATCTGCTCCTGCCCCTCTGCCACCCTGGCCCTAACTGTCTGCCCCTGTCCCTCTGCCACCCTGGCCCTGACCGTCTGTCCCTGCCCCTGCCTCCCTGGCCCTGACTGTCTGCCTCTGCCCCCCGGCCCTGACGGTCTGCTTCTGCCTCCCTGGCCCTGACCATCTGCCCCTGCCTCTGCCTCCCTGGCCCTAACCGTCTGCCCCTGCCTCCCTGGCCTTGACCAGTCTTCCCCTGCCCCTGCCTCTCTGGCACTGACAGTCTGCTTCTGCCCCTGCCTCCCTGGCCCTGACCGTCTTCTCTTGCCTCTGCCTCCCTGGCCTTGCCCATCTTCCCCTCCCTCTGCCTCCCTGGCCCAGACCGTCTGCCCCTGCACCTCTGCCGCCCTGGCCCTGACCATCTGCCCCAGCCAGAGCCTCCCTGGCCCTGACCATCTATCCCCTGCCCCTCTGCCCCACTGGCCCTGACCGTCTGCCCCTGCCCCTCTGCCCCCCTGGCCCTGAGCATCTGCCCCTGCCCCCCTGGCCCTGACCCTGACCGTCTGCCCCTGCCTCCCTGGCCTTGATTGGCTTCTTCCTTTGCGGCCCTGACCGTCTGCCCCTGCCTCCCTGGCCCTGACCGTCTGCCCCTGCCTCCCTGGCCTTGACCAGTCTTCCCCTGCCCCTGCCTCTCTGGCACTGACAGTCTGCTTCTGCCCCTGCCTCCCTGGCCCTGACCGTCTTCTCTTGCCTCTGCCTCCCTGGCCTTGCCCATCTTCCCCTCCCTCTGCCTCCCTGGCCCAGACCGTCTGCCCCTGCACCTCTGCCGCCCTGGCCCTGACCGTCTGCCCCAGCCAGAGCCTCCCTGGCCCTGACCATCTATCCCCTGCCCTCTGCCCCACTGGCCCTGACCGTCTGCCCCTGCCCCTCTGCCCCCCTGGCCCTGAGCATCTGCCCCTGCCCCCCTGGCCCTGACCGTCTGCCCCTGCCTCCCTGGCCTTGATTGGCTTCTTCCTTTGCGGCCCTGACCATCTGCCCCTGCCCCCCTGGCCCTGACCGTCTGCCCCTGCCTCCCTGGCCCTGACCGTCTGGCCCCTGCGCCCCTGCCTCCCTGGCCCTGACCGTCTGCCTCTGCCCTCCTGGCCCTGATGGTCTGCCCCTGCCTCTGCCTCCCTGGACCTGACCGTCTGCCCCTGCCCATCTGCCTCCCTGGCCCTGACCGTCTGCCCCTGCCCGTCTGCCTCCCTGGCCCTGACCGTCTGCCCCTGCCCGTCTGCCTCCCTGGCCCTGACCGTCTGCCCCTGCCCCTGCCTCGCTGGCCCTGACCCTTTGCCTCTGCCCCCCTGGCCCTGACCATCTGCCCCTGCCTCTGCCTCCCTGGCCTTGACCGTCTGCCCCTGCCTCTACCTCTCTGGCCGTGCCCATCTGCCCCTGCCCCTCTGCTCCCCTGGCCATGACCATCTGCCCCTGCATCCCTGGCCCTGACCAACTGCCCCTGCCCCTCTGCCCCCTTGTCCATGACCTTCTGTCCCTGCCCCTGCCTCCCTGGCCCTGACCGTCTGCCCCTGCCCCTCTGCAGTCCTGGCACTGACCGTCTGCCTCTGCCCCCCTGGCCCTGACAGTCTGCCCCTGCCCATCTACCTCCCTGGCCCTAACCGTCTGCCCCTGCCCGTCTGCCTCCCTGGCCCTGACCGTCTGCCCCTGCCCGTCTGCCTCCCTAGCCCTGACCGTCTGCCCCTTCCTCCTTGGCCCTGACCGTCTGGCTCTGCCTCCTGGCCCTGACCATCTGCCCCTTCCTCTGCCTCCCTGGCCCTGACTGTCTGCCCTTTCTTCTCCCTGGCCTTGACCGTCTGCCCCTGCCTCTGCCTCCCTGGCCTTGACCATCTGCCCCTGCCTCTGCCTCCCTGGCCTTGACCGTCTGCCCCTGCCTCTGCCTCCCTGGCCTTGACCGTCTGCCCCTGCCTCTACCTCCCTGGCCCTGGCCATCTTCCCCTGTCCCTGCCTCTCTGGCCCTGACAGTCTGCCCCTGTCCCTCTACCCCCCCCGGCCCTGACCGTCTGCCCCTGCCTCTGCCTCCCTGGCCTTGACCGTCTGCCCCTTCCTCTGCCTCCCGGGCCTTGACCGTCGGCCCCTGCCTCCCTGGCCATGACCATCTGCCCCTGCCTCTGCCTCCCTGGCCTTGACCGTCTGCCCCTGCCTCTGCCTCCCTGGCCTTGACCGTCTGCCCCTGCCTCTGCCTCCCTGGCCTTGACCATCTGCCCCTGCCTCTACCTCCCTGGCGCTGACCCTCTGCCCCTGCCTCTCTGCCCCCCTGGCCTTGACCGTCTGCCCCTGCCTCCTTGGCCCTGACCGTCTGCCCCTGCCCCTCTGCCGCCCTGGCCCTGACCGTCTGCCCCTGCCTCCATGGCCCTGACCATCTACCCTTGCCGCTGCCTCCCTGGCCCTGACCATCTTCCCCTGTCCCTGCCTCTCTGGCCCTGACAGTCTGCCCATGTCCCTCTACCCCCCCTGCCCCTGACCGCCTGACTCTGCCCCTGCCTCCCTGGCCCTGACCATCTTCCTTTGCCTCTGCCTCTCTGGCATTGACCGTCTGCCCCTGCCCCTCTGCCTCCCTGGCCCTGACCATCTGCGCATGCCCCTCTGCCACCCTGGCCCTGACCGTCTGCCCCTGCCTCCCTGGCCTTGATCATATTCCCCTTCCTTTGTCTCCCTGACCCTGACCGTCTGCCTCTGCCCCCCTGGCCCTGACGGTCTGCCCCTGCCTCTTCCTCCCTGGCCCTGACCGTCTTCCCCTGCCTCTGCCTCCCTGGCCATGACCGTCTTCCCCTGCCTCTGCCTCCCTGGCCATGACCGTCTTCCCCTGCCCCTGCCTCTCTGGTCCTGACAGTCTGCCCCGTCCCTCTGTCCCCCTGGCCCTGACTGCTTGCTTTTGCCCCTGCCTCCCTGGCCCTGACCATCTTCCCTTGCCTCTGCCTCCCTAGCCCTGACTGTCTACCCCTGCCCCTGCCCTTCTGCCGCCCTGGCCCTCACCGTCTGCTGCTGCCGCTCTGCTGCACTGGCCCTGACCATCTGCCCCTGCCTCCCTGGCCCTGACCATCTGCCCCTGCCTCCCTTGCCTTGATCATATTCCCCTTCCTTTGCCTCCCTGCTCCTGACTGTCTGCCCGTGCTCCTCTGCCTCCCTTGCGCTGACCGTCTGTCCCTGCCTCCCTGGCCCTGACCATCTGCCCCTACCCCTGCCTCCATGGCACTGACCGCCTGCCCCTGCCCCTCTGCCGGCCTGGCCCTGACCGTCTGCCCCTGCCCCTCTGCTGGCCTGGCCCTGACCGTCTGCCCCTGCCTCCCTGGCCCTGACCGTCTTCCCCTGCCTCTCTCTCCCTGGCCCTGACCATATTTCCCTGCCCCTGCGTCCCTGGCCCTGACAGTGTGCCCCTGTCCATCTGCCTCCTTTGCCCTGACTGTCTGCCTCTGCCCCTGCCTCCCTGGCCCTGACTGTCTGCCCCTGCCTCCCTGGCCATGACTGTCTGCCCCTGCCTCTGCCTCCCTGGCCCTGACCGTCTGACCCTGCCCCTGCCTCCCTGGCCATCTGCCCCTGCCTCCCTGGCCTTGATCATATTCCCCTTCCTTTGCCTCTCTGACCCTGACTGTCTGCCCTTGCCCCTCTGCCTCCCTGGCACTGACCGCCTGCCCCTGCCCCTCTGCCGGCCTGGCCCTGACCGTCTGCCCCTGCCTCCCTGGCCCTGCCCGTCTTCCCCGGCCTCTCCCTCCCAGGCTCTGACCGTATTCCCCTGCCCCTGCGTCCCTGGCCCTGACAGTGTGCCCCTGTCCATCTGCCCCCTTTGCCCTGACTGTCTGCCTCTGCCCCTGCCTCCCTGGCCCTGACCATCTGCCCCTGCCTCTGCCTCCCTGGCCATGACTGTCTGCCCCTGCCTCTGCCTCCCTGGCCATGACTGTCTGCCCCTGCCTCTGCCTCCCTGGCCCTGACCGTCTTTCCCTGCCTCCTTGGCTTTGACCATCTTTCCCTGCCTCTGCCTCCCTGGCCCTGACCGTCTGCGTGTGCCCCTCTACCGCCCTGGCCCTGACTGTCTGCTCCTGGCTCACTGGCCCTGACCGTCTGCCCCTGCCTCCCTGGCCCAGACCGTCTGCCTCTGCCCCCCTGGCCCTGACAGTCTGCCCCTGCCTCTGCTTCCATGGCCCTGACCGTCTGCCCCTGCCCGTCTGCCTCCCTGGCCCTGACCGTCTGCCCCTCCCCCTGCCTCCCTGGCCCTGTCCGTCTGCCCCTGCCCCTGCCTCCCTGGCCCTGACCGCCTACCTCTGCCCCCCGGCCCACATCATCTGCCCCTGCCTCTGCCTCCCTGGCCCTGTCTGCCTCTGCCCCTGCCTCCCTGGCCCTGACCATCTGCCCCTGCCTCTGCCTCCCTGGCCATGACTGTCTGCCCCTGCCTCTGCCTCCCTGGCCATGACTGTCTGCCCCTGCCTCTGCCTCCCTGGCCCTGACCGTCTTTCCCTGCCTCCTTGGCTTTGACCATCTTTCCCTGCCTCTGCCTCCCTGGCCCTGACCGTCTGCGTGTGCCCCTCTACCGCCCTGGCCCTGACTGTCTGCTCCTGGCTCACTGGCCCTGACCGTCTGCCCCTGCCTCCCTGGCCCAGACCGTCTGCCTCTGCCCCCCTGGCCCTGACAGTCTGCCCCTGCCTCTGCTTCCATGGCCCTGACCGTCTGCCCCTGCCCGTCTGCCTCCCTGGCCCTGACCGTCTGCCCCTCCCCCTGCCTCCCTGGCCCTGTCCGTCTGCCCCTGCCCCTGCCTCCCTGGCCCTGACCGCCTACCTCTGCCCCCCGGCCCACATCATCTGCCCCTGCCTCTGCCTCCCTGGCCCTGACCGTCTGCCCCTGCCTCTGCCTCCCTGGCCTTGACCGTCTGCCCCTGCCCCTGCCTCCCTGGCCTTGACCGTCTGCCCCTGCCTCTGCCTCCTTGGCCCTGACCATCTGCCTCTGCCTCCCGGCCCTGACCGTCTGCCCCTGCCTCTGCCTCCCTGGCCTTGACCGTCTGCCCCTGCCTCTACCTCCTTGGCTCTGACCATCTGCCCCTGCCCCTCTGCCCCCCTGGCCCTGACCGTCTGCCCCTGTCTCCCTGGCCCTGACCACCTGCCCCTGACTCCCTGGCCCTGAGCATCTGCCCCTGCCTCC
The DNA here is from genome assembly GCF_015852505.1 of Tachyglossus aculeatus. Taxonomy (NCBI): domain Eukaryota; kingdom Metazoa; phylum Chordata; class Mammalia; order Monotremata; family Tachyglossidae; genus Tachyglossus; species Tachyglossus aculeatus. Next base: position 29,386,888 of record NC_052073.1, on the reverse strand, counting down.
CTGGCCCTGAGCGTCTTCCCCTGCCTCTGCCTCCCTGGCCCTGACCGTCTTCCCATGCCTCTGACTCTCTGGCCCTGACTGTCTGCCCCTGTCCCTCTGCCCCCCTGGCCCTGACCGCCTGCATCTGCTCCTGCCTCCCTGGCCCTGACCGTCTTCCCTTGCCTCTGCCTCCCTGGCATTGACCATCTGCCCCTGCCCCTCTGCCTCCCTGGCCCTGACCGTCTGTGCGTGCCCCTCTGCCGCCCTGGCCCTGACCGTCTGCCCCTGGCTCACTGGCCCTGACCGTCTGCCCCTGCCCCTGCCTCCCTTTGCCCTGACCGTCTGCCTCTGCCCCCCTGGCCCTGACGGTCTGCCCCTGCCTCTGCCTCCCTGGCCCTCTCTGGCCCTCACCGTACCTCGTTCTCGCCTGTCCCGCCATCGACCCCCGGCCCACGTCATCCCCCAGGCCTGGAATGCCCTCCCTCTGCCCATCCGCCAAGCTAGCTCTCTTCCTCCCTTCAAGGCCCTACTGAGAGCTCACCTCCTCCAGGAGGCCTTCCCAGACTGAGCCCCTTCCTTCACCTCCATCTCGTCCCCCTCTCCATCCCCCCATCTTACCTCCTTCCGCTCCCCACAGCACCTGTATATATGTATATATGTTTGTACATATTTATTACTCTATTTATTTATTTATTTTACTTGTACATATCTATTCTGTCTATTTTGTTAGTATGTTTGGTTTTGTTCTCTGTCTCCCCCTTTTAGACTGTGAGCCCACTGTTGGGTAGGGACTGTCTCTACATGTTGCCAATTTGTACTTCCCAAGCGCTTAGTACAGTGCTCTGCACACAGTAAGCACTCAATAAATACAATTGATGATGATGTTCTCTGGCTCCCAGATCCTTGAACTTGCCACTAAGCTGTCATACGTCCTCCATGAAGTTTTCTTTTATTATTTTTGTCCCACCTCTGGCTCATTATTACATGGCACTCCACAGGCTCACACTTGTCCTTTTTTTAATCTCAATTTGTTGTTTATGCCCATGGGTGACTATGAAGCACCATAGTGGATTGACTCATTGGTTCATGTTAGCTTTGTTTCTCCCATTTTGTCTCCCTAATAGATTGTAAATTCCTTGAGAGTAGGGATTCTAACAAATTCTGCATGTCCTTTTGCATTTATGCAAATCTTTCCCTACTTAGAAGCAGAAGCAGCAGTGTTGCTCAGTGGAAAGAGCACGAGCTTGGGAGTCAGAGGTCATGGGTTCTAATGCCAGCTCCATCACTTATCAGCTGCGTGACTTTGGGGAAGTCACAACTTCTGGAAAATGGGGATTAAAACTGTGATTCCCCACGTGGGACAACCTATTTACCTTGTATCTACCCAGTGCTTAGAACAGTGCTTAAAGAATACCAAAATTACTATTATTATTAGAATGTTCAACTAATGTTTACTGATGAAACTGAGAACAATTATTCCCCCAAATTCAATAACTTAATCTCCTTATTGTCCCAGTAAGGAAGGCAGTACATCTTGTCACTCCAGTATTACAGATGAGAAAACAGAGGTCAAGTTCAATATTCAGGTTTCTACTGCTGGAGCCTTGGTTTTCGTTCTCGCTGTCTAATGTACAACCCGAATCATTCTGCCTTCCAGGTGTGAACATCTAGAAAGGGATTATCAGATGCAAGAACAGCAGCCCCCTCCTGATAAATCAGCAAGAGTCTAACCTGGAAACCACATAGTTTCTGGGAAACAGTGTTGAGTTAGCTTTTTTATAAAATTACACTGATCTTGTCCTTCTGTCCCTAAATTATTCTGTACTTTCTCTTGGAAAATAAATACCTCTTAAATCTCATAACCATGGCACCATCTCCCCTGATGCCTGGTTACTAAATCCATCTATAAAGGAAACACCTTTGAAACGTATTTCAGAACATTTAAACTTGCATGTTGATGGCTCTCAATCTTACCATTTTCCCTCCCCCACTGATCAGACTGAGCTTTTCTAGTATTTCAAAAAGATAAGTTTCTGAAGCACTGTATCATAGTGTTCTGACCCATGACATCCCTTTTCCATTTTGACAAGTTCATTTTTTACGGGAAAATGGATATACTGACACATAGCAAACATCAGTTCAATATTTGGAACTAAAATAACTGACAGCATTTTGGCATCATTATTCAGTATGCATTACAAAATCTGGACTGTTAGCTTTCTGCTTAACCTTAAGGTTAGTCATTTCTACCATATTGGCATCATCTGTGTGTGTGTGTGTGTGTGTGTGTGTGTGTGTGCGCGCGCGTGTGCATGATCCAACAGGATTACTGTAAACAACTGCACAACCATTTCTCTTTGTATGATCCTTTTTTTTTTTTTCTTTTATGGTATTCGTTAAGTGCTTACTATATGTGAGCACTGTACTAAGTGCTGGGGGAGATACAAGCTAATCAAGTTGGACACAATACCTGTCCCCAATGAGGTTCAGTCTTAGTCCCCATTTTCCTGATTAGTAGCTGAGGCACAGAGGAGTTATGACCAAGGTCATGCAACAGACATGTGGCAGGGCAGGGATTAGAACCCAGGTCCATCTGTCTCCCAGGCCTGTGCTCTATCCACTAGGACACCCTCCTCCTCATCTAAGGGAAAATTAAATTGTATTTATTCTAATTCCATTGTTTTTGAATACTTCTATATCTTCTTTCCCCGTTAGAATATAGGTTTTCTTTTTTTAAAAAATACATTTCTTAGGTGCTGGGTAGCGATAAGTTAATTAGGTTGGAAACAATCCATGAACTTCCTTCCTCTCCCCCTCATTCCCCTCTCCATCCCCGCCATCTTACCTCCTTCCCTTCCCCACAGCACCTGTATATATGTATATATGTTTGTACATATTTATTACTCTATTTATTTTATTTGTGCATATCTATTCTATTCATTTTATTTTGTTAGTATGTTTGGTTTTGTTCTCTGTCTCCCCCTTTCAGACTGTGAGCCCACTGTTGGGTAGGGACTGTCTCTATATGTTGCGAACTTGTACTTCCCAAGTGCTTAGTGCAGTGCTCTGCACACAGTAAGCGCTCAATAAATATGATTGATTGAACATATGAGGTAACTGAGGCACAAAGAAGGCCACACAGCAGAAAATGTATCTGTTTATTATTGTACTGTACTCTCCCAAGTGCTTAGTACATTGCTCTGCACACAGTAAGCACTCAAAAAATACGATTGACTGATAATTGGTAGAGCTGGGAATTGCTATGCTATAGTGTCCAAACCAATTTGTTTGTGTCCACCCCAGAGCTTAGTACAGTGCTGGGCACAGAGTAAGCACTTAAATACCGCAAGTATTATTACTGTGCTTCCCAAGTGTGTAGTTCAGTGTTTTGCAATCAATAAGCACTCAATGCCACTACTACTACTAGTACTACTACTACTACTACCTGGACTAAACAACTAGGAAGATAGGCAATGCCAATACAAGGTCAAAGCAATAATCCCCTCAGCTCAGGATTCTGTCAGTAACAACAGAAAGCTTCAAGGAACAGTGTAGCCCTCCGACATTCATCTTCTTGTAGCATCTGCCAATCCCCTCTATCTCTTTAACTTCCACTTTAGCAGCTCATGATAGACCACTCATCCATGAATTATCCAAATCCCTCTCAAATCCACCAAGTGGTGACCTGCTGAGCTTTCTCCCTCAAAAATTCATCTTTTGGGTTAGAAACGCTTCAGGCTGGAATTTGCTACTTAAACGACAATCTCTTTTCCTCACTAAAAATTTCCGAGAAATCAACCAGATTTTAAAGTGCATGGTAATTACTTAAATCGAATCCCATTTAAGGTCCTGCTCCCCATTTGGTTACTTATTAGCGTCCCTCTTAATCCATTATGGAAATCAAAACTCTGAGATAAACCTTTCCTTCATCTCCCTTAGATGTGTTTGACATTATGGATGTTACATCAGATTCCTTCCCATCTTCCAAATGTAACCAAAATACAGTCAAAGTTCAATATATCTTTTGGGTTTACATCTCTTATTCTACTCCATGTACTCATGGCAGCCCAAAAGTTATGTACAAACATCTTATACTTCATTTTTACCTAATTCTAATGTATTTTAATGTCTGTGTTCCCCTGTAGATCACAAGTTCTTTATGGGCAGGGATCACACCTACCAACTCTGTTGTTTTGTTCTTTCCCAAGTACAGTGTTCTGCACACAGTAAGCACTCAATCGATACCACAGATTAATCTTGTTATTCATTTAAATGTTGATCCAATGTAGTCCTATCCCTTAAGCTGGAAAAGAAACTCATTCATTCAATCACATTTATTGAGCGCTTACTGTGTGCAGAGTACTGTACTGAACGCTTGGAAAGCACAGTTCGGCAACAAATAGAGACACTCCCTACCCAACAGGAGCTCTCTTCCTCCCTTCAAGGCCCTACTGAGAGCTCACCTCCTCCAGGAGGCCTTCCCGGACTGAGCCCCCTCCTTCCTCTCCCCCTCGTCCCCCTCTCCACCGTCTTACCTCCTTCCCTTCCCGACAGCACCTGTATATATGTATATATGTTTGTACATATTTATTACTCTATTTATTTATTTATTTTACTTGTACATATCTATTCTATTTATTTTATTTTGTTAATATGTTTGGTTTTGTTCTCTGTCTCCCCCTTCTAGACTGTGAGCCCACTGTTGGGTAGGGACTGTCTCTATATGTTGCCAACTTGTACATCCCAAGCACTTAGTACAGTGCTCTGCACATAGTAAGCGCTCAATAAATACGATTGATTGATTCATCATGCCTCAGTTAACACATGGTAAAATGGAGATAGAAACTGTCAGCCTCATGTGAGACAGGTACTGTGTCCAACCTGATTAACTTGTAAATACTCCAGTGTTTAATACAGTGCCTAGCACACAGTAGCATTTAACGGATACCATTAAAAAAGTAATTTATATCCTAGAAGGGGAGACAGACATTCTAATACTTGGGAGGGCACTTGGGAGGGTACAGTGTAACAGTTAGTAGACATGTTCCCAGCCCACAATGAACTTACACAGTCTCACCTTCTTATATCATTTGGGCTGTCACTTACTGATACTACTCTCAATCACTTGTACATTTGTCTTTTATCAATGCTCCTATCCTGTGGCCCCAGAATTTACATTTCTTGTCTAATTAAAAACTGGGAGATTGTAGGGGTGGGGAAGAGGGGACTGTCTCTCCCGTTCGATGCTCAACTCCCTGAGGCCACAGAACCATTCTCATATCCAAAATAAAAATAGAACAGAGCCATTTTTAAATCTCTTACCCTACAAATTTTCCAAACTTCTCACACCTGTGAGTTATTCTTTATTTGACCAGCTTTTCAATACCCTTGGTCTCTCATTCATAGTTTCTCCTGATTCTCAGAGATGCAGAGCAAAAGGGACAGGGAAAGGCTAAACCATAAAGATTCAAAGACCCTTGGAAGATGTTTTTTTTTTTCCTAATATGCTTTATTGCCCTTCACTCTGCAACAGCTATACACTTAAACCTGTCTTTCTTAAGCACTTGATAGTCACCCACACAGAACGTCTGTACGTAGCCTTATTCTTTGCTCCCATTTCCCCTATATCTTAATATCTGTCTTCCACTCTAGATATTTGGGCATAGATTGTGCCTACAAACTCTACTGCATTCTGCTCTCCTAAGCACTTACTACAGTGCTCAATGAGTGCCATTGTTTGATTGTTGCCAGTTCACTAACCTCGTCCACTGATAACTCACAGGGCTTTCCAGAAAAGAAAAACTGAGCATCCTGGGTCTGAATTGGGTCATCTAGCTCTCTCTCCACTCTGACCTCTAGTAAAAGGAACACAACTATCAAAGACATCAGGGAAAAACAAACAAAAAACCTTCACCCATCCTTAAATTAGTAATATATTCTCCTATTGTGGGAAGTGAAATCGAATGTAGTCATTCATTCAAAGTCAGAACTTTGGTTCTGGTTGCATTTCACCACCATCGAAACTGAAGTTTGATCATCAACTAAATCAAACACTAAAAAACTACACTGGGGCCAAGGGTTAGCTCTTAGATAAGGGTTAGGGACAGGATTAGGGCTTGAATGATAACAATGACTGGAGATGGGGCTTGGTGAATGGGTTGGTCAACTCTTGGGTGTGTGAACAAACTTAACACCTAATGACTGGATGAGTCGATGCTTAGTCTTTAAGTTCACTGATCATCAGTAGTTTCTTAGAATGCCAAATGGGCACCTGCATCATCATCAATATTTATTGAACACTTACTGTGTGCAGAGCACTAGTAGTAAGTGCTTGCATGAGTACAACACAACCCAGTTGGCAGACATGTTCCCTGCTCATGGTGAGCTTACAGTATAGAGGAAGAACAACTGAAGTTTCACCCAAGGTCGGGTGTTCAATTCTAAAATTAAAAAAATTAAAAGGGGTCGGTCAAAGATTAATACAAAATCCAGGTCACTAAAAACCCTCCCCAAATTGATGATTGTGAATCAAAAAAGGAATCTGTTTATAGAAACGTATTTACCCCAACACTTAGAACGGTGCTTGGCACATAGTAAGTGCTTAACAAATACCATAATTATTATTAATAAACAGCATTCCTAATAACCCACGGGTTAACAAATCAAGCCCTAATTCTCATACCCTACATATTTTGGGGGTAGTCCTTTGTGATTCAGCCAGGCACAAGGCCCATGCCAAGGTGAAACTATGCTTAGGGCACAACTTTGTTTCCGCTGCTACAGCAATGAGAGGGGGGCGGGAGGTGCTGACATGCACGTTAGTAAATCCATTAGTCTAGTGACGTTTAGCATTAATGGCCTCCTAATGACCTTTCTGCGCATGCAATTTGGGCACTGGGGAGACTGGAGCCCAAAGATCATTTTAATTAATTTACATTTCAAGTCACCTTCCCGGTTGTTTCTGAAAACCCTGCCAAGCTGGTGGCAAAACACAGCAAGGCTTCAGACAACTTGCAAAGGAGAGTGTGGCTTTCAGGATCTTAAGTGGGAATGCTGAGTTTTCTCTACTGCTAGAGGCTCTTTTGGAAAACCTTATAAACTCCGAGGTGAAACTCTCTTAGAATACAAGTTTATATCTAATGAAGCAGGCCGTTCATGCAACCCAAATTTACATTTTTTTTATATAACTGCCTTTCACCACCATAAGCAGAGCATGATGAGTGTCACTTAAACAAGGTATAGAGGCTTCCTATAAACACTGGGATTGGATTAAAGTCTCCCCATTGGGCAGTGCTTCCATCAGAGTTTACTGAATGTCAGCTGGAAATTGAAGTTTTCTGCAGCTTGGACCAGTTTTTGGAAAGGAAAAAAATGCAGCTTGCAACTTCACTCGGCAACAGATATAGGAAAGACTTGGCTTCCCTTGTGAAGAAAGTGACATATTTCACATGCATTAGAATGTAAATGAAGTGTTGAAACCCATGATCATACAGGATCCTGGCCCACACTGGGTTCAGAACTTCAGGAACTGCAAATTCAGACCACATCTTTAGACAATGGGATGACAGGGATGAGTGAGAATAAAAGGATAGCTCCTACTGGTAATTTTCATTATTAGGATGACTTTTTCCCCTCTTCCTCCCAATCTGTTGGAGTCTCCATCCAATATGACCAATAAGCCTCAGTCCCAATACTTCAGGTGCCGAGGAATTGACTCAAGTGGTAGTGGCCTTGTTCAGAGCCACCCACACTCTCTTCGTTCATTCATGCAATCACATTTATTGAGCGCTTACTGTGTGCAGAGCATTGTACTTATTGAGCGCTTGACACCACCTGTCATGTTTCTGCTGGGGCATGGTGTGGGTAGGCCAGAAGGGATACCCCTTCACCCTCATTAGTTGTCTGCAGGCCAGAACTGGTACCATAAGTGCTTATAATACTCGGTAGTGATTGCTCAATAAGTACCATGGATAATACCATTGGAAGTCATGTCTCCTGATTCCCATAACTATGCCCTTTCCACTGGGCTGAAAGAAGAGCGTCTCCCAATCAAGAGAGCAAATAAGAGCAAATAAATACTCCCTTGACTCCCTCCTTGAAGTAGGAAGCTGTATTCAGGCTTCTCTGTCTCCCCACCCACCTGAGTTTCTTCTGTTTTGTCTTTGTTTTTAAATGGTATTTCTTAAGCACTATGTTCTAGCCACTGTGCTAAGCAATGGGGTAGAAATAAGGCCATCAGGTTAGACAAAATCCCTGTCTTCCATGGGGCTCATAGTCTACGTTGGAGGGAGGAGGATTCAATCTGCATTTTACCGTTAAGGGAGGTTGACTTGTCCTGGTTCACACAGCAGACAAGTGGCAGAGCCAGGATTAGAAACCAGGTCCTCTGACTTTCAGACCTGTCTGAAAGGTCTGACAGACCACTAGACCACTAGACCACTTTGTTTCTCCACTGGTTTTGATATGAAGAGTTTCCAAGAACTCGTTCCTGCAGAGATTAATGCAGGGACCCTTCTTTAGTAATATAAATTATTGAATTCCCACTAGTTGCAAAGAACTGTACAAACCTTTCCACTGGAACAACGGTGTCTGTTTCCGAATCAAGAGGATGAATGAGACGGGTGTTCTGTTCTCTGAAGCTACTATGGGAGAGTACTAGACTGGAAGGTCCTCAAAGGAAAGGATCCTGTCTACCAACTGTACTGAACTGCACTATCCCAAGCACCTAGTACACCAGAGCTCAGTAAATAAAATTGATTGATTGGATGGAGGCGAGAGAGTTGGAAATGCGGTACAGTCAAATGGTTAGCCTAGGTTGCTGCTTCATTCTGTCCTCTGGGCTTCCCAGAGAAGATGTCATTTAACAACATGATGGCAAACAACTCCATTTTCCTATAAGATGACTGAGGTACAAAATTTAAGTCCCTGATGTAGGATCCTAGGAGTTATTCAGTCCGATGGAGGCCTAAAGAAGCAGTGTTGCCTAGTGGAAAGACCACAGGTATTCTCAGCGATGTCATTTCTTCATCAATCATCATCAGTGGTATTTTTTGAGTGCTTACTATGTGCAGTGCACTGTACTAAGCACTTGGGAGAGTATGATAAACAGAATTGGTAGACAGGTTCCCTGCCTCTTCTGAATTGGGAACAGGTTCATTTTCCACAAAAGCAGGTCCAATCAGGACAGTACCAAGTCATATTTTTGTTGCCATAGGCCAGCCTTCGTCCCCTTAGAGTCAGTTTCTCTCTGATCATTATGGTGCCCCAGTGCATCCAGTTTCACTCCTCCAGATACTGCAGAGTGGATAAATCTCCCTTACAAGGATCCACCAGCTGTCTCTGAAGAGTACAACGAACTTGTTTTTAATGCATTTATTAAGTGCTTACTATGTGCCAGTAACTGTACTAAGCGCTGCAGTAGATACTAGGTAATCAGGTTGGACACAATCTGTGTCCCACATGTGGCTCAGAGCATTAACCCCCATTTTACAGATGGGGTACCTGAGTCACAGAGAAGTTAAATGACTTTCCTAAAGTCACACAGCAGACAAGTGGAAGAGCTAGGATTAGATTCCAGGTCCTCTGACGTTCAGGCCTATGCTTTATGCACCAGGGCACGCTGCTTCTTAGTGGCATCTCTGGGCATGGCTGGCATCTGCTGTTGCTCTCTCCTTCACAGAACCTGCAGGTACTGACAATTCAAGTGGAACACCCCCACCCCCACTCCCCAAAGCTATTATTTTTAGGTATCCCATCTAGTCATAACCTGAATATAGCCCAAGTAGCAATTCCCTAACCTGGTGCAATCAGTGCCACCATGTCTGTTTAGGGTGGTGTGTTTTCCCAGAGATCATCTTTGTTTTAAGAACACAGTCTGGGCACCACCACCATCCAGACAGTAACTCTTTGGGTAAGAAACAGCTATGGTTTTAGGCCCAGGTGAATGCCGGCAGGGTCAATGGAGGAGCCACTGCTGGGATGTTAGGGCAGTGTGACCTACAATTATTCCTTCATTGCTATGGGCTCCTCAGATAATTTTTTTAAGCATTTAATATGTACCAGGAACTGGGGTAGATACAACATAATTAGGTAGGACACAGTCTTAAGCCCCATTTTACAGATGAGAAAACTGAGGGACAGATAAGTGAAGCAACTTGCCCAAGGGCATACAGCAGACAAGTGGCAGAGCTGAGATTAGAACTGAGGTCCTTCTGAATCCCAGGCCCATGTGGAGAAGCAGCTTGACTTAGTGGAAAGAGCACAGGCTTGGGAGAGGATGTGGGTTCTTATTCCAACTCCTTCACTTTTCTGCTGTGTGACCTTGGGCAAGTCACTTAACTTCTCTATACCTCAGTTACCTCATTTTGTAAAATGAGGATTAAGACTGAGCCCCACGTGGGACAACCTGATTACTTTCAATCCACCCCAGCACTTAGAACAGTGCTTGGCACATAGTAAGCACTTAAAAAATACCATTATTATTATTATTATCCACCAGGCTTTGCTGCTTCTCTGTTGGAATTCTCTCCCGCAGACCAAACTCCTCCATACTTCTTCAAAATTCAATACATCAATCAATAGTATTTATTGAGTGCTTACTGTTTCCTGAACACTGTACTAAGTGCTTGGGAGAGTATAAAACAGAGTTGGTAGACATAAAATAACAATGTCCAACTCACCTAACAGGAAGCTGTCCCTGAGCAAACTGTTTTTCTTTCCTTTTATGAATTGCCATTGCTTGATGATGCCCATTCAATAATAATCGTGCTTTGAATTTATTACGCACTTACTGTATGCCAAGCACTAGGGTAGACATAAGATAATCAGATCAGATATAGTCTCTGTCCTACTAGAGACCTACTGCCTAAAGTTTCCCCATTTTAAGATGAGGAAACTGAGGCCCAGAGAAGTCAAATGACTTGCTCGATTAATTGATTGTATTTATTGAGCATTTGCTTTGTGCAGAGCACTGAAATAAGAGCTTGGGTGTTATAGATGAAGGAACTGTGGTCCCAAGAAGTGAAGCGACTTGTCCAAAGTCAAGCAGACCCCACTTCACTAGCAAAGCAAAGGCCAAATCAAAGGGGCTCCTCAGACTTATTAATTATTATTGTATTTGTTAAGCATTTACTATGCATCCAATGCTGTTCTGAGCACTGGGAAAGATACAAGCTAATCAGGTTGGACAGAGTCCCTGTCCCACATGGGGCTCACAGTCTACAGCTTGCCCATCACTGAACATTTTTTCAACCTTGCATAATGCAATTGCTCTCTGGAGGTAGACTTGTGCTCAGGATAAATGCTACCAACCGTCAGGAAGTTGTAAACTCAATTAGTACAGTACAAGCTCCTCTGTACTCAGGGATGAAATTTCTAGCATGAATTTGTTTTTTCCTCTGCATCTCATTCCTCCAAAGGAGCAAGACAGCATCTTATGCATGACAAGCAATTAATTCCATTGGCTCAGCAAGAGTCTGCCTAAGGAGAAAGGTGTTTGCTCCTCCTTTGAATCTCTGACAGATATACGACAGAGAAAAAGGTTCAACTGGTTGGCGCAGGGTTTTAACTGTAATGGTATCATTATGCACAGACATGTTCAGGACTAGGATTTCATAGGCCTCTCTCCTCTCATCTCTGTGCGATTGAATTGACCACGGGCAATAACCTCTCCTGGTATTTCTGACCGAACTAAGTCAAGGTCAATTACATCCGGCATTGATTCTCCAACATGATCAACCGTGACATTTTTATTGTAGTTCTTCTGTGAGGCTCCCTCAAAGGTCTGGGTACTGAAGGCAAATTCTGGAAAGACCTTCAAACGGTCCCCGTCATGAGTCATTCTGGAGATGCAAGATGATGTGTGTGTTAAAGCCTACTGATCAAAGTGGTCCCTGCTTTAAATCCTTAACTTCCAACCCCAGAGATGGGGAACGATCCCTACAGCCATCAAGTCTCTGCCCTCTTGCCTGCTGAAGAAGTAATATTTCCTAGTGTGAATTTAATCACGTTTTAGAGACCGAACCAAGTTATTGAGAGCTGAAATCCTACAGGGCCAGGAGTACAGACAGAGAGCCAACAGCATTCTGGGGATGGGGAAAGAAAAAAGCCCCTGGGTGAAAACCGAATGACGTTACACGAGGTTAAGGGGGAGTAGCATACAGACAGGTGATCAGAAGATCGAGTAATGGGAGGGTGTTTGCCAGGGATAAAGCGATTTCATTTTCCAAGGGGTTAGATTATGGGCCTGAGAGTCAGAAGGTCATGGGTTCTAATCCCAATTCTGTCGCTTGTCTGCTGTGTGACCTTAGGCAAGTCACTTGGCCTCAGTTACCTCATCTGTAAAATGGGGATTGAGACTGTGATCCCCATGAGGAACAGGGACTGTGTCCAACTAGATTTGTTTGTATCCACCCCAGTACTTACTACAGGGCTTGACACCTGGTAAGCACTTAAATACTACAATTATTATTTTTATTATTATTAAGTACATCTTATCTGATGCTAATTTGTTTCTGCTGGATCTACTCTTCGAAGTATACCCACCATCAACTTAAGATGAACCAATTCCCCTTCTCTTTGCTATCATACATCAGAGGGGATCGTGCACTGGCTTTCTGGTATCACCACATGGTCATTTCCCTCAATATAACCTCTCCCAAGCACGTTCACCAGACCACTACTCTCCCATCTGTAAAACCCCTCTAAACATCACATCTCTTCCAGGAGACCTTCCCTGATTAATCTCTCATCTCGCCTCCTACCACCACTTCAGTATTAAATATTCACATGGTTGCTCCCCCTATTTTTTGGTATTGGTTAAGCACTTACTATGTGCAGTAGCATTATAGCACCTATGAACACACCTCTACCTGTAAGTTTTTAGTGTCCATCTCCCTCGCTTTCTTCCTTCCCGAATTAAGCACTTTCTAGGTGACAGGCACTGTACTAAGTGCTTGGGTAGATAGAAGCTATTCAGGCTGGACAAAGTCCACGTCCCACATGGGGCTCGCAAACTTAACCTCCATTTGACTGATGAGATAACTGAGGGTCAGAGAAGTAAGTTGAGAAGCAGTATGGCTTAGCAGACAGTGGGAGTCAGAAGCTCCTGGGTTTTAATCCCATTACACCATTTGTATGCTGTGTGACCTTGGGCAAGTCACTTCACTTCTCTGTGCCTCAGTTTCCTCATCTGTAAAATGGGAATTAAGACGCTGAGCTCTATGTGGGTCAGGGACTGTTTCCAAGCCAATTACCTTGTATCTGCCCCAGAGCATAGTACATTTCCTGGCATATAGAAGCAGCAGTGTGGCTTAGTGGAAAGAGTATAGGCTTGGGATTCAGAGGTCATGGGTTCTAATCCCAGCTCCACCACTTATCAGCTGTGTGACTTTCAGCAAGTCACTTAACTTCTCTGTGCCTCAGTTGCCTCATCTGTAAAATGGTGATTAAGACTGCGAGCCCCACCTGGGACAATCTGATTACCTTGTATCTACCTCAGCACTTAGAGCTTGGCACATAATATGTGCTTAACAAATACCATCATTATTATTATTATTATTATTATAAAGTGCTTAACAAATGCCACCATCATTACTGTTATTATTAGAATTATAATTAAGTGGCAAATGACCCCCTGTTTGGTACAGTATTCTGACCAAAGTAGGCATTCAATAAATAATAGTGACTAATGTCACTCCAAAGAAAGGCCATGCTATGCTTTCTTTGACTAAAGAGTTGATAGTCATCTTCCTGGTTCCATTATTCAATCTCATCTATGCATTCAGGCACTGGGTTTCACTTAGAAATACTTTGCTGGTTGGGAAACAGCACACTAATTAATATAATCAAGAACAAAAGTTTCCCAAGTCTCCTAACATTGGTCATTAGCATAGACCTCAGAAAGAGATGATAAAGTTCAAAGCTTATCTTGTAGCCTGCATGCTCTCTATTTGCCCAGAATAGCAGCTGGCCAAGTGATCTCCTTTCTTAGAGAGGAATATTACATTAGATTTGATTTTTTTTCCCCTTGTAGGATTAAGAACTCAAAATGACAACAAGAAAATTGATTGCTGAAAGCCTCATTCCATTACTTAAAGGGTACGCTACTGAGAGACACTCTCTGCTACATCACTATATACTGATTATGCAACAACTTTTGGCAACCTGAAGTGAACAGGATTACTTTTTATTATACTGTTGGAGAAGAACACAGGCACAATAATGTATAAATAGGTCATTGCTGGCATTCAGAGAATTCAATACTTGTAAATCCTTTCCAGTAAGGGCCCAAAGCAGAGTGGCTCAGTGGAAAAAGCACAGGCTGGGGAGCCAGAGGTCATGGGTTCTAATCCCAGCTCCGCCACTTGTCAAGGCATATAATTTCTCTGGGCCTCAGTTCCCTCATCTATAAAATGGGGATGAAGACTGTGAGCCCCACATGGGATAACCTGATTACCTGTGTCTACCCCAGTGCTTAGGACAGTGCTTGACACATAGTATGTGCTTATCAAATACCAACCTTATTATTATTCATTATTATCGACGATTCAGGAATCTAGTCGTAAAAGCCAAGTAAGAATCTCACCTAATTAGGGAAACCTCGTAAGTACGGGCTGAATCAATGAATGATCTATCCCCGGAGTTTTTCTAAACGATCCAGAGGGTGTCATTTCCATCCCCATCACATTTGTATCCTGAGCTCTTGGATTCCTTTTGCATTGGTCATCTCTGTCTGTCTTCTGTGAATCCTACCCCGCCGACTCTCTATTTCTAGCACTGTAGCACCAGACTCAATGCAGTAATGCAGGACACAGAAACTATCCAGCAGGGCTGACTGGAATGAAATGATCCTTCTCCCTTCTCGGGTTCATATCACACCTTTGCAGACTGGAGTTGGTTCCAAACAATCTATTACCATCCTAGAGAACAGTCCCCAGCTTCACACACTGAGCAGCATAATAGCGGTGAAGCGACTGACATCAGCTTGTGCCGAAGATTGGTGCTGTCAAGCTCAAGGTGAATTTTGCTTCATTTCAAATGAATTTCCCAAATACTGGAGGCTTGCAGATCTCTGATGACTTGCATGGCAACTTCAGGCTCATTTAGCTGGGTATCACCTTTCAAAGTCCAATATTCCCCCTCTAGACTGTGAACTTGTGGGCAGGGACTATGGCTTATTTTGTTGCACTGTACTCTCCCAAGTCCTTAGTAGAGTGTTCTGCACACAGTAAGTGCTCAGTAAATGTGACTGACTATATGATGTTTTAATCTACTGTTGCCCATATTCCTCTAATTCCTAAGTTTAATGATCCTCTCTCCCTCCACTCCCATGACCTACAAGTGATGAGTTTTCAAGGAGGCTCTCCAAAGGATTTTTATGTCTACATTTTCAGTCATTGGAAACCTTTTCCTTGTTCTAGATAAGGCTCATGTCCATTCTCCACTGAATATACTAATTCACAGTCATCTCAAACCAGAAAGACCTATCGTACCCTCCTGGATCACTCCAGTGGCCATCTCCATCAACCAATAATATTCATTGAGCACTTACTGTGTGGAAAGCTTTGTGCTAAGTGCTTTGGGGAGGCCAGTGTTTTTCTCCCCTACTAGACTGTGAGTACACTACAGGCAGGAAACGTGTCTGCTAATTCTGTTGTATAGTACTTTCCCAAGCACTAATATAGTGCTCTGCTCATAGTAAGTGCTCAATAAATGCAATTAGGTTTATATTTGTATTTATAAATACAATTGATCAGGACACCTGCACTCAGAGACTTGGATCAATGCAGGTGAAGAAGGTGCGAGAGAGCGAAAAGGCCATCAGGGAATCAATGTGGACTTGTGGAAGAAACACATGCCTGTCAGAAGACTTGTGTTCTAATCCTGGCTCTGCCACTTGCCAGCTGGGTGACCTTAGCCACTGAACTTCTGTGGACCTCAGTTTCCTCATCTGTAAAATGGAGACTAAATACCTGTTCTCCCTCCTTACTCAGGGAGCCCAGTCAGGGATAGGGACTGTGTTTGACCTGGTTGTCTCGCATCTACCCCAGCATATAACTACAGTGGTTGGCACACAGTGAGAGAAAATACCACCATTATGATTATCATCAGACAGGCAGACTAATGCCAAGGTTCCTGGAGCAAACAAGTAAAAGGAGGGCTACTGCTATGCGACTCCAGGCAATCAGTCAATTGTATTTACTGAGCGATTACTGCTTACATAGTACTGTACCAAGCTCTTGGAAAAGTACAATGTAACACTACAACAGACAAATTCCCTGCCCACAACGAGCTTACAGTCTAGAGGGGGATATGGACATTTATATCAATAAATGATTTACAGATATGTACATAAGTGCTGTGGGGTGGATAAAGGCTCCAGAAACTCATCTCAACTGTTTCAGAGTTGGCCATATGAATAAGGGTGGGTGTTCATTATTGGTTTGCCCATGACAGATTTGGGCCAAATTTTTCTAACAAAGCACTGCTTGCTCCAAGCTCTCTCAGAGACTCATTTTCTCTCCTTCATGAAAAAGACTTTATATTCATTTGTAATCCACAGGACTCTTTCCATCCAAGCCAACTTGAAGCCATTTTATCATTTGTAATTTAGCCTGGATCATGTGCCAAGCACCATACTTTGTAAATAAATATTTGCAATGTTTTCAGCAATTTGATTGAAGTCCAAATACAGAACACTAACCAGGTCCCATTCATTCCCATATTTGTAGTTTCATTGAGAAAACCTATCTAATTTGTCTAGTGTGGTTTGTTTTGAATAACCCCATGCTGCTTATTGCTGATGATGCCCAGGTCGCCTACATGTTTTCATATTTTCTGCCAACTGTTATTCCATTATTAGCTAATTGCCTAAATTAGATTTATGGGGCAATAATTTCTGGGATCATTGTTCCTCTATTTTCTTTTGAAACTGATACCACATTTTTTTTTGCTGTCCAATCCTTGACTTTCTTCCCAATTCTGTTTTTTTTCTTTCTAAAATGTTGGTTAAGTGCCTCAAAGTGCACCATCTAATTTTCTTCAAACCATTCGTCCTTGTACAGGATTCTTGCTTCCATTGACTGATACCCCTGTAAATATGCTTTCTTTACATCCATTCGATTCTCTGCAAAGTCACTGTTATTTCTCAACTGCAGGACATTTCTCCTGTAGTTTTTGTATTAAGGATTGATTTAAAGAATGTTTTAGTATCTTTTCAGACCTTGCTTTCATTTGTATTCCCAAATCTTTACTTTCTTCTGCCAATTCTTTCTTTTTTACCCCATCTTGAGCCCTTCTGCTGCTCTAATCTTTGCTCGAGACACTTCACTGGCTGCAGAAAGCTCTCTCTCTCCCTATTACTTTTCTTCTCTCATACCTACTGGAAGAAGGTAATAGTAAACCACTTCCTTTTTTAAAAAAATCAAGAAAACTATGGATACACTACCTAAATGATTGCCTATCAAAGTGGGGTGTTCTGGGGGGAGTTGTTCTTGGAGTCGCTATGTGTCAGAGAAAACTCGACAGCACAAGACAAGACAAGATTACACCTGCACTGTTTCCTTTCAAGATCACTGACTGCTTACCAGGCCTCTAGAATTCCCACTGGTCACCTTATTGCTCTTTACTACTCCCCATTACCAGCAGCAAGGCCTAAAGAAAGAACTAGCCTTGGAGTCTAAGGACCTAGGTTCTAATCCTCTCTCCGCCACTTATCTGCTGGGTGGCTTGGGCAAGTCACTTAACTTCTTGGTGCCTCAGTTACCTCACCTGTAATATGAAAATGAAAACTGTGACTCCCATATGGAACATGGATCATGTCCAACCTTGTGCGAACCCTGCACTTAAGTGCTGAATACTATTACTTGCACACACACACACACACACACACACACAGCATTTTCCAGATGCTAACTGTGATGTTCCAGTTTTTTTCCTATGCCAAGATCTTAATGCCTGTTATCTAGTCACTGGATGGGTGAGGTTTCCAATGCTTCTCAAATGGGCTTTCCTGATCTCTAGTACCCATGTACTTCTCTGGTCAATACAAGTTCTTCCTCTGGGCTCAGGGTTGATATTACCAAGCTTGCTTTTATTGACACAAATTCAGCCAGTCCCTCCTGGACCAAGAACCAACACATTGGGCAAAATTGGCTTCACCCATCATCCACCCCTTTCTAGATGCTTTTCCCAATCAATCCATAGTATTTCCTGAATGCCTACTCTGTGCAGAACACCATACCGAGCATTTGGGAGACTATTATGGGGATTCAATCTCTGTTCTCCCTACTACTTAGATGGTGAGCCCCATGTGGGACAGGGACTGTCTGATTTGATTAGCTTGTATCTTCCTCATGGTTTAGAAGAGAGCTTAGCACACATGGAAGTGTTTAACAAAAATAACAATAGTAGCATGATAGAGTTAGTCGACATGATGTCTGCTCTCAGTGACTCAATGCTCTCAACTTTTCTCCTTAGTTCTTTGCTCTGGAAACCAACTGTATTAATTGAGCACTTACTATGTGCAGAGCCCAGTACTAAGCATTTGGGAAAGTACAATGTAACAGAGTTGGGAGACACGACCCCTGTCCACAATGAGCTTACAGTCTAGAGGCTTTCATTCATTTTACTTGGGTCATTTTTCTTAGGTCACTCCTCTGGTGAAATGTACACTAGTACGAGCAGAAAAAAAGTTTCCTAATTATTCTGTCCAATATTTTCCTCTCCTCTGGCAGAGGATTTCACTCAGGTTCCAGGCTCTCCCTTCTTCCCAACCTCTGATGCCTACATGTGGCTCAGCTCAGGGCAGCCACATTGAGGCCAGGCACTGTGCAATCTCCCAGGGCCTCTCAAAACCCAGAATGGGGGCTACCTGGAGTGTGTCAAGGGCAGCAGCAGTGTAACTGGGTATTTTGTAGGTGGATTTCTGTTATTCTGACTCCTCTGCTGGGAGGGGCTAGAGGGAGGCTGTCCATCTCAACGTGTCTCTGAGGGTGCACTGCTACTACCGGAATTGAACTGACTTCCATTCCAATGTAGTCTTCTCTGATTTACACTGGAAGATGAGGGAGAGTGGGAGGGTCAAGGGTTCAGGTCAGCATGTGTCAGGAAAGGGAAAGGGGACCCTTTGACTATATGAACAGGCACTTCTTACACAGGGAGGATATCAGATAACAGATAGAGAGCAGTCAGGCTTACTGCGTGCAAGAGCACTGTATGAAGTGCTCGGAAAGCAGCATGGCCCAGTGGACAAAGTACAGACCAAGGATTCAGAAGGCCCTGGGTTCTAATCCCAGCTCTGCCACTTGTCTTCTGTCTGACCTTGGACAGGTCACTTCATTTCTAGACTGTAAGCTCATTGTGGGCAGGGAATGTGTCTGTTTATTGTTATATTGTACTCTCCAAAGCACTTAGTACAGTACTCTGCACACAGTAAGCACTCAAATGCAATTGACTGGATGAATTTCTCCGTGCCTCAGTTACCTCTTCTGTCAAGTGGGGATTAAGTCAGTGAGCCCAATGTGGACAGGGACTGTGTCCACACTGACAACCTTGTATCTACTCAATTGCTTAGTACAGGGCCTGGCACATAGTAAGCACTTAAATGCAACAGATACATTCCCTGCCCACAGTGAGCTTATAGTCTTGGGGAGGAGGGGGCATGGTGGGGAATGCTTTCTCACCCAACTTTTTCCAAGTGAAGAAGAGAACATACACAGAAGTGTCCTGCAGACAATCCTAAGTAAAGAAAGGAGGTGAAGAAGATGACCAGCTCAGGCATTTATCCCTAGCCTGCCTAGACCACAACCCTGCTATCAGGCCTCTGAACACTTGCTGGGGGAAAACTGGATAGCACATACTCCTCAGGCAACTCCATTCAGAGGCTGAGAAACACGTGCCTCACCTCTCAATGGCATCTCCTCACATGGCTGGTGCTGTTTGCTACAGCTGTTCATTTAATTCAGAAAGATCACATCGTCAAACACATGCTAAAGGAAGAGAGGGAGCGAGTCCATTAGAATTCACTGTACACAGCTTTTCTTTTAAAACCCCCCACAAATGTACAGAATCACTTTAGTTTGCTTCATTTTTCAATATTCATAAATGTAACTGCATTTATTATCTAGTCAAGTCTGCAAAACAAGTGATGATTTACTGCATTACAACCTATATAGAGTAGGTTTGCAGCCACAACAGTTCTAAGGGACCACTCATGGTGGGAAGAAGGGGGAGTTGCGAGGGGAGGTGGTTGAGGGAAGATTGTACCAGGAGGTTTCATTTGTTTTCAAGAGAAAATTCAAGTAGCAGGGCATTGATCTTTTCCAGGTGAAAAGCAATTCCCCAGAGTGACCAACACAGAGTGGATAGTTTTTCCCTAAAGGTGAAGGACTCATCCCTTATGGATCCCAGGTACAGGGACCCAAGTCATCAGCTGAGAGACCTACGAATCTAAGAAAACTAAGGGGGAAGTGTATGGAATGAAACAGAACCCTGCAACAAAAGCCCATGAGGAGTGCCACTGCTGGATCACATGTGGTCAGGGAATGTGTTCATTCTTGCATCATACTCTCCTAAGTGCTTAGTACAGTGCTCTGTACACAGTAAGTGCTCAATAAATACGACTGAATTAATGACTCAGTCTATGGTCCATGCAGCCCAATAGTCTATCTCCAAGAGGGAAGCAGGAAGCTTGGAGGAACGGTATGGGGGTAGGACTTACAGCCAACCATTCTGAAGATTAAGGATGTATCATCCAAGATCCCTAATTTCCCTACAGACGCTTGCTGTGTGACCTTGGTCAAGTCACTGAACTCGTCTGTGTCTCAGTTTCCTCATATGTAAAATGAGGATTCAGTACCTGTTCTCCCTCCCACTTGGGCGCAGAGCTCCATGTCAAGGTTAGGGACTGTGCCTGATCTGATTATCTTCTATCTACCCAACATTCAGTACAGTGTTTGGAACACAGTAAGTGTTGAACAAACACCACATGATTAATATTACTATCATGGACCTGAGAGAGTGAAGCCACTCCCCATTTTAATTCATTCAATCATAATTACTGAGTGCTTACTGTGTGCAGAGCACTGTACTAAGTGCTTGGGAGAGTACAATATAATAGGCATTCCCTGCCAACAACAAGCTTACAGACTAGAGAAAAAGATAGTCATTAATATAAATGAATAACGGGCATGTACATAAGTGCTGTGGGGCTGAGAGAGGGGATGAATAAAGGGAAGAAGTCAGGGCAATACAGAAGGGAGTGGGAGAAGAGGAAAGGAGGGCTTAGTCAGGGAAGGCCTCTTGGAGGAGACATGCCTTCCATAAGGCTTTGGAAGGTGGGGAGAGTCATCTGTCAGATTTGAGGAGGGAGGGCGTTCCAGGCCAGAAGCAGGTCGTGGGTGAGGGGTTGAAGGTGAAATAGACAAGACCAAGGTACGGTGAGAAGGTTAACAGAGGAGTGAAGTGTGTGGGCTGGGTCGTAGTAGGAGAGTAGCAAGGTGAGGTAGGAGGGGCAGAGATGACAGTGCTTTAGTCAATGGTGAGGAGTTTTTGTTTGATGTGGAGGGGCAACCACATGAGTTTCTTGAGGAGTGGGGTTACATGTCCTGAAACTTAACATAGAAAAATGATCCAGCAGCAGAGTGAAGTAAGGATCGGAGTAGGGAGAGACAGGAGGCTGGGAGGTTAGCAAGGAGGCTGGAACAGCAATCAAGACAGGATATGATATGTGACTGGATTAACATTATAGCTGTTTGGATGGAAGAACAACTTCCAGACTCAGGTGATGTTTTCTTAATGATGAAACTACTCTGACCAGCAAGTCATTTCAGAGAATCACCTTGCTTGCGCTGATCATTTCATCTACTGTATCAGCCTCCTCTCCGATCTCCCATCCTCCTGTCTCTCCCCACTACAATCCATACTTCACGCCACTGCCCGGATTGTCTTTGTCCAGAAACAATCTGGGCATGTTACTCCCCTCCTCAAAAATCTCCAGTGGCTACCAATCAACCTACGCATCAGGCAGAAACTTCTCACCCTCGGCTTCAAGGCTCTCCATCACCTCGCCTCCTCCTACCTCACCTCCCTTCTCTTCTTCTACAGCCCAGTCTGCAACCTCCGCTCCTCTGCCACTAATCTCCTCACCGTGCCTCATTCTCGCCTGTCCCGCCATCGACCCCCGGCCCACGGCATCCCCCTGGCCTGGAATGACCTCCCTCCCCACATCCACCAAGCTGGCTCTCTTCCTCCCTTCAAGGCCCTACTGAGAGCTCACCTCCTCCAGGAGGCCTTCCCAAACTGAGCCCCCTCCTTCCTCTCTCCCTCCTCCCCATCTCCATCGCCCCCGTCTTACCTCCTTCCCTTCCCCACAGCACCTGTCTATATGTATATATGTTTGTATGTATTTATTACCCTATTTATTTTACTTGTACATATTTATTCTACTTATTTTATTTTGTTAATATGTTTTGTTTTGTTCTCTGTCTCCCCCTTCTAGACTGTGAGCCCACTGTTGGGTATGGACCATCTCTATATGTTGCCAACTTGTACTTCCCAAGCGCTTAGTACAGTGCTCTGCACACAGTAAGCGCTCAATAAATACAATTGAATGAATGAATGAATTTACAGGGAAAGGTGGTTTCTGCTTGATGACTCTGATATGAACAATGAGAATAGTGTCCAGATTCTGGAGCTGTTGAATATGCCCAGCCCTAGCCATTGCTTGACAAATCTCCAAACAGGCTGAGAGGAAGGCAAAAACAAAACAAAACCCAAAACAAAACAAAAAAAACCCCAAAAAACCCCAGAGGGCTGAGCCTGAATACTGGGTTAAGATAGCCAAAGCAGGGGAAAAAATGAAGTCCCATTTCTTTAACCTTTTATTTCTTCACCTATTTTCCCTCCTTTTTTCATAATAATAATAATAGCATTTGTTAAGTGCTTACTATGTGCAAAGCACTGGGGGAATACAAGGTGAGCAGGTTGTCCCACGTAGGGCTCACAGTCTTAATCCCCATTTTACAGATGAGGTAACAGGCATAGAGAAGTTAAGTGACTTGCACAAGGTCACACAGCAGACGTAGCGGAGCCTGAATTTGAACCCATGACCTCTGACTCTGACTCCTCTTTCCATTGAGCCACACTTGGGTCTATACCCCTTAAACACATCATTATGCACCTAACCCCCAACCCCACAGAACTTATGTACATAAATTGATTATGGGCAGGGAATGTGTCTGCTAATTCTGCCATACTGTACACTCCCTAATGCTTAGTACAGTACTCTGTACATAAGCGCTCAGTTGCTGCTCCCCCTAAATGTAATTTATTCCAGTGACTGTCTCCAGCACCAATCTGTAAACTCTTTAAGGGCAGGGATCGTGGCTATCAACTCTGAAATCCTCAATAAATAGTATTGATTGTTTGGTAGGGCAAAACAAGGTAATTCACTTGAGGACTTACACCTTGAATAGTCACACACCAAATCTGCTTTTATAGGCGCATTTCCAAAACAGAGTGAATTTTTTTTTAACACAAGAATTCTACATAAAATGTTGGAAGCAGTTAGGTGCCTAGCTACTTAGCTGTAACTGTCTCTGTTCACACTTCCCAGACCAAGTGATGGCTCACCAATTCTGCCTGCAAACCAACTCTTTCCTACAAAATCCTAGTTCTGACCATCAGCCACAAGAAGGCTGCCAAAGTGAGTGTTTTTTTCTGATCTATGTCAGAATCTTATCTCCATTTCTTGAAGGCGAAAAGCTAATATGAACATTAAAGCAGTGTACCATCTGGTCCTCATTAAGTAAGCAGGAAATGATACCTTTTACAATTATTTTGTGCATCAAAGTTACATATTCAATGAGATTTTACAAGCACATAACACTCTCAGTTCCAATACAGCATTTTATTATCTAAATGCATTGTCACACCTAAATGCACTCCCCAGCATACCTCCCACCTACTCCTGGATAAAAGGCATTTGAGGCTTTTGTCTTACTTGTGTTTCCTGAAAAACTACCCTGGGTTATCAATTCTGGCTAATAGTATTCATGCCTTCATTAATTAGGAATGCTAATAAAGGCACTATTGAATTGCTATTTCAAAACTGGGTAAATTATACTTCATTTCCACATTTCACAGGTCTTGACCACCAACAGGACTAAAATAATGCCCATATCACCCAAACAATGGTAAATCTAGGTAAAATGTATGCCAGGTCTGCATGGGGAGAAACAAAATGGTACTGACTGTACTAATGGTGACCAACGAATCAGAAATATAAAAGAAAGATGTGCTACTAATTCTTTTCAGTGTCACTGCATGTAGGAATGGTGGACATGACAGGGTATGAGCAGTCATGGTATTCCTTTATAACTGGCTCATATATGTTTCTCAATTGGTCGAGGATTCTGTCCAATACCAGATGTCCTTGAGGAGTGTGTGTGTGTGTGTGTGTGTGTGTGTGTGTGTGTGTGTGTGTGTGTGTGTGTGTGTGTGTGTGTGTATTGGGGAGAGCTCTGTATTATTCTTCACCACAATTATTTTATATTACTATGTTTGTTAAATGCTTACCATATGTCAAGCACTGTTCTAAGTACTGGGGTAGATATAAATTCATGAAGTTGGACAAGTCACTGTCCCACCTGGAACTCACAGTCAATAGGAGGGAGAACAGATAGACCATATGCTTGTTGCATAAGGGAATGTATCAGTTATACTGTTGTCTTGTACTCTCCCAAGCGTTTAGTATACTGTTCTGCACATAGTAAAGTGCTCAATAAATACAAGTGATTGATATTTAATTCCCACTGTACAGCTGAAAAAACTGAGGTACAGAGAAGTGAAGTGACTTGCCCAAAGTCACACAGCAAAGCAATTGGCAGAACTGGGATTAGAACTCTTTCCCCTCGGCCACTCTGCATCACAATGCAGCTTGTCTGGTCTCTGAGGACTACCCTAAGCACCTAAATTGCAACAGGAATGAGAGGTGACTGTAAACAAAAGCATTGTCCTATTGGAACCTGGAAATGTTCCACCCACACCAGTATTCTGCCCAGGCAGTGGCAACAGGGAAGGTAAAGAGAGACAAATGAGATGTCGTGTTGACATTAATCCTTATGGCTAGGGTTGGGGCCTGTCTTTCCCTCTAAAGCCTATCATGAACCTAACATCTCTATATCTACTTAATCCTACTCAATCCACGTAACATCAAAAGTCTTACCTCAATAACCTACTATGGAAAAATGAATGTATCAAAACCATCCGCACCTGTCTGGGGCAGGACTGGAAGAATTAGTAAGAGGAAAGTGAAAGGCCTGAGGTGCTCACATCTACCTCATCACCAACTGCTTACTTACATCTTCTCTCTGGCCTGGAACTCCCTCCCCACTTCATGTACAACAGACCACTACTCTTCCCACCTTCAGAGCCCTATTAAAATCCCATCTCCCTCCAAGAGGCCTTTTCTGAATAAGCCCTCATTTCCCCTACTTCCCTCTCCCTTCTAGGAGTTGTACCCTTTACACACTCAATCTTCACCCCACCCTCAGTCCCACAGCACTTACGTACATATCCGTAATTTATTTTCATGTCTGTCTCTCCACCTAGACTGTAAGCTCCCTGTGGGCAGTGAACGTGTCTACCACTTCTGTTGTATTGTACTCTCTCAAATGCTTAGTACAGTGCTTTGCACACAGTAAACACTCAATAATTACCATTGATTGATGGATCAGGAGGGTATATGTCATAGTTCCTAGATTGGATTTGGAGTGCATTGGTGTGGGGCTTCAAAAATGCTGCTCATTTCAGCACATACCCAAGATAGTTGGGTGGGACACAGTCTATGTCCCAGATGGGGCTCAGAGTCTTATTCCCCATTTTACAGATGAGGTAAAGGGCACAAAGAAGTTAAGTGACTTGCCCAAGGTCACACAGCAGACAACTGGTAGAACCAGGATTAGAATCCAGGTCTTCTGACTCAATTAGGTCAGTCAGTCAGTCAATCATACTTATTAAGCCCTCACTGTGTGCAGAGCACTATACTGACTGCTGGGGAGAGTACAATATAACAGTGTAACAGACATATTCCCTCTCCACATCAAACTTACACTCTGCCAGGGGGAGATAAACATTAAAATATACAAAATTACAGATATGTACTTAAGTGCTGTGAGGCTGGGACAGTGGATGAATAAAGGGAGCAAGTCAGGGTGATGCAGAAGGGAGCAGGAGAAGAGGAAAGCAGGGCTTAGTGAGGGAAGGCCTCTTGGAGGTGATGTGCCTTTAATAAGGCTTTAAAATGGGGGAGAATAATGTCTGTTAGATATGAGGAGGGAGGGTGTTCCAGGCCAGAGGCAGGATGTGGGCAATAGGTCAGCAGTGAGACAGACGAGTTTTAGGTACAGTGAGAAGGTTCGCATTAGAGAAGCGAAGTGTGTGGGCTGGGTTATAGCAGAAGAGTAGCGACGTGGGGTGGAAGTGGGTGAGGTGATTGCTTTAAAGACTGCTTTAAAGGTCATTACTTAAGGTTAGGCTTGCTTCAAGCAGAGTTGGACCCTGAGTGAATTTTTCCAAAAAATAAATTATCTGCCAAAGACCGTCTTGCTTAGTTTACCCCTATGCTCTCCGGGTCAAGCGAACTTGGTAAATAGTGCCCCAAGAGTACCCAAGAGGGTCTCATAGACAGCTCCCCTGAAAATGATTCTTGTAAAGCAAGGAACAGCCAGATCAGATAATTAAACTGAATTTTTTTTGAAGTCAGCAGAAGCCTTGCTGAGTTGAGGGGAGCTGTTTCTGTATATAATACCATAGGAAGCACCTTGACCTAATGACCTATTTGCCAATTAATGAATTCTTATGTTAGTGTAGGCTTTATTAACCATCCCCATCCCACCTTCTGTCATCCTAATACATTAAAAACAGAAAATAACATTCCCTTGCTTATTTCGAGAGGTGGTTGAATGCTTGAATTAGCAGTTGACTGGAAGCCACTTTGAAGTTGCAAAGCTCTATTAGTGCTCACAGTACTAACCACTTTAGAACAGCTTGGTATGGTATCACCTGTTCTTCATTTGTTACTGACATACTTTACAAGTTGCTTCTTTCATGACAAATAATGCTGTTTCAAAGACTATAAGTACAGTATTCATTTCCTAATGATGAATAACACACTTAAGCAAAGGAAACAAATTTAAAAGGTGACACTGGCACATTCATGGAAACTTTAAAATTACGCTTTTCTAAAATTACTGCTGCTTTCCTGGAGACGAATTGTGATTTCATGAGCACAGTGGCAACATTAAACGAATTAGGCCCAAAAGGAAATGTTATTAGAAATCAGAAATCTTCCATTAATGCATAAATGCCTTACTAATCAGCAATTATGGGGAAATAAATACAGAATATGTCTATGATATTTTAATGGCTCTTTTGATAAAATATTACATTTTCCTACATTTGCCTGAGTGCAGAATACACTTGAAAGCACTTAATCTCTGTTGGGAGATTTATCTTCATGTGAGAAGCGACAGAACTTACTCAGGGATGGATTACGTTTCAGGCATCCTGTCTCTTGGTTCACCAAGACAAATTTCTCCATAGAGCAATATGATGCAGATACTGTGTCAGACGTATAGACAGAGAGATTGCTTCCCTGAACAAAGAGACTTTTAATGCCGAATTCTGGTTGCTATGATTTGCAGCTCAGTGGTCTTATTCGCTTTAATACCCACCCTCTTCGGGATGCTAAATCTAAACATGGCTCCTTCCTGCCCTACCTCACAATTTATAGGCTCTCAGGAAGGTGAGACTCAGGGGAACACTGATAATTCAGGGGGAAAGAGAAGATGCTCTCAGCCTGTGGTCAGGTTTTGGCTTTTTCTACCCAACCATCCTCAACCAGAGTTTCTACCCCTGCCTGTAGATCTTTGAGTCACTGCCACAAACTCTATTGGGGACTAAGCTTAAGCCCAAGTGTGTGAGGGTCCTTGTGAGAATAAGCCCCCTCTGAGTTGAAATCAAGTCCTTCTTAATAGCCTTAAAGCAAATGAAAATGGACCTTTACCAACACTGCAAAGAATCAAAAATAGGAGGATCCTGGAAAAGCCTCTTCCTTCCAGAAATGGGGAAGAGGTAAGGAAGGGGTAGAGGAGGAAGTAATGCACAGGGAAAAGGCACTAAGGAGCTACCACAGGACTGTGCTGGGAGATTTTGATATTGTGAATCTCGTCCTGGGAGCCAGCTGGAATTCTGGGATCATACCTTGGCCCACATCTCACGGGTGGTGGAACATCACCTATGCCATGATATTTGGCCGAGACTCCATTCAGTGACAAAAAAGTATTCTGGGTCTTAAAATCTACAATCAGCCACCCCATGAGTTACATCTATCATCTATCTCCTTCTGGGCTACGAGGGGCCCAGCAAAAGAACCAGGTGTGTTCTATGAAAAATCCATACCAACCTAGGAGGATTGGAAGACAAGACTGACTACTACCTGCCAATTTCTTCCATATTTTCAAAGGGAAGAATAAAGTTCATATGAAAAAATGCACAAAAATAACTGCACTTGCACCACCTGTATTTCTATCTCTCATCAGCGTGGCTCAGTGGAAATAATAATGACATTTATTAAGTGCTTACTATGTGCAAAGCACTGTTCTAAGTGCTGGGAAGGTTATAAGGTGATCAGGTTGTCCCATGGGGGGCTCACAGTCTTAATCCCCATTTTACAGATGAGGTAACTGAGGCCCAGAGAAGTGAAGTGACTTACCCAAAGTCACACAGCTGACAAGTGGTGGAGCTAGGATTGGAACCCATGACCTCTGACTCCAAAGCCCATGCTCTTTCCACTGAGCCACAATGTTTCTCTGGAAAGAGCCCAGCCTTGGGAGTCAGAGGTCATGGGTTCCAATCCCAGCTCCGCCACTTGTCAGCTGTGTGATTTTGGGCAAGTCACTTAACTTCTCTGTGCCTCAGTTACCTCATCTTTAAAATGGGGATTAAGGCTATGAGTCCCACATGGGACAACCTTATCACCTTGTATCCACCCCAGCGCTTAGAACAGTGCTTTGCACATAGTAAGTGCTTAACAAGTACTATTATTATTATTATCTTGATAACAAGGTACCCACAGGGAAAAGCATATAATGACAAAAGCAACAACAACAATGACAAATGACAATAATAGTAAAGACAATAATAATAGTAGTAGCAGCAGCATTTGTTAAGCAGTGTTCTAAGCTCTGGACTAGATGCAAGATAATCAGATTCCACCTGGGGCTAACAGTTTAAGTAGGAGGGAGTACAGGCATTGAATCCGTATTTTACAGATGAGGGAACTGAGGCACAGAGAAGTTAAGTGACTGGCCCTAGGTCACAGCAGAGAAGTGGCAGAGCTGGTCTCCTCTGACTCCGAGGCCCATGCTCTTTCCACTAGGCCTTACTGATTCTCTTGCACATGAGCAAAGAGTATTTGGGAATGGGAAATCTGTAATCAATCAGTATACATAATGGACTTTGGGGTATATCCACCACTGGCCTATTTCATTATGACAATTTGAGTTCCTCTCCTTTTAAATCCAGGCCTTTTGTGGTTTCCTGATTGTGTGTGTGTTTTCATGTGCCTATGGAACCATCACTACAAACCATCTGCAACAGTAGACTGAATGAAACTGATACCCTAAAACACACACATACTTGTAAAATTACCATGTACACACAGCTGGCAGATTGATAGCTTGAAGAATTTGTCCATTATAAACATTGAGAACATGTTTCTTTTAGAAGCTTAAAATAACGTCTTCATGTTGAAATGAAACAGTAAGAAAAAAATCCCCACCCTCCCCAAGTCATCTTGAAACTTTTGCATAAAACTTAACTAGCTACAAACACAGACATCTCCAGAATTCACCCCTCCTCTTCACTCAAACTGCTACCACATTAGTTCATGAACTAGTTATATCCTGTCTCAACTAATCTTTGCTGACCTATCTGCTTTCAGGCCCTCCCCTCTACAGTCCATACTTCACTCTGGTAATAATAAGAACTGTGGTATTATTTAAGCATGTACTAGTTGTCAAGCACTGCTCTAAGAACTGGGAAAGATACAAGATAACTGGTTCATAGTCCCCTGTCCCCTCACAGGGATGACAATCTAAGTAGGAGGGAGAACAGGAATTGCACCCGCATTTTCAGATGAAGTAACTGAGGCACAGAGAATTACTTGATTAAGGCCATGCTGCAGACATGCGGAGGAGCCAGGATTAGAACCCAAGTCCTCTGAACCCCATGCTGGGGCCATCTTTCTAAAAATTTGTTCGGTGCACATCACCCGAATCAATTGTTTCTGAAGATTCCTTATCTATCTCTGCAGAAATTCCTCACTATTGGATTCAATTAATCAATGGTATTTATTGGGCACTTATTGCATGCAGAACACTATACTAAGCACTTGGGAGAGTACAACAGTTGGTGGGCACATTCCCTGTCCTCGAGGAGCTTACAGGCTAGAGGAGACAGACAATGATGTAAGTGAATTGCTTGTTCATTTATACATATCATTTATATTATTCATTTTATTCATTTATATTCCATATTAATTAAATTACTTTTATTCATTTATATTATAAATTATGGATATGTTTTGCAAGTACTGGGGGCTAAGGATGGGGGGTGAATATCAAGTATTTAAAGGGTACAGACCCAAGTGCAGAGGCAATGCAGAAGGGACAGGGAGTAGGCAAAAAGAAGGGCATAGTCAGGAAACCCTCTTGGACGGAATGTAATTTTTAAAAGGCTTTGTACCTCAGTCTCATCTGCCACTGACACCTTGCCCATGTCCTCCCTCTGTCCTGGAATTCCCTCCCCCTCTATATGTAGTAGACCACCACTCTCCCATGAATAGGCACAATGATGAGACTTTGGAATTTTGTTATAAGACATTATAATATTCTAAATGGGACTTCCAGACATGCACTACATAGACAATGTCTGCCTGTATCAAGGAAGAGATGTGGAATAGAAACACTGTTTTCCAGATTTAGATTAGCCTAGAAAATTCACAAGTGTAGGGAAATCCATTCTAATTCCCTTCTTTCTTCTGGACTGAATTTTGTGGGAGAGAGAGAATGGCTCCATTTTTGACCATCCTGCTCATCCCATGCCTCATTTTCAGATTTCAGATCCCACAGTGTACTTACTGGGTGTTGGGAGAAAGCCCTGTGGGGAACTAGTCAAATAAGATCTCTGAGGAAAGATGTGGAGAAGCAAGTGGGTGGTGAAAATGTCAGACAGGCTGGTGGCTGACAGATACCTTATCCTTTCCATGTGTCCGAAGACAGAGAGAGAAAAAGATTTACAGAGATGATAAAGGTTCAATAGTTAGTTACCAGGGGCTATTTTGCACAGAAAAGAACAGTGAATGATGGAGGGCAATGGACATGTGAGTTTAAGGTCTTTCCAAGGCTTCTGCAAGTGTGTCATAGATAGGATGGCAGAGGCAGCTTCTCATCCTAGAGAGAGAGTGGGGGGGTGGGGGAGGAGGGTGAGAATCAAAAGTCAGTTCAGGAATTACCTTTTAACTTTAAAAAAAATGGGTGAGAAACTAGAGGGGAAGGCTGAGGAGAAGAGTAAAGGCAGAAATTATGGTGGCAAGGTAAGTGGTGATGAATGGGAAAGAGGGTTGTTTGCCCACTCTAGACTGTCTGTTCCTTGTGGCCAGGGAACTTTTCTACCAATTATGTTGCATTGCACTCTCCCAAATGCTTAGCACAGGGTTCTACACTCAACAAATACTTAATACAATTTAGTAATTGATCCTTGCTTATCCTTGGAATAAAAGGGCAGTATCCAGTGGAGAGCTTACCCAGTGGAGAAGTTACCCACTTCTTGAAGACTCTGCCACTGCTTCCAGATGAAGAATCTGGCTCATACCCACTTTATAGATGAGGTAATGGAAGCACAGAGAAGTTAAATAACTTGCCCAAGGCCACACTGCAAACAAGTGGTGGAGCTGGGATTAGAACGCAAGTCCTCTGACTCCCCAGTCCATACACTATCACTAGGCCATACTGTCTCTAGATTGTAGGCTCCTTGTCGGGAGGGAATGTGTCTACAAACTTTGTTGTATTATACTCTCCCAAACTCTTAGTCATGTACTGAGCACAATGAGGGCTCAAACAAACATGATGGATTGATTAGTCATATATAAATCATCAGGGCGTGAAAACAGCCACCCTAAGACTTGAGTTTATTTTGGAAGAAAACAGGAGAAGTCCTTGAAGACTGGAAAAGGGTAAATGTTATATCTATCTTTATAAAGAAGCCTCTAGCGGTTACTGACAGGTCAGGGCTGTTACATTCTGAAGTTAAACAAAACACCAGCTTGAGCCCTTGAAAGATCAGAAGCCACAGGAAGCACAAGACATGGCTTTGTGAAGAGTCAGAATTAATTATGCCAGAATAATTTCCTTCTAAGGTAGAGTAATAGACTTCATAGACAAGGGGGGACAGCAATAAATGGAATCAATCTAGACTTCATAATGGCTTTTGATTCTGCCCTCCAAGACCTTCTCCTTGACAAGCCTGGAATGAACTGTCTTATTCATATGTTCTGTTTTTCCAGACATACCTGTCTGCATAGATAGTACTTCACTGGAAGTAGCAGATTTATCTTTAATAATTGAAAGTGGACATAATGGTATGTGAATATCTACCTATAGGTACATACAATCTATAGAAATGGTATACATATACACAGAGGATGCTGATATAAGGATGGGGGAAAAATAACTTGCTAGGTACAAGTATAGTAGATAATATACTCAGGGCTTTGTGCTGATTACCAACAGAATAGGAGGTGACAGTATAGAACTGCTATTAAAATAGTCAACCAGGTAACAGGGACTGGGGCTCTTTGGCTGGGAAAGAAGACTAATGAATGCCAAAACTGCCTTCAAGGCTAAGGAAACAATTACTCGTATTTATTGAGCACTTACTGTGTGCAGAGCACTGAACTAAGTACTTGGGAGAGTATAATATAACAGAGTTGACAGACAACATCCCTGTCCACAGTGAGCTCACATTCTAGAGGGGGAGACAGATAATATACATAAATTGTGGATACATGGATAGTTTTAAAATACAGAAGTGTTTTTATATGGGAGGACGCTGACCTGTTTTTTTTCCTGTGACCATGGGTATTGGAATCAATCAATCATATTTATTGAGCGCTTACTGTGTGCAGAACACTGTACTAAGTGCTTGGGAAGTACAAGCTTGGAAGCGCTTGGAAGAGGGAGAAGTAAAGCAGGAGGGATTTCAGTAAGATATCAGGAAGAACTGCCTGGCTCAAAATGAAACAGCAATTGAGTAAGCTACTTTGGGCATTAGTGCATAGTCGAGTGCTTGATGAGGTTACCTACTGCTGAATTGGTTGTGTCCATCCAAGTTCTCACCTCTCTCTCTCCCAGTTTACCTCATGTTTCCATTCTCTTCTGGCCCTGAGTTCCAGTTCACCCTTAGCTCTTACTTTTATTTCCTGTGTATTCCTTCTGCTACTTCTCTAATGTTTCTTTTGTGTTCCCCACTGTGTGCAGAGCACTCAACTAAGCACTTGAGAGAGTACAAGAGTTAGTAGACTGGCTCCTTTCCCACCTGCTCTACTCTATTTCTCTCTTCCATTCCTTCTGGACATTCTTTGCCCTGGAACAAACGCATAGGGGGGACAGAGTGGAAGAGGAAACAAAAGAGGAAAAAAAAATAGAGAACCAAAACTACCAGTTGAGTTACTTTTTCCATCATGTTTAGCAAGGTAATGAGTGGCTGTGCACTCATTACATCATCCTTACATTCAGCCCAGAAGACTGATTGGAAGAGATTGTTTCAGTAACTGCTTGGTGGCACAAGGCATAATGGGCTGGCATGTGGGCAAGCAATCCAGACAGACCCTTGAACTGGATTCAGATTCAGTGCAACTGTCACTGAAAAAGGTCTTTAATACTTATACAACAGGGAAGAGGCCAAGATGGAGCTGTGTGAAGTTTAGAATTTGTTTTCCTGGATTTCAGTTGGGAATGGTAATATAAATGTTAATCTCTGAGATTGAATGTTATGGATTTTCCTCTCTGCAAGCAAAATGAACGGGCGGTGGTGGTCCAAACATGAGAGATACAGCTGGGAGCCTAGGAGAGAAAAGTGTAGGTACACTTGTTGT